>NC_047085.1:219287845-219617779 GCF_902459505.1 Geotrypetes seraphini
TTGCCGATTTAAACATCCCTTTCCTGAGCTGCACTCGTTCCAAAAACCGGTGCACTGCGGACCGACGCTTCCCTGCGGGTGTTTGGCGTGTGTGGAGCGCTCTTGGGAGAGTTTGGCGGCATGACTGCAAGGGCGCAGCGGGACACACGCGGGAAGGTGAGGCAGACGGAATCTAAGATGGCGGACGGCCACGAGGTCCCCATGTTCACCATACAAGAAGCGGCCATACAAGAGCTCACCAAGTCCCTGACCCTTGTTATGGAGGACAAGCTGCCAAGATCCAAACCTTTATGGAGGATATTAGGGAGCCTTGGAGACACAGGCGGGCAGACTACAACGGGTGGAGGACCGGGTGGCCCAGCAGGAGGACCGGGCTGCAAACTTTGAGGAGCGCCTGAGGGTCTTGGAGACTGCAAAAGTTACATGTCTGGAAAAACTGGAAGACCACGAGAATCGGAACAGAAGAAATAACTTACGCTTCATAGGGATACCCTCCTCCGTCGGGATGTCGACCTACGGTCTTGTTTGGAATCATGGCTGCCAGGAGTGCTGGGCCTCGTTGAGCCTGGGGAGCGGGTCCTGATTGAACGCGCCCATCGGGTGGGCCCCCAGCGTGAGGGGGATCAGCGACCTCGGCCAGTCCTCGCCCGCTTCCTTAACTTTGCCCTGAAAGAACGTGTTCTAACCTGCTTTCGGCGTGGGGCTGGCTTCACCTATGAGGGACATAAAATTCTGGTCTTCCAGGACTTCTCCCCCCAGGTGTCTTCGAAACGTCGAGCCATGGCTCCTCACTGCAACACCCTATACCAACGAAAAATAAGGGTCTCCTTGCTCTACCCGGCCAGAGCCCGAGTCTCTTACAATAATAAGACTCACTTCTTTGACTCCCCGCGTGATCTGGAGCATTTTATACAAGCCTTACCGGCGCCTCCGCGTGCAGACCCAGAGATGGCTTGAGAGCCTCCGAGGCGTTTCCGGTCCTGGTCTATGATGCTGCTGCACTATACCCAGCGTGTGCCTCTGCCTATCTCTTCGCCGCCGACTTTCCCTGCTCCTCGACGCCGCCGGCACTGACAAGACACCCCCGACAGTTGCCGGCGTTCAGGCATCCTCAAACGGGATTTGATTCCCCATCGACGAACACGATGGCTACTTAGAACTACCCTATAATCGACCCTCCTTCCCGGGATTGCTGGACACTCTGCGAGCAGTGGTGGGATCGCTGTGCCCAGACACTTCCTTCTGTGGCACGCTCCCTCACTGCACTGTACACTTGGCTGGCTGCAGGAACGCCTGCGAACCCTGGGCTTGCCGGCTCTCTTGTCTCGGCCTGGGCGGACCTAGTTTCCTCTGAGGGGAGGCGAGGCGAGGCTACTTAGGGGGACAGGCGTCTTTGAGCGTTTGCCCCGACTCCTTTGGAAGCAGCGTCTGAGGTGTCGAGCTGCACTGTTTGTTTGAAAAGGGAAGATCTGGCACGGGCGTCTATCTGCCTACCCACCCTCTGTTCAACGGAGGACCTGTAGCAACATCATGCAATCCCGTCTCTGTACCTGTTTGGGCGCGGTGCGTCGGCGCCGCAGGACGAGTAATACTTGGGGGTTTCGTGGGATTGCCTGCTCGCCTGCACTCTTACAGGGGTGAGACTGATTTACAGAACCATACTGTGCATTATCAGGGCACGCAGACTGCTGAATGTTTACAAAAATTTTATGTTGTTGTTCTTCTCTTCTGGGGGCATGGCCCGGAGCTGTTTCCTATTTTCTATTGCTGTATTTTTGGTATTAGCATGGCCTTCCATGCTGGGGTTTGGGGGAATGAAAAGAAGGGGAGGGGGGGAGGGATGTGTCCGAATGGGGGAGTGCATGTGGGTATGACTCGGGTTTGTGTGTGGGGTATGTCTGTGGGTTGTCTGGATGACTGTATGGGCTTTTCTACACTGAGCCACTGTTGTAGCCTGGGCAGGTTGACTTGGTATTTCATGAGTGAGTGGAGGCATTGGCTGGGACGGCCTCCATCACTCGTCCTATGGTTTTTCACTGTTTCTTATATGCATTTCTGTATGTTCCATGGTACAATTGCATGTTAAATCACTGAATGTAGATGGAATTCATTCACCCATTAAGCGTACAAAAATCCTAGCATACCTTAAGCGTGAACACACTGACATAGCATTCTTACAGGAGACTCATCTGAGTTCTGGGGAGCATGGGAAGTTGCGTAGGGGCTGGGTGGGTCAGGTACACTCGGCATCATTTACTAATCGAAAATGTGGAGTGGCTATTCTCATCCACAAGAACATACCCTTCCACATACACAGCCACATCGATGATCCCAAGGGGAGATTTCTGATCCTGGTGGGTGAACTCTGGGGCAAACCTCTAATCTTATGCAATATCTACGCCCCTAATACTTACTCCCATGCTTTTTCACCTCAGTGGTGGGTCATTTGGCCCTCTCATGCCCCAACCGACCATCATGGGAGGCGATTTTAATTTTGTTGCAAATCCTCAATGGGATCGTACGCCGGCAGACCGGTGCCGAGGGGCCACTTCACTAGAGGTATAAACTTCCTTATTAAAGAACTGGGATTGTTGGACACTTGGCGCACGCTACACCCCACTGAACTTGATTTTTCTTTTACTCGCACCCTCACAAGTCTCATTCGCGCATCGACTATTTCCTAATCTCCGCCTCTCTATTTCCGACCCTATCGGCCTCAACTATCTTACCACCTCTTGTATCTGATCATGCTATGCTCGGCCTTGACTTACATTTCGGGACACAGGCCGAGGGGCGTATCTGGCGGATGTCTCCATTCTACAAGGATGCGGAGTTTCGTGCATTCTTTCAAAAACGATGGGAGGAGTTCCATTCCACTAACTCGCCTACAGACGTGGATCCCGTTGTCTACTGGGAGGCGGCCAAAGCGGTCATGCGTGGCCACATCTTAGCATATACGGCGTCCCTGAATAAAAAACGAGACGGGGAACTCTTGGCTTGTCGAGGGACCTCGCCAGCTTTCGCTCTCTTCATATCTCTCGCCTGGACGATGTCTCCAGACAAGCCATGACTGACGTTAAGCAAAAAATTAATCTCCTGTTGGATCAAAGGGCTAACCGTAATATCTACTGTTACAAATACAAACTTCACCGCTGGGGGGATAAAACGGGGAGATTACTAGCTAACCTGGTGCGCCCACACAGAACTCGCCATATCATTACCTCCATTAAAGATATGGTGGCGTTACACATGTTACTCACTCAGCCGTCACAGAACAATTCGTACAATTCTACACAGACCTATACTCCGCGCAACCTTATGACAAAACCGCTAGTGATTGTTTCTTCCAGGGCCTCTGTCTACCGACCTTGACGGACACTCAATCCCAAGCCCTTAATGGCCCTATTTTAGGAGCAGAATTACAGACTGCTATCAAAAAGCTCAAGCTGGCCAAAACTCCGGGCCCAGACGGCTTTGGCCCCGAATTCTATAAATTATTGGACCCCCCGGCACTAGCTTCTCTTCAACATTACTTTATGGGACTGCGGACCGTCACACCTCCTGGGAATTCACATAACAGGGCACACGTGATTATTTTCCTAAGCCCGGGCGCCCAATTGATGCTTTGGGGTCCTACCGCCCCATCTCCCTGCTTAACCAGACGTAAAACTCTTGGCTAGCATCTTGGCGGCGCGTCTCAATAAATTCTTACCAGCGCTCATACATGAAGATCAAGTTGGTTTTGTGCCTGGTAGGCATGCGTCCATGAATCTCTTACGGGTCCTAGCTGTGTTACAACAACACGAGCCACCTCCGACAGGGCACTTATCACTAGCTTGGACGTAGAAAAAGCGTTCGATATGGTCTCTTGGCCCCATCTCTTTCAAACGCTGGGTAGATTTGGGATTCAGGGAGACTTCATAGCCTGGCTGTCAGCTTTGTATCATAGCCCCACATCCCAACTCTTGGTGAATGGAGGACTCTCCCAACCGTTTCCTTTGGGACGGGGTACTCGCCAGGGTTGCCCACTCTCACCCCTCCTTTTCCTTCTCTCGCTGGAACCTCTGGCGGCGCGTATTCGCCAAGACGCGAGGTTGGAGGGTTTAGGGGTGGGCTCAAATGAATTTCGTATAAGTATGTTTGCGGACGACATGCTCTTATATGTCAACCATGCTGACCGGACGATGCCAGCCTTGATGTCCATCATCCGGGCATATGGAGTTTTTCGGGTTTGAAAATTAACTTTGAAAAACGGAGGCCCTCCTGTTAGGGGGCTCCCAGACGGAGCCCTGGTGTCAGAATCTTGGAGTGGGTATTGCACCTGGAAAGCTGAAGTACTTAGGTATTATGCTTTATAGAGACCCACGCAAATTGTACGAGGCTAACATTTCTGCTACTATTGGAAAGATCAAAACTTTGTGTCTTAAATGGCACTCGCTGCCTCTTTCGCTTTTGGGGCGTGTTGCCTTGGTTAAAATGGTGATGTTCCCGAAATTACTCTACCCACTCCAAACTATGCCCGTCTGGGTGACCCGTGCGGATGAGAAGGCCTACCAATCCATTATTTGCTCTTTTGTATGGAGGGGGAGGAAAGCACGTATTAATGCCATTAAACTGACCCAGAGTCGAGAGCGTGGGGGCCTGGGCTTGCCATCCCTTCGCTTATACAATGTGGCCGCGCTCCTCCGCTGGATTCATGAGCAACTAGTTTCCTCGCGCCGCTATTCCCCTGACTCTTTACTAGAGGACTGTTGCTTGCCCTGGTCCTTTTCCTCCTTTCTTCATGGAGCGGGGAGGGGGGGTGCACGACCCCGCTCCGCCGTTTTACCATTCCTCCTTCCATTCAGACGGGCATGGCGCTGGTGGCGATCTCTTCAGAGTAGGTCACCCACTGTGTCGCCATTTCTCTCTCTCCTCTGGAACCCTAACTTTGCGTCTGGGGTGGGGGGTCTGGCGGGACTGAGGGATAGAACCGCACGTAACACGACGGTGGGGGATGTCTTGGCCTTGGGAGGGGGGGAATTCCCCTCCTTTGCACAAATGCGGATAGCGTGGCACCTACCTCCGGCGCACATGTACACTTATTTACAAATTCATCACTATTTTACTCCTGGGTTCGTGCGCATGGGGATGCCTGGAGAAGTGGCCCCTTGGACTTAGCCTTTCTTACCACCCCTACTGCCTCTAACAAAATTTCCACATGGTATAAGGGGGGAGAGACCATCTCGGAGAGGGATGTCTACGTATTTTGGGGGGAGAGTGGTCCACTGAGCTTGGCATGCAGGTGACGAGTGACGACCTTAGGCCTCTATTTCAAAACTTATACTTATATGTGAAAGCACCAGGCCTGCAGGAGACACAATAAAATATTACATAGGTACTACCTCACTAGGGCTAGAGGCCATCACATGGGTTTGTGGGGTACTGACTCATGCACTAAATGTACGTCCCACAAGGGTGACTATGTTCACTCCTTTTTCACTTGTCCCAAACTACATTTCTGGAGTCAGGTACAGCTCCACTTGGCAGCCGTCTTGCAGCAGGAGTACCTTGGAACCCACCCGCCCTGTTACTGGGAGATATCACAGATTTTACCCACCACGGACTGGAGTTTCCGACCCACAAATACATCCTCCGCGCTCCTTGTGGGCAAACAACTCGTCCTAAAGTTCTGGGCTGCTGCAGAGGTTCCGACCTATTGTATGTGGATAGCGAGGATGCAACTCCAAGCACGATTTGAATTGGACACTTATGCGTCCCGCCCCCACCCCACTGGAAGCACTATTGCTCCCTTTGGAGGGAATCTCTGGCTCGGATTGCTTAACTTCAAAGTGGATACTGTGATCGTGCCACCTCCCTCCTGACCCTGACTCTGTATCTCATGCCTCTATATATCGTATCCTTCCAGACTATCAAAACTCCTGCCTATGTATAACATAACTCTGTATAACTTACCAATGTACTTTCATGTTTATATCATGTATTCCTCTCTCGGACAGGGTGAAGCAGGTTTTCATCTGATTCATTATATCTTGCAGTCCTGTATAATCGAATGCCATTCTTTTCTTTCTTGCTCAGGTGGCTCGAATCCATCAGTCTACACTACAGATGTATAAGTGTGCGTATGTTGGTCGATTGAGGTTCGAGTGGAGATGAGTGTGATTTGAATGGGGTATGCCTGATGTGAGAGTGTGGAGGATCGTTTGGGGATCCATGATGCTGTCCTGGTGTATTTACCTAGAAACTGTGAACGAGGGATGCTGAACGGTTCACTTTTTTTCCTTATAATTACTTGTTTACTATTCATGGGGTACTGGGCATTTCTTTTGTACTATCTCTCTGAGCATATTATGTTCTGCCCATGTTTATGACCCGCTGTTACTTTGTTTGCTCGCATGGGTGAGCTCACTGCTCTTTCGAACTGTGAACCCGCTCCCCAGGTACATGGCTCTGTACTGCTATATTTCTACATTGATTTCTTGATGTATCACTGTTGATTGTGGATGTTCATGCGTTTCTTGTTCAATAAACATGATATTTTAAAAAAAAAAAAAAAAACCATTTGTTAGTGCAACTTAGTAAAAGGGCCCCTAAAAAAAATGAATGTAGTCTGGCGACTGTTCTAATGTCAATCATTAAATATAATTGGCTAAATATTTTTTTTATTTCCAGTTATTATACACATAATTTTATGCATAAAATGTACCATTGTATCTATCTATTTGTCTAAAAGTATATACAGTATACTAGAGTGAGTGGTTATGGGAAGTCAACAGAAGCTGCATTGATCCATTTAGCAACAAAAATCATCTACCTATAGAATAAATTATCCATTCAAAATAAGATAGTAAAAGAACAAGGTTAACTCTAAGGGCTCCTTTTATTAAGGTATGCTAGCGTTTTTAGTGCACGCAGGAAATTACTGTGCGCCACGCTTCTAGAACTAATGCCGGCTCAATGCTGATGTTAAGGTCTAGCGTGCAATGCAGCACATACTATTCTGCGCGTTAAAGCCCTAGCGCACCTCAGGGGTCCTTTTATCAAGCCGCGGTAGGGGTTTAACGTGCGTAATACCGCGCGTTAAACTGCCCGCTGCGCTAGCCGCTAACGCCTGCATTGAGCAGGCATTAGTTTTTTAGCTGGCCGCAGGGGTTAGCGCGTGATGAAATGTCCGACATGCTAACCTCGCTAGCGCAGCTTGATAAAAGGACCACCTAGTAAAAGGAGCCCTAAGTGATAAGTAGTAATTTATGACTGAGCAACACCCTACTACTAGTCTTACTATGCCTATCACTGAAATTAAACCACTTTAATTAAATTTTTGTTGGGACGAAAGAGCTTGGAGGTCCTTAGTTAGCTATTGGCAGCTGGAGACTTTCATGCTTAAAAATGCCATGTTGGATATGGAATATAAAAAATACACCACAGAACTGGCACAACAGAGGACATGCCCCTTTGGTTTCCCCTTCATGTGCCTGAGATAAGCTTGAATTTATGTATATAAGATTTGTATGCTATAATTTTATGTTGTTATGGCTTTGGGAGTTTATAGGAGATAGATGTGGAATAAGATTTTGGAAAGACATGGGAATAGTATGAATTTTAAGAGATTAATCTCAGAAAGATTTGAAATGATTTGGATGAGGGCTAGTAAAATGTCGAGGTTTTTATATAAAGTATAGATTGATAGAAAGGATGAACTGGATGGTTGTCTGGTCATGATAAAGCCAAAATCATTGGGCAATACAGAGATTATTAGAGAAGTCTGTGGTAATAAAATGTGGGGGTTTAGAAATTATTCTGGTGGACCCTTGTAAATAGAGAGGGACATTTCTGCTATGATTTCCGAGTGTCAAAATAGATGTTTTCCGCAAAACATAAAAACAACCACCTAAAGGCTATAATGAAAAAAATAGGTAGAATTTTTCTGGCATTTGAAAATATAATTTTTTTAAAAAAAATTTCAAACATAACCTGTTACACTTTATGAGACCTAGGGCTCCTTTTACTAAGATGCGCTAGCGTTTTTAGCGCATGCAGGAAATTACCGCACACTACACTACCGCTACGCTTCTAGAACTAACACCGGCTCAAAGCTGGCATTAAAGTCTAGCGCACATGGCAATGTAGCACGCGCTATTCTGCGCGTTAAAGCCCTAGCGCACCTTAGCTACCCAACTAAATTATTCTCCCTCCCCCAGCAAACAGTTCTCACATATAGAGCTGCAGGTCAAAGCACTCACTCTCTTGTCATCAGCAAACAATCCTGACACATACAGCAGCAGCACAGTGACAAACTGGGACTGGACAAACAGCAACAATGAGAGACAGGACAAGCAGGTAGGGAGGTATAATGGGAGGTGTGGGGGTTTGGGCATTTGGGGACAGTGAGGGTTGGTGGGGAAACGGGGCCTGATACAGCTAAAGGGCTGGGTATGTTGGGGGGGGGGGGATATCAAGTTAGGACATGAACTTGAAAAGGTGAGAAACAGAGGCAGCAAGGTAGGAAATGTGAGAGGCAAACAAACTTTCTGCCAGTTCTCACAAATTACCACTTCCATCATTTTCCTCACCAACTTACCAACTCAGCAAATTCACAAATGTGCGCTAAATATTAGCATGCGCTAAACACTAACGCATCCATTATATCCTATGGATGCGATAGCATTTAGCGCGCGCTAAAATGGCTAGTGCGCCTTAGTAAAAGGACCACTAATTGTTTTACTAATTGTTTTGCTATCCATTATCACCAAAAAATGTTGATCATGTAAGACCGATCATGTCATGCCATAAACTGCCCTCAAAATGCCCCCTCTGAGAATTTTTTGTATTCAACAACAATTGGACTAAGATGGATTTTTTGTTGTTTGATTATATGCTTTAGACATTTTTCTGTGAGTGACATGTATATTTGTCATGTATATCTTTTTTGGATCTTTTTTGTTTTTATTTTTTCTTCCATTTTGCTTTTATGATAATTCAATTTTACAGTCTCTTCATTACATCCAGCATTAGGAGCAGCACAGAGCATTCAGCGTGCTGGCCTGCGCTAAAAACCACTATTGTGGTTTTATTAAAAGGGGGGATAATGAATGTTTACATTTGGAGGTACAGCTGTCTCCAGAATCTTAAGATCCTCTTTAAAATAGTATCTCATCAAATCTAAAGACAACAAAGGAGATTTGGAAAAGTTAAAAAAAAGCTTCATAAATTATTAACTGATTTTCTAAATATTCAATTTTCCTTTGAACTAAGTTCTTATTTCTCACCAAAATCACTCCCGAATCTTGAACTTCCTCCACTTTCCATTCTAAAGAGAACTTGTTTTCAAATTGCTGTGCTGATTCTTGGGACTGGGGGTGGAGGGGGTTGCAATCTTCTCAGAACACCCCCCTCCCCCCCTCCCCCCCGATTTCACCCTCTATTTTCTCCACACTTCTCAAAAGAGGAATTCAAATTTTGTATAGAGTCCCAGAGTACCTCTAGGGGTACCACAGCTGGTTTCTCAATCTTCTCCGCAAAACAAACTTCAGAAGGAATATTCCTTCCATAAACACAACTCACTGTTTTAGTTGTTGAAGACTCTATTGGAGTTGAAATCTTTGATGTTGTTACTCCCTGGAGGGAAAGTTTAGTCAGAGAAGAATTCCTGTAGAGCAGCAAGGAGGACTGACGCTCTCTCTCACCCCTTGCTCGTTGTACTTCATCCAACAGATTCCTTTTGGTTGCAGAGATGCTGTGCGATTCTCAGGACTCAGTGAAATCCCATTGCCATCGTTGCCGCTAGTTTAAGCAAGCAGTGTTTGAGCAGAGGAGGAAGACACAATGGGACCAACCGCCAACCAAATGCCCTCCAACATTGCTTGTCTCGTCGGTGGTGTCTGGATGACTACTGGGAATCGAGCCTTCACCAAATCCCCTTCTCGTTCCCATAGAAGAAGCAGGAAGAACCTGATGAGACCAAACTCGGGGAGTTCAAAGAAGGCAGTCAGTATATGCTCCTCAGCTAAGTGCCATCTTGGATCGAATAATTTTGTTTTGATTATAAGCCCCTTAATGTCTTTAAATAATGAAGTGAATTGAGAGAGAAACATGGGAAAGTTTATCATTGGTTATACTTTGGTACTAAATAGAGTTCCAGTGAACACGGAATACTGCAAAAAAGGGCAGGCTTTTGGGAATGTTGTGAGATGTCCATGGGAATACTGAAGTGACACAAAGTTAGCTCATATTGGGGACTAGCAGTTTAGGAAATGTAAAAAAAAGCAGCAAGCTTTCAAAGAACCTGTACCAATTGAACAGTCTGCTTGCAAATGAGAGAAAAAGCTTGCCCCTTGTTTTACTGAGGTGCGCTATGCGTTTTAACGCACGTTTAGCACATGCTAAATATACATGCTAACTAACCGCATGCATTTAGCGCATGGTTAGCGCACACTAAAACGCTTAGTGCACCTTTGTAAAAGGAGCCCTTAGTTTGTGGAGAAAGCAAGAAAGTTAACCCAGAAGAGGCCTAGGTAAAGCAGATCTGAAAAAAAAGCTACAGGCATTTGCATGAAGAGGGGAACACAGAGATGAAATGCTGTCAGGCTGTGAAATGACCTAATGGTGTTAATTAAGTAGTTGCCATGGTTTGAGGGCAGTATGTTGATGATTAGAAAAGTTCCAGTTAGAAGCCAAAGGAATATATTCACTTGATATTTAGGGCTCCTTTTACGAAGCCGTGTTAGTGGTTTAACATGTGTATTAGCGCATGCTAATTTGCCGGCCGTAGTAGCCGCTACCGCCTCCTCTTGAGCAGGTGGTAGTTTTTTGGCTAGCACGGGGGTTAGTGCGCGCTAAAAAATGTGCGTGCGATAAAGCCGCTAACGCGGCTTCGTAAAAGGAGCCCTTAAAGTGCCTGGTCACAACATCTGTGCTGGAGAGCGGTTAGACAAGATAACAGAAGTAACTGCAGTGCTATTTATTAATGCATCTTGTTTTAATGTATTGGGCTATTTTTGTTACTGTCCCAGGGGGAAAATAGAATAGAATGGTCTAAGGAATATTTGCATTTTTATTTTGGATAAAGTTGTGAAAGGGGCTGATTAGTACTGGGAAAACACAACATATTTAAGCCCCTTTTATCAAGCCACATTAGGGTTTTTTTAAAATCACTGGCCACTGCGGTAAAAGCTTCAATGCTCATAGAATTACTATGAGCATTGGAGCTTTTACCACAGCAGCTGGTGATTTAAAAAACAAAAAAACAAAACCTAACACAACTTGATAAAAGGGGGACTTAACTGGTAATAATGTTCAAAGTGGATAACTTAATAGATGAAATAATAATTATATGAATGAAAATTTAAAAATATAAGAAATTGTGTGTAATTTTTGATAGGGCAAAATTATATTACAATTGAATATTTATTTTGATTTGAAATCCTGTTTTTTAACAGTTGGAAGTATGCATCTATTATTTTGGCAAGTATGGGTTATTTACTTAATTGGAGGCAGTTGGGGGCAGTTGTGTATCTAGTTAAAGTATGCCACTTGTATAACGGCCCATTCTTATGATTCTCTTAACCTTTTGTTTGTAGAAAGATCATATGAGTTACCACAATTATGAGGCCCTGATAGATTGTTTTTCTACATGTAATTATTTACAGAAGACATTCTGTATACAGGAATGGAAAAGTGTAATGTAATTTATTTCTTATATACCGCTAAACTCCGTTAGGATTCTAAGCGGTTTACAGAAAAAATAGACAATAGGGTGCATTAAAATTATAAGTAAAATAGGTACTTAGATATTCCCTTACTGTCCCGAAGGCTCATATATGCATTATAATATAATGGAAGTTGTAAATTGTGGTCATTATAATAAGATGTTCGTTTATGACATTTGGGTGACTTTTTGCTCTCCAAAGATCATTATTTTTGCATATAATCATACTGCTTGTTTTTTGTGTTAATGCTGTTTACATTGCTAATTCCTCCTACAAACATTTATCTTCTAGAAATGCACCCCAAGTCTTTATTGAACCCTTATATACAGCTTACTACGACTATCCCCCTCTTTTACAAGGGTGCACTATGCTTTTTAGTGTGTGGTAAATAATAGCGCACGCTAAACGCTAACATGTGCATGTTATCCTATGGACGTGTTAGCGGTTAGTGCATGCATTGATTTGGCGTGCACTAAAACACTTGGTGCACTTTTGTGAAAGAGGGCGTATATCTTACAGCAGCTGATTCCACATTTTAACTGTTAACTTAAAAGTCATTTTCTTGTATTTGTCTTGAAGCTATTTATTTTCACTTTCATTAGATGCCCTTCTATCTTGCATTATTTGATCTTTCCTGTCCTTGAAATTTTTTTTTTTTTTTTTTTTGACCCTTTACAAAGTCACGGCAGAGATTTCTACTGCGGGCTGGTGAGGTAAATGCTCCAATGCTCATAGAATTCCTATGAATGCTGGAGCATTTACCTCGCTGGCACATAGTAGGAACTCTTAATTTATTTATTAGGTTTTACCACTTTTTTTCAAGGAATTCACTCAAGGCAGTCTATAAGAAGAATAAGTTCAACATAAGTAACAAATTACTTCAGTAAAAATATAGTATAATATGCTATATTAAAATATCAACACAATACACAATAAAACATTTTAATAGCAAGCGTGGAAGGGCATAATCAAAAAAAGCGTCTAAGTCCCTTTTTGGCCTAAGGCCTTAAATGTTGAAAGCAGAAGCAGGGAAAGTGTCCATAACCAAAACAAACGTCCTTGTTTTGATAATGGCCTGCCTCTACATTCAGCTGAATAAACGCCCAGACCACCACTACTTCTACACTTGTACCCACACGACGTCTACACTTATACCCCATAATGAATCCAAGAAACGCCTAAGCCCCAAAACATCCAACACAGGGGCTTTTAGGCGAAGGAGGAGCCAGTCCTTCGCCTAAAAGCTGGAGTCTGTAACCAGTGTCTGTCAAAAACAACACCGGTTACAGAATCTACCCCAACACCCCCCCCCCCACACACACAACATCGGAGCAGGAGGGAACCCAAGCCCTCCTGCCCCCGATCCCTAACCCCCCCCCCTGATTATGGTCAGGCAGGAGGGAACCAAAGCCCTCTTGCCCCAGGCACCCAAGGCACCCCACGACAACATCGAGCCAGGAGGGAGCCCAAGCCCTCCTGCCCTGGGCACCAACAGCACCCCGCGACATCAGCCCTCCTGCCCCGGGCACCCGCGGCACCCCACAACAACATTGGGCCAGAAGAGAGCCCAAGCCCTCCTGGCTCCAGTGATCCGCGACCCCCCCCAGCCGATTACATTCGGGGCAGGAGAGAGCACAAGCCCTCCTGGTCTCTCGCCCCCCCCCCCCCGTACACGATTGGGCAGGAGGGAGCCCAACCCCTCCTGCCCAGGAGGAACCCCCTATCCCCCACCCCCACTACAATACGGGCAGGAGGGATCCCAGGCCCTTCTGCCCTCGACACAACCCCCCTCCCCCCAATGTCCACCACCCCCGAAACCCCGATCGGTCCCCCCCCCCGCCAACCCCCACGACCCCCCACCCCCACCCCCCTTCCCCGTACCTCAAATCATTGGCCGGACAGACGGGTGCCAAGCCCACCCATCCGGCAGGCCAGTCGGCTCTGGAATGGGGTCAGATTGGCCCAGACAGCTGAAATCCCGCCCACAGGTGGGGCCTGAGGTGCCTGGGCCAATCAGAATAAGTCCGGGAGCCTTAGGATCCTCCTGTGGGCAGGGCCTTAAGCACATGGGTCAGGTTGGGCTCCCTCCTGCCCCGATGTCGTCAGGGAGGTCGGGGGTGCTGTGGGGGCAAGATGGATTGGGCTCCCTCTTGCCCCGATATTTTGATCGTCCAAGTAGCCATTTAGGACACTTTTAGACTCTTTTTTTATTATGAACCCCATAGGGTGTAAGCAAAGATGGAACATATGGCTAGATAAGATAAAGATCTCATACAAGGAGCTTTCGATTAAAAAAAAAAAATCCCCTCTCAGTCTTATCTTAAAGTCCTCACTTTTCATCCTTTCTTCATATGAAAGATTTCCACAACATCTTAGCATTCTGGTTTCCCTTTTTTCCCTGACTTCTAAATTTCATCTACAATCCTGTTTGAGATGGAACAACCAGTAGTGTTTGCTCCCTCTTGCCCCGATGTTGTGTGTGTGTGTGTGGGGGGTGATGTCTTCGCGGCAGGAGAGATGCCTCATCTCCCCTACCGTGATGCCATCACTCCTCTACCTGGCTATGTGCCTAAGGCCCTGCCAACATGAGGGGGCCTAAGGCTCCCGGGAGCTATTCTGATTGGCCCAAGCGCCTTGTGCCCCATCTGTGGGTGGGGCTTTGGGACGGCTGGGCCAATCCGGCCCCATTCTGGAGTCGGCATGCCTGCCGGATGGGCGGTTTGGCACCCGTCTGTCCGGCCAAATTATAAAGTTACGGAGAAGGGGGGGTAGTGGAGTGGGGGGTTGGCAGGGGGGGGTCGCAGGTTGGCGGGGGGGTGATGGGGGGTTCTGGGGGAGGCAGTCATTGGGGGGAGGTGGGTTGCATCGAAGGCAGGAGGGGCCTGGGATTCCTCCTACCTGTAATGTAGTAGGGGGAGGGGGGGTAGGGGGGCGCCGGGGCCAGGCGGGCTTGGCCTCCCTCCTGCCCATTCCAGTCGCAGGGGAGGTCGCCGGGGCCAAGAGGTTTTGGGCTCCCTCCTGGCCCGATCGTTCTAGGGGGGGGGTCACCGGGGCCAGGAGGGTTTGGGCTCCCTCCTGGTCCAATCATACTCGGGGGGTGGTTGCCGGGACCAGGAGGGTTTGGGCTCTCTCCTGGCCCGATCGTACTTGGGGGTGGGGGCGCCGGGGCCAGGAGAGCTTGGGCTCTCTCCATGGCCCGTTCAATCGTAGGGGGGGGGGGTCGCCGGGGCTAGGAGAGCTTGGGCTACCTCCTGGCCCGTTCAATACGGAGGGAGGTCGCCGGGTCCAGAAGGGCTTGGGCTCCCTCCTGGCCATTATTGAGTCTGGGGGGGGGGCACGATCGCCAGTGGCAAGAGGGCTTGGGATTCCCTCTTGCCCCGATATAGTCGGGGGTGCCGTGGTTCAACGGGCAAGAGGGCTTGGGCTCCCTCTTGCCCCTATATTGTCGGGGGGGGGGGGGGGGGGGGGGGGGGTTCGCGGTTCGACATGGCAGGAGGGCTTGGGCACCCTCCTGCTTGGATCGAGGGGGATTCTGTAACCGGTGTTGTTTTTGACAGACACCGGTTACAGAATCCAGCTTTTAGGCGAAGGACTGGCTCCTCCTTCGCCTAAATGCCCTTCTGTTGGACGTTTGGGGCTTAGGCATTTTTTTGGTTCATTATGTGCCAAAAAGTGTAGACGTCGTGGGGGTGTACTTTTAGACGTAGTGTGATCTGGGCGTTTAGTAGGAGGCAGGCCATAATCAAAACAAGGACGTTTGTTTTGGTTATGAACACTTTCCCTGCTTCTGCTTTGAACGTCTAAGGACTTAGGCCAAAAGGGGACTTTAGACGCTTGTTTTGATTATTACCCTCATAGCTTTTAGTCAGCGTCGGGGAGGGAAGATAATGCCGCCAACACGATCATGTTTCACCAGGTAGGCTGTTTCAAGGCGCTACTCCCCCTGTAAGTTTGTAACAAATTAGTGCAAACGGAATTTCATTAAAGATATATTTAAGTCACTATACTGTATATCATAATTTTAAGATCCAAACCGTCAGGTCAGTAAACTCACCCAATATATATTACAACTTGTAGAAGATCTCAGAGAGAAGCTTAAATTGCTGTGGCGTTTTAAAACAGCTGACAAACGCTGTGGTCAGATGACCTCAGAGTCAAAGCAATTGAAAATAGCAACTTTATTACAGACAAACCACAAGGATTAGACTAAAGTCATCTATTCAATCTCCCTGTTTATCCCATGTGGGTTGATTTTAAAGATCTACATCTGATCTTTGTAATTCAGTTTATTCTGGATATACGCCACCCCATCCACCCGCTATCCATAATGTCAATAATACACCATTTGATATCGCTTAAAGCATGGTCCATTAGTAATCCAATGAGTAACCAGAGAAGCTTCTTCAGATTTGAAGAGGCATAATAAAAAAAAACATCTGTCTCCTTTTGGACTAGGCCCTAAACGCTGAAGTAGAAGCATGGAAAATGTCCATTCTCAAAAAAACCAATCCAAAATGAGTTTTTTTTTTAGACTGGCATACCTCTACGTTCAGCAGTTTAAATGGCCATACCTGCACTACGTCTACACTTACAAAACATTATCAACCCAAAAACAGCCTAAGCCCCAAACGCCAAAAAACCAGACATTTTAGGCCTAAAAGCTGGATTCGGTAATTGGTGTCTGTTAAAAACAACACTGGTTACAGAATCCAGCTCTCTCCCCCCCCCACCCGTAACAATCATGGCAGGAGAGATGGCTCATCTTCGCTGCCGCAATCACAATGGTGATTGGCCCACCTCCAAACTGCTGCGACCCACGGCAGGAGAGATGCACAAACTCTCCTGCCACGGATTGTGGCAGTTCAGGTAGAGGGATGATTGCGATTGCTGCAAGAGAGATGCCCAATCTCTCCTGCTGTGATCTGTCCCCCCCCACCGAACCGATAAGGGCAGAAGGGATCCCAACCCCTCCTGCCCTTGTGACCCCCCACCCCCTGATCCAATACAGGCAGGAGGGAGCTCAACCCCTCCTTCCCCAGTGACCCCCCTACCCCCTGATCCATACAGGCAGGAGGGATCCAGGCCCTCCTGCCCATGACTCACCCCCCCCACGACTGCGCCAAACCCCCGATTGGCCCTCCAACCTGCGACCCGTGAGAACCCCTCACCCGCGACACTACCCCTTACCTAAACTCAGTTGGCCGGACGGATGGATCCCAAGCCCGTCCACCCAGCAGGCCCAGCATCCACTGAATGGCAGGCCTTAGGGCCTGATTAGTACAGGCGCCTAAGGCCCCACCCACAGAACACATTCCACAAGGGCAAGAATAACCTAAAGAAAATTTAGAAATGATATTTTGCAAATGATACAGGAAACTAAAGAAAGTGAAACATTTTCCGGGTACACATCCCTATCCTATATTAGAAAAGTGCAGCACAGGGATCCTGCTATGTCAGGGAAGAAGGCGATTTAGGCAGAGAATTCATCAAGCTGGGGTAAGGTTTGTTCTTCATCACGCCTTGATGCCCCACAAGATTTAGCATACTGTGGTATCCTATCCTATAAGAATGATGCTGTTTGTGACGCACCTCGCAAGCAGTATTATTCCTGTGGCTCAGCAGCATAAGGCCACTCAAAGCTGTGGTCTAATGCTCCAAGGCTGAAGGGATAAATTTTCCCTAGTCTCTCCAACCCCCTAATGCCTACCTAAAATTTCCATGGTGGTCTAGGGGGGTCTGGTGAGGTCCAGGGAGGTTGACCAGGAGAAATGCCCAATCACTCCTGGCCATTCTAGTGCCACAGTCAAAATGGCACCCCTGGAGGCAGTCTCGCAAGACTAATGCTTGGAGGCCATATTTCCATATAAGGGAAATTACAAATATGCACATGGTCATCTATCTCAAGAAAGATATAGTGGGGCTAGAAAAGGTTCAAAGAAGAGCAACCAAGATGATAAAGGGGATGGAACTCCTCTCGTGTGAGGAAAGACTAAAATGGTTAGGGCTCTTCAGTTTGGAAAAGAGACGGCTGAGGGGAAATATGATTGAAGTCTATAAGATACTGAGTGGAATAGAAACGGATACAAGTGAATGAATTTTTCACGTCCGTCAAAAATTACAAAGACTAGGGGACACTCAATGACGTTACAGGGGAAATACTTTTAAAACCAATAGGAGGAAATTTTTTTCACTCAGAGAATAGTTAAACTCTGGAACATGTTGCCAGAGGATGTGGTAAGATTGGATAGCATAGCTGATTTTAAGAAAGGCTTGGAGAAGTTCCTGGAGGAAAAGTCCATAGTCTGTTATTGAGAAAGATATGTGGGAAGCCACTGCTTGCCCTGTATCGGTAGCATGGAATATTGCTACTCCTAGGGTTTTGGTCAGGTATGTAGGAACCTGGATTGGCCACCATGAGAAAGGGCTACAGGCCTTGATGGGCCATTGGTCTGACCCAGTAAGGCTATTCTTATGTTCTTAATTTACATCTCATTACTTAGTAATGTGTGGAGACTTAACTATTTTGGAACTACAGCATTAGGGCTTTTTAAAGTTACAAATAAGGGTCATTTACCGCAACTTAAAGACCTAACACTACTTGATGAATTCCTTCTAATGTTCCTCTCTAATCTACCATACATAATATGATACTTTATTAGCCTTATGTAGAAAATACTTTTTTACATACTGTATATACACACTCTCCTTTGTGTTTCATCATAACTACACTAATGCTGGCAATATTTGAAATTAGGCACAGGAAGGTGAAGAAACTGCCCAATGCTTCATCAATCACTTCTTTGCCTCATTTCAATATTCTCCATCATAATTATGTGCCCCTACACTAGAGAAATCAGTGGGTAAAAAAGATAGAAATAAGGTATAAGAAAAAAGATTTTCTGCTTCAGAATGCAACTGTAATATTTAAAATTAACATTAGGCCAGTGCTATGCGTAAGTTATGAATTGGCCACATCACGTATATCAAGTTAATTTACACAGTCCATTCCTGCTTTCATAATTTACCTTGTCCTTACTGACAAAACATCTGTACAGCATATGAACAAAGAATACACTTTTAAAGTACCACATTGTGTCATCTCTTCTATGGCCCTGTGGCATCAAACCATATGGCATCATTCCTTGATTAGCATTCAGTCACATCTGGGTACTGCATAATACACATAATAGTTGTTTAAAAAAAGTACACAAAGTAACTTCATTCAAAATATGTAAGATATACAATGCAAACATTTTTTAAACATAATCTTAGATTAGCCCTGGGATATTGCAATTATCATCACTATACTTTATTTACCGGCACAATGTTGACATAGTGCAAATCAAGGAGAAAATCATACCATATCAAATATGCAACTTATGGCAACGTTATAAATCAAAAAGTTGATTATATTAACCATAGTTACTTAAAGGATCCCATATTTAAAAAAAAAATTTACTTAGGTTGCCAAATCTTACAGCAAAATATGTTTCATACTTAGCATATAATCTAATTTTGAAAAAACTTCCAATTAGATAATATTGATTTAATACTCCCTCCTCTTACAAAATCACGACAGTGGTTTTTAGAACAGGCTGGCGCGCTGAATGCTCTGTGCTGTTCCTAATACTCTTAGGAGCTCTGAGTGTCGGAAACAGCGCAGAGCTTTCAGCGCGCTGGCCTGCACTAAAAGTCTTGATACCCCCCCCCCCCCGCATCAGGAGAGATGCCCACTCTCTCCTGCTGCAGTAAACTACCTGCCGCGACCAGACCCAACCACTCTCCCACTAGTAGTGACCCCCTCCCTCTTACCTCAACAGATGCGACAGAGCCAGAGGGACGTGGAGATCATCTGCTACTGCTGCGTCATCTAAAATGGGAATTTCCCTCCCCAGTGCATCTTGGGATATACCAGGGAGGGGTGAAGCTCTGATTGGCCCAGGATGTTTAAGGACTCTTAAACAACTATAGCCAATCAGAGCCTCAGGCCCCTCCCAGGATGCATCGGGAAAGGTCCTAAGGCTCTGATTGGCCTGGATACCCCATAGGTGGGGCCTTAAACATCCTTGGCCAATCAGAGCCTCAAGCCCCTGCCAGGTGTATCCCAAGATGCACAGGGGAGGGGAATTACCATTTCAGATGACGCAGAAGTAGCAGCAGATGATGTCCACATCTTTCTAGCTCTGGCTCATCTGTTGGGGTAAGGGAGAGAGGGGTCATTACTAGTGGGGGGAGCAGTTGGTTCTGTTGGTGATGAGTTAATTTACTGCAGCAGGAGAGAGTGGGCATCTCTCCTGTTGCTAGTGGGGGGGGGGATCGCGGTCAAGTGGAAGGATTTTTTTAAATTTAGTGCTGCAAGGAAAGAGTGGGCATCTCTCCTGCTACAGGGAGGGTTGCAGCTGAGATTTTAGGGAAGGTGTGTTGTGATTCAGCAGAGAGAATGGGCATCTCTCCCACTGCATCACAACACAGGAACAGTGGGGAGAGTGTGGGCATCTCTCCCGCTGTTGGTGTGTTTTGGGGGTCATAGCATTTACTGCATTGACGCACGCTAAAAAACCTCTAGCCAAAGCTACCTGGCAATGTGTTCCATAATCTTGAGCCTCCAACTGAAAAAGTGGCTTAGTTTGTTGATACATCCAAACATGGAAAATTCTCACTTTATCTCCATCTGATATGCATGACCTTTGGCTCTAGTCCTTGGCCCCACCCCCCCAAAAAATAATAAAATAAAAGTTTTTTCAAATCCTGCATCTAATAAGGCACTTATGCTCCCTAGTATCCTTTGTAATCTCTTCCTCTGGAGAGTATTCAGTTGATAGGAACTGTTCAGAACCACCTTTATTAATTCCCAGCTGTAGTACAAGCAATATACTTTCTGTCAATAGTTCAAGATTTCCATGGTTTTTTTTCTGCTGCAACAATAAATGTCAAGTAAATAGAAGCTGTTTCAAACTAATTGAAAAACAGACGTTTAAATGTACAGTGTACTTTAAATCAGAGACAGGGCTGTCTTTCTGTTCATCGCATTTCTTTAGCCCAATTGATTGACATTTTTATACCCGCATTTGTTTGTAAGCTTGGTTGCTGCTTTGAAAATCCTTTGAAACATTGGAGGATTAACAGTGGACCAATGTTAAATATTTACTGGTAGAATTATCAAAAATATATATACTCCTGATGTAAGACAATCCTCATTGATGTAGTAATAATGACCTCCTTTGCTACCATACTGTGCTGTACATTAAATATATCCTACATGTTCTATTTCTGTCTTGAATATCATTGCCTGATTCCATGATTTTCAGTAATATAGTAACATAGTAGATAGCGGCAGATAAAGACCTGAATAGTCCATCCAGTCTGCCCAACCTCATTCAATCTAAAAATTTTAATTTTTTTTTTTTTTTCTTCTTAGCTATTTCTGGGCAAGAATCCAAAGCTCTACCCGGTACTGTGCTTGGGTTCCAACTACCGAAATCTCTGTCAAAATTCACTCCAGCCCATCTACAACCCTCCCAGCCATTGAAGCCCTCCCCAGCCCATCCTCAACCAAAAGGCCATATACAGACACAGACCATGCAAGTCTGCCCAGGCGTTAATTCTTCAATTATTTACTATTATTTTCTGATTCTAGATCCTCTGTGTTCATCCCATGTTTCTTTTAACTCCATCACCGTTTTATTCTCTCGGGAGCGCATTCCAGGCATCCACCACCCTCTCTGTAAAGTAGAATTTCCTAACATTGCTCTTGAATCTATCACCCCTCAACATCAAATGATGTCCTCTGGTTTTAACCATTTTCCTTTCTCTGGAAAAGATTTTATTCTACGTTAATACCTTTCAAGTATTTGAATGTCTGAATCATATCTCCCCCTGTCCCTCCTTTCTTTAGGGTATACACTGGCTATCTAGTATAAGTGACCTTTGCACGAGCTTTAGCTGATGTCGTATACCTCTGTTGTGCTCTTTCAACTTCTATACTTGGTTCAAGTTTTAATACAATTTGATGGATCACTTAATCATAATACAAAAGCGATGAACAGGTTTAAAAACATGTGGGAGGGGCATAATAAAAAAAAACGTCTAAGTCCCCTTTTGGCCTAAGTCCTTAAACGTTCAAAGCAGAAGCAGGGAAAGTGTCCATAACCAAAACAAACGTCCTTGTTTTGATTATGGCCTGCCTCTACTAAATGCCCAGATCACCACTACGCCTACAAGTACACCCCCACGACGTCTACACTTTTTGGCCATAATGAACCAAAAACACACCAAAGTCCCCAAACGTCCAACAGAAGGGCTTTTAGGCGAAGGAGGAGCCAGTCCTTCGCCTAAAAGCTGGATTCTGTAACCGGTGTCTGTCAAAACAACACCGGTTACAGAATCCCCCCCCCACAACGATCCAGGCAGGAGGGTGCCCAAGCCCTCTTGCCCCGTCGAAACCGCGACCCCCCCCCCCCCCACAACATCGGGGCAAGAGGGAGCCCAAGCCCTCTTGCCCCGTCGAATCGCGACCCCACCCCCAATGGCATCGGGGCAAGAGGGAGCCCAAGCCCTCATGCCCCGCGGCAGCCATAGCACCCCGATGATATTGGTGCAAGAGGGAGCCTGAGCCTTCTTGCCCTGGCAAACGTGCCTTCTGATTCGATATGGCCAGGAGGGTGCCCAAGCCCTCCTGGCCCCGGCGACCCCTCCTCTGACAGTAACGGGCCAGGAGAGAGCCCAAGCTCTCCTGGCCCTGGCAACCCCCCGAACTGGATTGGGCCAGGAGAGTTCCCGCCCTCCTGGCCCCGGCGACCCCCTACCCCCCACCCCCCACTACAATACAGGCAGGAGGGATCCCAGGCCCTCCTGCCCTTGACACAACCCCCCTCCCCCAATGACCCCTCCCCCAGAACCCCCAATCAGCCCCACCCACCAACCTGCGACCCCCCCAGCTGATCCCATGACCCCCCAACCCCCCTTCCCCGTATCTTTCACGTTGGCCAGACGGACGGGTGCCAAGCCCACCCATCCGGCAGGCCAGCTGGGTCCAGAATGGGGCCGAATTGGCCCAATCGGCAGAAACCCCGCCCACAGTTGGGGCCTGAGGCACCTGGGCCAATCAGAATAGGGCTCTCTCCTGGCCCGTTCCTGTCGGAGGGGGGGTCGTTGGGGCCAGGAAGGCTTGGGCTCCCTCCTGGCCATATTGAGTCAGGGGGGCATGATCGCAGGGGCAAGAGGGCTTGGGCTCCCTCTTGCCCTGATATCTAACTGCTGCGACCCACGGCAGGAGAGATAGGGCACCTCTCCTGCCGCGGGTCATGCCAGTTCGGGTAGAGGAGTGATGGCATCGTGGTAGGGGAGATGAGGCATCTCTCCTGCCATGATGCTTGCGGTAGAGGGGGTAGGCAGGTTGTTGGGGGCCACTGAGCTGAGTGCAGCAGCCACAATCAGCTCAGCGGCCCCTTTTTTCGGCACTTAGACCTGGTTTGACTTTGTCTAAGTCAAAAAGGTCTAAGTGCCGACTAGGCAACCTGCCTACGGTTTTGGTTATGCCTGTTGTATACCTAGGTGAAGGTCGGCCCACCTCCCACCCACTGCCCGCCCTTTCCTCTCCTCTAAACACGCCTTTTTCTCTCTGTGCGTTTAGAGGCAGGGGAAAGGCCTAAGCTGTTTTTAGATACGTCTAAAAACCAGCTTTGGTTATGGGTACTTGAACGATCAGGCTTTTGATCGTCCAAGTAGCCATTTAGAACACTTATTAGACTTTTTTTTTTATTATTATGAACCCCATAGTACATTTCTCAATATAGGGAGACGACCTCATTAACA
Organism: Geotrypetes seraphini; assembly: GCF_902459505.1. Taxonomy (NCBI): domain Eukaryota; kingdom Metazoa; phylum Chordata; class Amphibia; order Gymnophiona; family Dermophiidae; genus Geotrypetes; species Geotrypetes seraphini. The sequence goes on from NC_047085.1 coordinate 219,311,368, forward strand.
TAGGCCAACCAACAAACAAAACGGACCCTAAGGGAAAATGAAGTTAGAAATACAATATTTTGAAAGTAAGGGAGACGAGTAAGGAAAAAACGATATGAGTTTGTTCTTTTACTTCTAGAAAAATCATACTTTTTTGGGGGGGAGGGGGTTGGGCTATTGCTAGTATCACGCGTTTTTGTCTGCGCGCTATTGTCCTGTCACTATCACTGATACTTCTGCTGCCTAGTACAGTTCATATTCTAATTGTAGTTTTCTTTTCCTCCTTTCCTACTCTTCCACCTGTGTGCTGTCTCCTTCTTGGAAGGGCATGATGATACTGTATGTTTATGTTCAGGAAAGGAGTGAAAAAACAACAACCATAAACTAATAAATATTTATTTATTTATTTGGATTTATTAACCACCTTTCTCATGAAGAGATTCACTCAAAGTGGTTTATAATACATTGAATAGCAATCATGTACTCTTAAGTATTTCCCCTAAATATATGCACTGTATATTTCATCAGTCAAATGTATGGTGGTGAGGTCTGATAATGACATTGTGATTTTTATTTTTTTCATTTAATAAACATAACTGTTGGTGGAGTTTTGACATCTCGCTTGCATTTTATCTTGTGTTGGTCACAAGATAAAGTCAGACATAAAATTCTTAATTTTGTAAATGAAAAGTTCTACTACTTTCCTTGTCTTCCTGACTGTAGCAGGATCAGGTATTTCTCTGTCTCTTTAAAGCCTAGCAATATCTGACTTCACCCAAAGTTGAAGAGTGCTGGCTATCTATCTACTCCTGTACACACCACTGATATACACAGTCACACAAAAATAGGCAATGAGAACCTCAATTCAACCAATAGCTACCTCACCATGCTAAGTTGACAGAGAGAGAGAGAGTGGGTCTCTCAGAGAAAGTCTTTTCTTTTTAATTCAACAAACTTTATTGAAAACTAACAGCAAAACATAGCTCCTCATAACAAAAGCACAATTAGTTACAGGAGACCACATGTCTAAAAATCATTGTAAAGCTCTTAAACAATTACACTTTCTGCCACTTCCAACATAAGGCACAACCAAGCAGTCAATTACAGTGGTCTGTTGTTAAAGTGAAACATTCTACTCTCCCTTTCACTAGCATACCCGTCTTTCGCTGGGCTTTACTAATCGGCGGTAGAGGTTTCTACTATGGGCTGGCAAGATAAATGCTCTGATCCTCACTGGCCCATGGTAGAAACCTCTATGAATGTTTAGTAAAAGGAACCCTTTATTCCTAGTGTACCTGCAATCAGAATCTGTTCCCTGTTAAACAGTGAGTTCAAGCTGCCAGTGCCACCAGCAACACTAACTTGGTCATCTTAGAAGGCAGCCCCCGTAGCCACCTGACGTCCAGCACCGACGGAGGGGGTCCTACCAGGCCCCATAAAAGAACAAGGGAGCCGCAGAAGGAGAGCCACCAGTGCCACCAGAAGCACTAACTTGATCTTAGCAGGCAGCTCCCGCAGCCACCCAACATCCAGCGCTGACAGAGGGGTTCTACCAGGCCCCATAAAAGAACAAGGGAGCCACGGTCCGCGGTCCGCAGTTGTGTGTCCGAAGGGACATGGCCAAAGGGGCAGGACATGCCCTTTTTGAGCCCCCTCAGAGCCTATGAGGAATCAGAAGAGGACTGAGACTTAATCCTTCTACCATGGGTAAGAGAAAAGCAAAACTTCACTTTCTAATTCCAGGTTCGGGTCCAATGGATCGTTATTTTTCGGGTTCATCTCCACCAAGGATAGAAGAGCAGGTAACTTTAAGCATGCAGTCAGCTTCCCTTTCTTCAGGAGGTCCTTCACCACCTTCCCAGCCATTAACGTCTGATGGAAGATTAGAGACACCCTCCAATGTTGAGGATGTAGCCTCTTCCTCACAATCTTTTGCTATAACTGGACCTAATATGGTGAAGCAAATAAGTGAGGTGAAGATTTAAGGATTGACTCCTGTCCAGATGGTTATGGAGCCAACCTTTGTTGTTCTTCCTAAGGATAAAGTTATCACTTTAAATGATATATAGCTAAATGTTAATAGAATTGAGTCTTCTATGCAAAATACAGTTTTGAAATTGTGCCAGTTTTCTTTGGATGCAATAGTTAAAATGAATGAGCATGATAATCAAATAACAGAGCTAGGAAATAAATTAGATAAAATGGATGTCTGTGGGTAACTTACAAAGTACAACCCTATCTAATATTAAAGAGAGTGGATTGTTTCATGCTAAAATAGAAAAAATTTGAGAACTATATGAGAGTTAGGAATCTTTGTTTCCTAAATTTTCCAATTACACATTTCCTTTTCCCTTTGGAGCTAGTAAAAATATATATGAAGGAGATTTTGCAATACTCTGAGGTGGATAACTTTCAACCTGATAACCTCTATTATGGGCTTCTAGAGAAGAGGGAGCGGAAGGGGAAATTGATAAATTTGCCTCTCCAGATAGTTTAGATCTCTCTCAGTTTCTTGAGTCTTCTAAAGACACAATTACAAAACGTGCTACACTTTTGGTAGTTTTTAAAACAGAGTTAGAGAAACAAACTATTTTGAAAGTATATTTCACCAACAAACAAGCTCTGTTTTGTGGTCAACAAATTCTTATATTTTCCTGATGCTTCTAAACAGACCCAAATGAAGAGGAAGCAGTTCCTGGCACTTACGCCCAAGGCCTTAGCGGTGGGTACAACCTTCTTAAAATTTCCGTGTAAATGCTTTATCTCATATGCAAGTGATAAATATGTATTTTGAGATCCAGTCCAGTTAGAAGGTTTTCTAAAAGAAAACCGGTTCAAATAATATCCTAGGAAAAAAAATTGGGGTTTTTATTTTTGAACTAGGGATGATAATTGAAAAAATATATAGATGTAGATGCCACATTCTGCCTACTTAGGTGTTTTCCTTATATTAAATTTATGTTGCTATAGGAAAGGTACTGTTGGCCAAATAATGTGGACTAGATCGCTGAATGATTTTATTTTTCTTTCTATAAATGTTTATGTAGATGATTGTAATTGGATATTCCTGAGTTTGTTATGTAATTTGTAACAAATGAACTTAAAAAAACAAAACAACAACAACAGTGAGTTCAGCAGCCAGTCAGAGCCCCACAACATATTGTTTGAATCTTAGCTTAAAAACACAAAGAAAAAAAAAACTACATACAGATTTATTTTCAAACCACGCATGGCCAAGTTCTTTCCTTAGAAACAAAACTCTTTCCAGCATTGGCCTGACAAATTTAGACCTGCCTTTACTAAGCCACAGTAGAGGTAGAGGTATTAGTTCATCTTATCAAACACATATTCTTATTATCACAAAACTATATATACTGTATATATATATATATATATATAAAATTTTTTGTGATAATATGATCTAAAACTCCCACGCATAGCTTGTCAGAATTTTAAACAGATCTTGCATTCATTACTGTTCCTATAATTAGATCTGAGGAGCACAGAGCCAAGAAGGACACTGTGGACTGACTTATTTGCTAAAGTTTGCTTCAGCTAAGATAGTTATGGTTTCCCACATTTCCACTGATTACATTTCATTAATCTGAGCTCTTTTAGAATGCTTCCTCTGTGATTTATAAGAAGATTATTGTTCTTACACTGATGCTTGTTGAATAGATGGATAAATTCAGATTATCATGATTATATTTGTTCCAGTTGGTAGTGTCAAAATTGCCATACTTTTAAACTAATATTGATGTCAGTAGTGATGAATTAAGTAAGAAGGAATCCAAAGCTTATTTGGGGTGATGCCCTGTTCCCAATTTACTTCATTAGGGATACGAGTTAAGAAAAACATTTTAGTTTATTTGGTCATTTTTGCCATAATATTCCTACTTTCCTCAGCTGGTTTCACATATTCATATTATTTTTTTTTAAACCTCATGTTTTTATAAATATTAATTCATAAGTTTAACAAACAATTGCATCAAATTCTGATGCACACAATTTTTAAAGCACAACAGAGAGATTAAGGGCTTTTTTTTTATCAAGCAGCAGTAAACATAAGAATAGCTTTACTTGATCAGACCAATGGTCCATGAAGCCCAATAGCCCATTCTCACGGTGGCCAATCCAGGTTCCTAATACCTGGCCAAAACCCAAAGAGCAGCAATATTCCATGCTACCGATCCAGGGCAAGTAGTGGCTTCCCCCATGTCTTTCTCAATAACAGACTATGGACTTTTCCTCCAGGAACTTGTCCAAACCTTTCTTAAAACCAGTTATGCTATCCATTCTTACCACAACCTCTGGCAATGCATTCCAGAGCTTAACTGTTCTCTGAGTGAAAAAAATATTTCCTCCTATTGGTTTTATAACTTCTAAAAGTATTTTACCATGGGTTGGTGAGGTAGATGCTCCAACGTTCATTCAATTCCAATGACCGTCAGAATATTTATCTCACTGGCCCGCAGTAAAAGGATCTACTACTGACTGATAAAAGGATTCCTAAATATGCCTTAATTAATTCACACCTTGGCCCGGATTCTCTAAAAGCAATCGCCAGATAGTATACATCCGAGAGTGCTGATAGAATTGAAAAATGAACTAGCAGAACTATTAATAATTTATAATTTTTCTTTAAAATTTAGTATAGTATCATAATATTGCAGGTGGCCAACACTATGCTGATTTTAAAAAGTGTTCCAGAGGTAATCTAATAAATTATAGCTCAGTGACTTTGATGTCAGTGCTGGGAAAAATGGTAGAGACTATTATAAATAACAAAATGAAATATCATATATATAAACATTGATTAATGAGAGAAAGCCAACATGGATTTAGTCAAGGAAAATCTTGCCTTACCAATCTACCGCATTTCTTTGAAGGGATGAATGAACATATGCATAAAGATAAGCCAGTTGATATTCTGTATTTGGATTTTCTAAAGGCAGTTGTCAAAGTACCTCATGAAAGACTTCTGAGGAAATTAGATAGCGTAGTTGGTTTTAAGAAAGATTTGGACAAGTTCCTGGAGGAAAAGTCAATAGTCTGTTATTGAGAAAGTCATGGGAGAAGCCACTACATGCCCTGTATTGGTAGCATGGAATATTGCTATACCTTAGGTTTTGGCCAGATACTAGTGATCTGAATTGGCCACCATGAGAATGGGCTACTGGGCTTGATGGGCCATTGGTCTGACCTAGTAAGGCTATTCTTATGTTCTTAGGTGTAGCGCAATGTGTGGTGGCAGCTATAAAAGCAAATAGAATGATAGGAATTATCAGGAAAGGAATTGAAACCAAATGTGAAAATGTTATAATGTCTTTGTATCACTCTATGGTATGGTCACAGCAAGAATACTGTGTATAGTTCTGGTTATCATATCTCAAAAAAAGATATAATGGAATTAGAAAAGGTACAGAGAAGAGCAACAAAAATGTTAAAAGGAATGGGATATTTTCCCTATGAGGAAAGACTAAAGCGACTAGGGTTCTTCAGCTTGGAGAAGAGATAGCTCAGGTTGATATAGAAATCTATAAAACACAGAGTGGAGTGGAAAGGGTAGATGTGAATCACTTGTTCACTGTTTCCAAAAATACTAGGACTAGGGGGCATGCAGTAAAGCTACTAAGTTGCAGATTTAAAACAAAACGGAGAAAATATTTCTTCACACAACGTGTAATTAAACTCTGGAATTTGTTGCTGTAGAATGTGGTGAAATCAGTTAGCTTAGCAGGGTTTAAATAAAGTTTGGAAAATTTTCTAAAAGAGAAATCCATGGGCCATTATTCAGATGGCTTGGGAAAATCTACTGCTTATTGCTAGGATAATCAGCATAAAATCTGTTTTACTACTTAGAATCTTGCTACATACTTGGGACTTGGGTTGGCTACTGCTGGAAACAGAATACTGGTCTTCACGGACTTTTGGACTGTCCCAGTATGGCAATTCTTATGTTTTATTCATTATTATTTAAAGGGATCACAGATACAAAAAAAGGAAGACTGTGGTATATTAATGTATATCAAAGCTGTAAAAACTCAGGACAAAAAAATTACTCAAAAGTTGTGGTTGTTTTGTTGGCACACTTATTTTTATGTCCAAGTGATTGTTCTGAGGAAGTTTTATGCCATACCCTTAATGAGAAATTCTTCTCCCCCCGAAGAGAACCTGCTCCCTTGGATACGTGTGCATGCATTTAGTGAAGAGGGAAGATGAATGGGAGCAAATAAATGTTGTGTGGGGGCCTTGGGTTGTGAATCCATCACATCAGTCCCAACATTTTAAATTGATTGGGGTGCCAAACGCAATACAGTGCTTCCCCATAAATTTGTTGTTGGCGATTCGCGGTCCCGGTCATTCACGGTATTCTCGACCATGATCAGGCTTGAGAGGGCAGCTGGAGCACCGGTGAGTGAAGGAAATCACTCGCTGTATGCTCCGACTGCCTCTTCCTGTACTAAAGTCGGGCCTTACCAATCAGGAGCTGTGTGTCAAAGCTAATCACCATCAATCAATAATCACACAACTTAATTTTATTGGAATAAATATTTGGCCATAGCTTTATTGTCTATCTTAATATTATCTCCACTTACAATACAATCCGTGTCCAAAACCAACAAACCCCCAATGCATATTTCACACCCCACATAGGAGCTATTCTAGCAAAACTAGCTCCCATAAGTCTTTAAACTTATATCATTCCCCCAAACATGATCCACGGTGAGGCCAGGCCATGCTTCCTCTCGCAGCTGTGTCGCCTACGAATGTTACTTTTATTTATTAACTGCTCATCTCCCAGATCCAACTGGGCCAAACCCCATTTTCCACCATGTCCAAAGCTGCAACTTCCTCCCCCAACCCCATAAGCTCAACCAAACACACACAAGTCCACATATAACTTGTAACACACACACACAACACTGACACAGAACATACTGGGAGGGAGGGATAATTTTTTCCTGAAGAGACTACTCTACTCTTCCCCTTTCCTCACTGAACTCCCTCCAACCTACCACAACATTCAACCAATCCTGTGACTGCTCCACCCCATCACCGTAGAAACTTCCCCAATCCTTTTTCTTTCTTACAACCTCTGTCTATTAACTCTTTCTACCTCCTCTTATAAACTTGTCAATCCTTATTCTACAGACCCTTGACATCACCTCATATATTCCCCTCACCCTCCGCCCCCCCCCCCCATTTCACCCACACCACCATCCAATAAATATTACCAGCAGGTGACATCAGCTCAGCTAATGTTATATCACACCAAATGAATCTGGTGTTCTTCTTTAATCAGTATTGACCACCGATATTCAGCAGTACTGAATATCCTTACAGATGCCCCGGTGCTATCCAGTTAATGCCAGGACTGGGCCCAGGTAGAGCTGATAATGATACAGAAAGTGACAATATTCAGATCTCTACCCAGATGACCATCTAGGTAAAGTTAGATCAGGGGTAGGGAACTCCGGTCATCGAGAGCCGTATTCCAGTTGGGTTTTCAGGATTTCCCCAATGAATATGCATTGAAAGCAGTGCATGCAAATAGATCTCATGCATATTCATTGGGGAAATCCAGAAAACCCGACTGGAATACGGCTCTCGAGGACCGAAGTTCCCTACCCCTGAGTTAGATAATAAAACTGAGAGTTGAGAAGCAGATATTCAATGCCACTATTTATCTATACATTGGTGCTGAATACCTGTGAATAATTTAAATGCCTCAGCTGCCATTTAAAGTACACGCCAACAATGTAGTTTAAATATTGACCCACTCCACAAAAAAAAAAACTGGAAAACTCAACACCACGCAAAGCAAAGCAGAGCAAAAAACAAATGGGGAAGGGACTGTGCATATCAACCTTTGGGCTATTATAATTTATTGAACATAATCATAAAAATATATCACATATATAAAATATATAAGACACCAAGCCTTAGAGTCCAAAGATAGGAGTAAAAGGACTCTAAGGCTTGGGGACTCTTCTATCAAACTTTGCTAGCTGTTTTTAGCACAGAGAGCCGCACTGAATGGCCCACGCTACTCCTGACGCTCATAGGAACTCTATGAGCATCGGGAGCAGCACGGACCATTCAGTGCAGCTCACTGCGCTACAAACTGCTAATGCAGTTTGATAGAAGAAGCCCTTCGAAATACCTAGGTGACGAATCAGGACAACAGCCCCCATCGCAATCCCTCCCCAAATTAGATCTTGTAAACTGTTAACCTCTAATCTCTAACTATGAATGTTCCTTTCAATTTATGGAATTTTTCTAATTCATTGTAAACCGCATGGAACTTCACGGTCCTGCAGTATATAAACTGTTGTTATTATTTTTATTGTTGCTACTATCAGATATTCACTGCTACACTCTGTAATTCGATGTCTGTGCAGTTTCTCTTCATTGTAAACCACCTAGAAGTCGCAAGATTGTTGGCGGTATATAAGAATAAAGTTATTATTATTATTATTATTGGTGTCATATTTTATATATGTGATATATTTTTTATGATTATGTTCAATAAATTACAATAGCGCAAAGTTGATGTGCACAGTCCCTTCCCCATTTGTTTTTTGTTCTAAATACTGATCCATCATTCAGGTTGTTCACCCTTTCCAAGGTAGAGAGAACAAGAGGGCACTCACTAAAGTTAAAAGGGGATAGATTCCGTACAAACGTAAGGAAGTTCTTCACCCAGAGAGTGGTAGAAAACTGGAACGCTGTTCTGGAGGCTGTTTTAGGAGAAAACACCCTCCAGGGATTCAAGACAAAGTTAGACAAGTTTCTGCTAAACCAAAACATACGCAGGTAAGGCTAGACCGGGGTAGGTAATTCCGGTCCTCGAGAGCCGGAGCCAGGTCAGGTTTTCAGGATATCCACAATAAATATGCATGAAATAGATTTGGATCTCAAGGAGGCAGTGCATGCATATCCATCTCAGACATATTCATTGTGGATATCCTGAAAACCTGACCTGGCTCCGGCTCTCAAGGACCGGAATTGCCTACCCCTGGACTAGACTTAGGTCTTTGACCTAAGGGCTGCCACGTGAGCAGATAGCAGACAGCAGCGGCAATTCTTATGTTCTTATGACAGACCAAGTCCAATCCATGATAGACTGACCTTCTCTTCCATTCCCCAACATATGTAGAAAAGACAGGCTTCTGTTCTTTTATCAAGAAAAGAACATCCATCTTAACCTTAAGGAGAGCAAGGTACAGATGTAGTATACAGGTAGATTAGTTCACATCTATATAGAAGAATATTTTTAAAATAGACCCTGTTGTAGTTTATACACATAAGTTAAAAAAATCCCACATAAAGAAATATATTTCATTCTGTTTTTCATATGCAACAATGAGAATATGGCTAATTTCTAACCTCATGTATTCTGGGAAAGCAAATTAACACAATTATTTGTCCTAAAATTTTGCATAGAATTTATTGTTTGGAATTAGAGAATGCACTAAGAATTTTAGATCTGTTGCATAGACATTTCTATGGATATTGTTTGTGGATTTAGACTGTATGGATTGAAACATAGGCTCCCTCCAGTGGTCAATATTAACTTCAATAACATTCCAGTGAACTTTATCAAAATTCTATGTAGCCAGGTAAAACACTACAGAGAATGTGTCTGAATTCAAGAAAGTGTGGGATAAGCACGTGGGATCTCGTAGAGAGGAAGAGATAATGGTTACTGCGGATGGGCAGACTGGATGGCCATTTGGCCTTTATCTGACATCATGTTTCTCTGTTTCTTTCTTTATGAATTGCATTTTTATTAGAGTACCTAACTGCAAATGTGAATGCATTGATTTAGTCTATATAAAATATTTTCAGCATAAGATACCCTCATTATTGCCCTTGCAAAATTGGAAATACACTCTTATCTTTTGATATTTAGTGCTATTTTACTAGTCAGGAACAGCTCCTGGCTGGTTAAATAGCATTTGGCTGGCAAACTGCTAATATTCAATGAGAGATAGACAGCTATCTTTGCTAGCAACCTATTATCATGTGACTTAGCACATATATTTAAGTGTTGGCCAGCTAAGTTTAGCCATGTAAATAGTAGGCCTATATTTAGCTGTTATTAACTAACCTGCTAGCGCTAAATATTTACTTAGCTGGTTAAGTTAATAGCAGTCAAAAGCTCAGATATTCAATTCCTGTTACTGGAAATAGCTCGACATTGAGTATCCAGGCTCACACAGCAGTAAGCCAGGCTGTCTCCCATGGTCTAAATATTGGCTCCTTTCACATTTCACTAAAAGAGGTTGAAGTAAGACAGCTCTAAACTTTTAAACCAATCAATTGCAGCATTTAAACTATTCCCTTTGCTGTAACATCAATCTATAGTTACCTCCTCATATATCATTAGGAATATGATTCAGTAAAAAGCATTGAAGCTGAAAATATCATGTGAAAAAAAGATTGCAATGTTGCACAATGGAAGCCTGCACATAGCCTGTATTTAAGGCACTTTGGTATTAATTTAATCTTCCTTTTAATGTCCTCGAGGTCTGACCTGTATACCATTTCTTACAAGGCAGAGAATACAGTATATCACAAATTCTGTGTCACATGTTGTAAAATGATTTAAACAGTATGGGGTTCATAATCAAAAGAGAAAACCATCCAAAAACCGGCCTAAATCAGCACCTGGACGATCATCAGTCAAAAACGTCTAAGTGCCAATAATAAAACTGGGTTTTGGACGTATTTATAAATGACCTAAGCCTTCATAGTGCCACTGAATGACCATAGCTAAACGGGGTGTGTCAGGGGGAGTGTCGAGGGCAGAATTTGGACGGGACGTGGGCAGGCTTAGACTTAGTCGTACTGCATGTATAACCTAAAGTTATACAGCACAGGATCGACGGAACATGGACGTTGTGACTTAGACCATTTAAAACAAGGTCTAAATCACAAAAAAAACACCTAGAGTGACCAGATAAGCACTGCAAACACATAATACAGACCCCCACACACTACCCCAGTGGTCACAGACCCTCCCCACCCCATTCCCATAAAAATATTAATCACAACTTGAAAATTGTGCCTCCAGAACATCATCACCTGGCAGCCTGGCATAGGAAAGCCTAGTCGTGCTGCATAGAGGTGTCTTACACTGTCTTGGGGGTGGGTTAGGAACCCATGGAGAGGAGGACCCATGCCCATAAGCCCCTGTAATCACTGCATTGATATTGAAACATGTGCACTCCCCTATACACCCCCAAAACCCTTTTTTACTGGCATATAAGTGGCTCCTGCAGCCATAAGGGCTATTGAGGTGGTAGATAAATGGGACTAGGGGATTCTGGAGGTGGTTTGGGGAGCTCACCATGACCTATAAGGGAGTTGTAATGAGATGAAGACATGGCACCCTTTTTGTTAAGTTCTCAGCAGTGCCCTGTAAGGTACCCCACTATTTAGGTGCCATGTCTGGGTATTCAGTCCATCACTTTGCTGACCCCTCCCAAGTCCAACAGGGCTTGTTCTAGGCATTTTTGACTTGGATGAAAAGTTGGATGAAAATGTGGTATAAAGATGGATGACTGAGCAACTTGGACGATCAGATCGGTAGGATGTATACTTAGACAATTTTTGAAACAAAAAAAAATTTGGATGTATTTTTTGAAAATGTGTCCTAACCTGTTTTTTTACTTTGGATGACTTGCAATTTAGATGAAAACAGACTTAGACGTTCCTTTCGATTATGCCCCTCCACTTCTTTTTGTTAGATGGCTTAGTAATTTCTGACAATGATACCATAATAGTGCAGTTAGCACATCTGCCGCAAGGACTATGACCTCTGGCAATTCTGCTTGCATATACTGTAGGTCAGACCTAAAGCAACTTGAAAATAAGACTGAATGAACACTGAAGTGCCTTAAATATAGGCAAAATGGAGACTCCCACTATGCAAAAATTGTAATTTTTTTACATGATTTTTTTAAGCTTCAGTTCTTTGTATTGGATCATATTCCTAATGAGATAACTGTAGATTGATGTAGCAAAGGGAATAGTTCTGGATTTCCACTTTAAACATTGTTTACTTCTGTTGAAAAGCTTAGGTCCTTTTAAGAAGCTTGTCTGAGGGTTTTGGGGTTTTTTTTTTCTGTCTTGTTCCAATTAACTGAACTGTGATCCCCAGCTGCCCAATCAAAACAGAGAGTTTGTTTGGAAGGGTGGGGTTTAAAACACTGAAGCACCATGTTGAAGTACAGAACATAAAGGAAGACGGAGCTTATGTATTTATAAATACAACCTTTTTTCCCTCTGTAGGGCATAATATCTTTCTATATCTGAAGGTCTTTGATATACTGACTCCCTCATATGAACTTGTTTTTCCAGATACAGTCCCAAATACTAGGGTTATTATATTTTAGTCTGCAAAACCCCAGATACTTGGTCCTGTCCTGATCCTGCTCTGATCCTACCCCATTCCACTCCATCCCCACCCAGTTCTACTTCTAGCCCTGCCCTGTCCCGCCCCCAGCCCCATCCCCACAAAGCATCTTCTCTTCTTCCCCAAGTTCTGGCCATGTCTGGAGGGCCTGGAGCATGCAAAGATGTGTGTGATGTCATCCACACATGCTCAAAGGCCCTCTAGATGCTGCCAGAGCTCCCTGGGGCTTTCCAAAACCTAGACAAACTACCGGGTTCTGGAAATTCCATCTGGCACCTGGACAGTCCTCTAAAAAGAGGACGTGTACAGGTTTTCCCTGACATCTGTTAATCTTACCAAATACCCTGATGAAGTGGTCCTAAACCTTGAAACACTGGCCACCATTTGTGGGGCTATGTTATACAGTATATTTAGTATATTTAGTATATTTACTGGGGTAGTAAATGCAAGCATAAAAGCATAAGGTTATCACCACAGTTTATAAAGAGCAATGAAGGTTTTTTATGCCAGTGATGTATGGGGTAGCATCGTTGTTGACTCACCAATATCTGAGGCTTTTTCTTCTCTGCTATAAGGTAATGTTCACATTGGTTGGATGATCTATAATGACTCCAATGTTCTTATCTTGGTTTGTCACTCTTAGGGCTCCTTTTATTAAGCTGCGATAGCAATTTTAGTGCACACTTAGCGCACGCTGAATTGCTGTGCGTGCTAGATCCTAACACCAGCATTGAGCTGGCTTAGTTCTAGCCATGTAGCGCAGGTTTAGCGCATGCTAAAATCCTGAGCGCTCTAAAAACGCTATTTCAGCTTAGTAAAAGGAGCCCTTAGTGGTCCTTTTATTAAGGTATACTAATGAATTTAACATATGCTAATTAATTTACATGTGTTAAGTGTTTGAGTGTAAATGTTCTTATATATAATAGATGATAGTCTTTAGTGGTTAATAGTAAATAGGTATGAGTTATGGGTATGAGGTGTGCCTTGGGGACATATTTGGGAAATGTAAGGGGTGGATAAAAATTACTTTTTATAAATTGGGTATAGTTAAATGGCATTAATGTTGTTTTATTCTCTGTGATTACAAAATAAGATTGTGAGATATTTCTTTACTAGGCATAGATCGTGCATTTATTAAATTTCACTGATACCTCTGATTTAGAAAATATGTTAAACTGTTATATTTAACAGAAATATTTATTTTTGTTTTGTTTAGTGGTTTGGATTTTAAGAACAGTTTTGGGAATTATTAAATTTTGGTATGAACTATTAAAAGAGATCTCTGGGGTGGGTTTTTCTTTTATGTGCTTGGTGAGGGGTGGTAATCAATGGTCTTTATACATGCATCCAAGTTTTTGTATGGGTGGGGTGGGGTGTTTTTTTTTAAGTTGGTGGGTCCTGGATATGTCTGGAAATGTTATATATTTATTTGTTTAAAGGGAATATAAAGGTTTATTTACTATTATTTATTTATTATTTAGAATGGCTTTAAAATTGCATTTACTAAATGTTAATGGTCTCAACCATCCCATTAAAAGGAAAAAAATACTTAATTTCTTGAAACAACAGGAGGCGGACATACATTTCTTACAAGAAACACACTTATCATCTAAGTAGGGGGTTGGGTCAAACACTGTTATTTTATTCCTGCAGTGAGGAAGAAGGCTGGTGTGGTTATCCTAGTTAATAGGAAGTGTTCTGCTGTATTTGGTAACTCTAGAGCTGATCATATGGGTAGAAGGCTTCATGTTGATATGACTTCAGGAAATGATTCCCTGAAGCTTCTTAATATTTACGCCCCTAATTCAAATCAGGCTGAGTTATTTTAAAAAAAACTCCAATTAATTCTGTCACTGGCTACATCTAATTTAAATGTAGCTGGATATTTCAATGCTGTTATGGATTCATTATTGGATAAACAACCTAGCAAGCAATTAAAATCCTTAGGATTAGACAATCTTGTGCATTCATGTGGATTGAAAGATATATGGTGGATTCTTCATTTTAATGCTCGTGAATTTTCCTTTTGCTCACATGTTCATAAATAATTTTCAAGAACTGATTATTTTTTTGTTTTAGATCATTTAATTCAACAGGTTACAAAAGCCAGCATAGATCCGATCCTTTTGTCGGATCATGCTGGAATCTGGATTGATTTTCAGTTTACTGAAAAAGATTATAGTAGACCTGTTTGGAGATTTAGGGCTACTTGTACTAAGGTGCACTAGCATTTTAGTGCACGCAGGATATTACCACATGCTACACCACGTGCTATGCAGCTAGAACCAACCCCAACTCAATACTGGTGTTAGTGTCTAGCATGTACGGCAATGTAGTACGCACTATTCTGTGCGTTAATGTCCTAACGCAGCTTCGTAAAAGGAGCCCTTAATAATACATTGCTTGCAGATTCAAACTTTCTCGAGGAAATTCAAATAAAAATGAATGCATATTTTCAGCTCAACACCTCAGAGGAAATCTCTTTGGAAATTATATGGGATGCTTTCAAAGCTACATTGAGAGGGCAAATAATTTCATATTCATGCCCTTTTGAAAGCTAAATATAAATATAATGAGATTTATTCACAATTAGCTAGGAAAGAATTGTTTTCTCAAAAGGCTCTGTATTATGGAAACTCGAATAAAGCAGGAAGATTATTGGCAAATTATCTCAAAGCAAAAAAAAAAAAGTAAAGATTGCGGCTATTAGAGATGAGAAAGGTAAAACTCATACTCAAATTGGAAATATTTTAAAACAATTTTTGGAATATTACAAAGCTTTATATTCTTCTGAGCTTTATTCAAATAAAGAAGTTGAGAGATTAGAATTTTTTAAATTAATTCATGGGCCAAAAATTCCTGAGCATACAAAGGGAAATCTTGAAGCGCCTATATCACTTAAGGAACTCCATGCAGCATTGAAGTCCCTCAGAGCTGGATCCGCTCCGGATAGTGATGGATTCACAGTGGAGTTTTTCAAATCATTTCAAATTACACTTTTACCTCATCTTCTAAATTTATATCAATCACAACTGACTAAGGGCTCCTTTTACTAAGCTGCGATAGCGTTTTTAGCGTGCACAAAATTTTAGCGCCCACTAAACCCACGCTACGCAGCTAGAACTAACGCCAGCTCAATGCTGGCGTTAGGGTTTAGTGCGCGTGGCAATTCAGCATGCGCTAAGCGCGCTAAAATCACTATCACAGCTTAGTAAAAGGATCCCTAAAAGTTGTATTTCAGGTTCAATGGTGGAATCATTAATTATTGTTTTGCCGAAGCCAAATAAAGATCCCATGTTGGTTTCAAACTACAGGCCTATTTCTTTAATTAATGTGGATAAAAAACTATTGGCAAAGTTATTGGCTCTAAGATTAGCCAAAGCTCTCCCTTATATGATTGGTATGCACCAAATGGGTTTTGTTGCTCAAAAACATTCTTCAAATAATACCAGACTGGCATTCCACATGCTAAATTTAGCAAAAACAAATGATGATCCAGCCTTCTCTGTTTCTTTGGATGCAGAGAAGGCCTTTGATCGTGTAGAATGGACTTTCATGTATCAAGCTATGAATTGGTTTGGTATAGGATCCAGATTTATTCAAATGATTCAAACCTTGTATAGTTCCCATTCTGTCAGATTATATATTTATAAGACTTTTTTGGAGCGTTTCAGTCTGGAGAGGGGAGTTAGACAAGGATGTCCCTTATCTCCTTTGCTTTTTGATATTGGTTTAGAACCCGTGTTGTTAGCCATTCAGCATGCAAAGGAGATACAGGTCGGGAATATAAGGTCTCAGCTTATGCAGATGATATTTTGCTTCATTTGATGAATCCTGAATCCTGAATCTACCATCCCGCATTTACTGGAATTGATTGATCAATTTTGTAAATTTTCGGGCTATAAAATAAATTGGAGCAAATCAGAGGTTATCCCATTGAATGTGCATTGTATAAAGGGCTTATTTGATCCATTCCCATTCCTTTGGAAGGAAGAGGGAATAAATTATTTGGGTATTATAATTCAAAGAACTTTGGAAGATACAATGACAGTAAATGAAAAATTCTATTGCTGAAAGTCAAAGAAATGTGTGAGCAGGGGAGAGTCCAAACTATCAAAATGATGATTTTGCCTGTAGTTTGTTACCAAATGAGTATATTGCCGGTTTATTTTCAAGGGTCCTTCTATAAGAAATTGAATGGGATTCATACAAAATTTATTTAGCTGGATAAAACTGCTAGAATTGCTTTAGTACCTTTGTAAAAACCACAATCGTCAGGGGTGAGGGGGTTTAAATTTTCCAAATTTCTATAGATACCATCAAGCTTTCATTATGCGGCAGGGTATGTATTGGATCCTTCCTGAAGTATTGGAGCATTTTCTGGATTGGCTAATATTAGAAATTCAACTCATGTCCCCATTATGATTGTGCCGTATTTTGAGTATCAAGTTACCCCAAATTTATAAGGACAATAGTATTATTTTTGCCACATGGAAAACATTGAAATTCATCAACAACTTAACATCTATACCAGTACAAGCCACATGTCAATTCTTATGGTTGACCTCCAAGATTCAAACTGGCGAATCTAAGATGCTCTGGAAACATGGGCTGCAGATGATGTGTTATCAAATGGGAAACTGCTTGATTTTTCACGACTGCAACAATCATTTGGCATTGCAAAGTCTCAAGCATATATGTGGTTGCAGTTGAAGCAGGCCATTCAGAGGGGGGTTCCCTGATTGGTGTAATTTAAATAACACAGGTCTGCAAAAAATTTTTTTCCAAGAGTTGTTTTGGTTATTCCACATAATCTTTATGTTTTTTGGTGCGCTGAATCCGAAAATGACCTCTAGTTTGTCATAGGACATCATGTTTCCTGACAATTTAGGTAACTATGTTAAATAAGGCAATACCTCAAAATAAATGGAAATAGACTTCTAAAATTAAAGTTTTATTACAATTTTTTCATGAAAATCCTTTTTTTGAACTGAAATGAGCTCACCTACACACACTAAACTTGATTTTTCTTCCCTGTGAGGCTCTTCTTGGTGCATTTACGCTTGTGAGTAGCATCTTGAATGTCTCTCTGAAGCATCCAACAGTAGTCTGCCATCAATATAATGCTCCATTTTCCCTATATCTCCTTTCCATCTCTTTAATGTCTTGATGTAATCGTTCACCTTGTTCCTCACTCACAGCTCCCAACTTTTCAGGGAAGTAGTCAGTGTAGGACTGGAGGAAATGCACTTTCAAACTCATTAGGCAACCTAAAGCTTGAAATGCTTTCAGCTTTCGTCCGACAATCTTTTTGTAATAAGGATCTTTGTTATTGCCTAAAAATTTCTGTATGACTTCTTTAAATGCAATCCACCCTTCTTTTTGAGGATCTGTCATGGTATTGACAAACTCTTGATCAACTATAAGCCTTCTAATGTCTGGTCTGATGAACACACCTTCTTTCAATTTTGCCTCCGACAGGCCTGGAAATTTGGTGACCAAGTATTTGAAGCATTCTCCATCTCTTGGAAGTGATTTTACAAATTGCTTCATCAATCCCAATTTTATGTGGAGAGGTGGTAGCAGAACTTTATGGGAAGGTACCAAAGTTTCTCAGAGGACATTTTTTTCACTGACTGTTAGTACCCTCGGCTGCCAACTCTTCTTAATCCAGTGATTTTGTCGGTCTCGACTGTCTCATAGACACAGAAAACAAGAGTATTTGGTATACCCAGCTTGTTGCCCGAGCAGCATACACAAGACCTTCAAATTCCCACACACTTGCCAACCATGGCCTTCATATTTAAGTTTACGAAGAACCAATTCCAAGTTCTCGTAGGTTTCCTTCAAGTGTACAGAATAACCTATAGGTATGGAAGAGCAAAAACCACCATTGTGGAGTAAAACTACTTTGAGACTTCTTTTTGAAAAATCTATAAAAAGACACCATTGCTTTGAATCATATTGGATTTTAAAATGACCCATCAGACCTTCGACATCGATGCAATAAACCAACTTGACATCCTGGGCGAAGTAAGGAACGAACTCCATTTCATGATGTCTGAACCATGAAGATGACACTCCTGGCAACAATAAATTCCTGCTTTTCAGCCTTGATTCGAGTAACTCAGCGGCATCTTTGGGAAGATTCAAGTCTCTTACCAAATCATTGATCTCCTCCCGAGAAAACAATTTTGGTCTTGTATCAACTTCAAAGTAGAAACTTGATTCATCTGGTTCAGATATGACTTCACCTTCATTGGAACTAGGTATCTCTTCCAAGGTAGCAGGGGACTTGGGTACTGGTATATCTGTACCATGGGGGATGGAACGAATTGCTGAGTGAAGATTGGGGTATGAAATGGAATGCTTCATTTGGAATTAAACCCTTTTCACATTGCATGAACAAAAGTAACAGTCGTCACTATAGTTCTTTTGCTCTCGCCATACCATAGGAATCCCATAACAGAAATATTTTTTCTTACTCTTGAACCAGTTTCAGAGGTCCTCGATACACCATTTGCACACTTTATGAGGTGCCCAAACTTTATCGTGATCTCCAATTTTTAGTCCAAAGTATGCGAAGTATACTTTTTTCACAAAATCTGTAATATTCTGCTGTTGCTTCAACACTGTATATTCACCACAGCTGAAACAAAAACTGTCTGGTGAATTAATACATTTTCACAGAGCCATAACATAATGGTTGAAGAATGACGAGCTAACACGAACTGCGATAAAAAAGTGTGAATAGCCTAGAACCAAGAACCTGATGATGATCCGTGCACACATGTGGACTGCAGGAGAGAGCAGCTCTTTGTCTTTATACGAGTCGTCACAGTGCTGTCCATGCCCCCTGCACTGACTGGAACTGTTGCTATCTGCCCTGAGTCTCCCTCCCACTGGATTCTTCTGGAAAGATTAACCCCTTCTACCATTAAAAGCACAGACTCAGGACTGAGGCTTACACATACAGCATGCTGCTGAGTATCCCAGTAGTCAGACATGTCACTCAGAGCAGCACTTGTATTCACCCCCTTTTCATGGGGGGAGGGGCATATATTGCTTACCTGCAAATAACAACAAAGGGCCAGAAGAGAACTTGGGAAATGAGGAAATCAATTTTTTTCCCTAAAACTTGCTTAGTTTATATATATATTGTTGACCATCAGATTTACAGTGCTATATTTTTTTTTACCTAACTCGGCCAACCCCTTTAAGGTTTTTTTGGCATTTTATATCTTAATTGCACTTATGTGAATTAATTAATAGTAATTTGGACTTTAAATCTGGTTAAAACCCATAATATAAAAAATTGATAAATTTGAAGACAATTTTGCATTTTGTGGCAAATCATGATGTCTAGGAGTTTTTTTCAATACTTTATTTGTTTTCAGCACACCAAAATACATAGAAATTAGATTAAAATAATCAAATAGATTTTTAGTCGCAGACTTGTGTAATCAGTATAGCTTACAGGGCATATGTTTCCAGACAGATTTCCTAGGTCATCAGGCCGCCAAGTGGTATAAATTAATATTGGAATTTTTGAATAAAACCCTAAAAACTAGCTTAAAGGATATTTGGAGCATTGAGATAAGGCAGTAGATTACTGTTACTCAATGGCCACAAATTCAGACTTGGAGGATGAGATGTACAGCATCAGCATCTATGAGACAAACATGGTTCTTTTTGTTACATAGAGTTTTTTGGACCCCTGTTAGATTGCAAGTGTTAGATAGTTCAAAGTCTAATAGATACTAGCACTGTCATCTTGATGTATGGACACTGGATCATTTGTTGTTTTATTGTCCTTTGATATTCAATTTTGGAAGATCTATATGGGGGCAAGTCAATCTGATTTTGGAATCTTCAATTCCACTGTCTTATGAAGTGGTTATTTGCGGTACCTTGTTGTCACTGAAAACTCTTTGAACAAATATAAAAGTAGATTATTTGCCTGGATAGCCATGCAACTGGTGACCAAAAATTGGGATCAGATTAATTTCTCCTTTTGTTGGGATTCTGTATGCTTACATTACAAATATGAGAAAATTAATTCAGAAATGTTGTGTAATGATAAGTTATTCAAATTAACATGGAGTCCATTGACAAATTTTGTTAATGATGATTAGCTGGATTATTCCCCTAATTTCTTATTTTTACATCCAGGATGGATGGGTGGATGGAGGGATATCATATTTGATGTTATCCTTGATTAATATGTTCAATATGATCTGGGACGGCCATTGTGCAGTCACAGTATTTGCCTTGCCTATGCTAATCCTTAGTCAAATCCCTACTCCAAGGTTGGCCCACTCAGTAGGCATCTGCGGAGAAAGAACAGCACTGCTTGATCAGTCAGACTCAGACTTTGAGCATGCGCAGTATCCTCTAGTATCCTGCCTCTTGTGTTTTCTCTAAAACTGCCCTTTTCCTGCCTATCTCCTGATTGGTTTAGAGGCGGGGCTTAGATCCCAAACTTTTAGTATAGAAGTGGCTCCAGATTGGATGGGGGACATGTCTTCCTTAGTGCCAGCAGTTTATGATGGAGGCTTTTGTGGGGGTTTTTGTGCTACGCGGAGTGTGGGAATGCAATGGAGGAGTTTGATACTTGTGAGATGCGTGAGCAGCATAGGTTCAGCCAGTTGGCCCTAGTCAGTTTCTTGTCTGCCAGTCTACCGGGCTTTTCCTTAACAACACCAGAGCCACTGATCGTCTGCCAGTACAGGTAAAAGCCCTCCCCTCTCTAATTCCTTCTGGGATCAGCTTGGACTCTGCTGGCATACTGTTAAGATTAATAAGATAATGGAAATAGGTCTGGAGCATGTAAAAGCTAGCTGTTATAAAGTTACCTTTGGGTAATCAAATGTAAACACAGCGCCTACACACCGCAAGGTAGTTAAATAAATTCAATAACCTTAAATGGGGTCAGGATTAGCAGTCACTCTCATACTTCATAAAATGTATTGTACATGGCGCACACCCATATACAGTTGCACTTGTCCCAAGTAGGTGTAAATGTGTCCATCTGCTTTCAGTGGAGTAACTTTATAATATATGTTGCATTTTATTAAAAAAAAAAAAAACAACCAACAAAAACAAAAAAACCCTCATCATCTCAAGCTAAGCAAGCACAAATACCAAAAATATCTAATAATTTTATAGTGTCACCATCATAACAGAGGTTTTAAGGACAAGTTCGCTTTATGTTTTTCCCATATTTTAACTGACAACTGTTACTATAATCATCACAGTAACACAGTAAGGTCTCCTTTTACGAAGCAGCATTAGTGATTTAACGCGCGTAATAGCGTCTGCTAATTGGCCGGCTGCACTAGCCGCTACCGCCTCCTTTTGAGCAGGCAGTAGTTTTTCAGCTAGCACGGGGGTTAGCGTGCGCTACAAAGGTACGTGCGATAAAGCCGCTAACGCGGCTTCGTAAAAGCAGCCCTAAATGACGGCAGAAAAAGACCCTCATAGTCCATCCAGTCTGCCCAGCTGACCAGAGCTTTGCCCGCCACTGTGTAGGTCTAGGTCACCCATGTTTAAATGCTGGCTATGAAGTCATCTCCATGCTATCAGTGGCGTAGTGAGGGTAGGATAATGTGACCATACGTCTCGTTTTGAACGGCAGAGATTGGCTGGCCCAGAACTTCGTCTCCAATGTCAGAATTGACATTGGGGGAAGGCTTCTGGGCCGGCCATTGTGCAGTCACTGTACTTGCCTCGCCTGTCCCTGTTGCTGCGGTGGCAGCGGGGAAGCAGGGAGAAATTGTCATCACTAGTCATGTGGGGGGGAGGCAAGGAGAGATAAAGAAAGAAAAAGTTAGGGGAGTATGATGGTGGTGGCTTGGGGGGAAGGTAGAGAGAAAGAAAGAAAGGGGGAGCCAGGGAGAGAGAAAGACAGAAAAAGAAATGAAAGAAAGAAAGGATGCACAGTTAGAAGGAAGTGCAACCAGAGACTTACCAGACAACAAAAGTAGGAAAAATGATTTTATTTTCAATTTAGTGGTCAAAATGTGTCAGTTTTGAGGATTTATATCTGCTGTCTATATTTTGCACTATATTTGACTATTTTTCTATAGTTATTACTGAAGTGATATTGCATATTTAAAAGTCATATGTCTTGACCTCTTTGAAAAAAAACTCAAATATAAATGATAATTAACATTTTTTCTGCTTACAGTGTAGTTTGTGTTTTTTAAAAAATCTTATGGTTACCATTATGAATTAATAAGATATCGTGTGAACATGAAAAATGAATGGAAGTAATTGGGGGCTAGGTTGGGATTGGGGTGGGACTGAAAATCAGTAGATGTCCCATTTTGATGAAAAAAATAAATAGTCACATTATTCATACAGGCCCAGTGAGGTTTAGTGTTTTGGGACTATATGAACTGCTATGTGAATACATGATTTTTGTTTTGAACTTTTGTTTGAGGAATACTAGAAGTTTAATTCCTGGGCTTGCCCTGAATGAAGGGTGTAGCAAGCCATGTGCTGACCCAGCAGCCTAAGGAGCTGCATTGTAACCCCAGGAACAGGTGAACTGTTTTGGTTTTTGCTATATTTTATGGCCTTGCTATTACCTGACTGATAGGGAGTTAAGAAAGCTAAGCAACTAAATTGCAGCTACCTTTTTGTTAATAAAATGTTTTGCCAGTTACTGAGTACTGAATAAATGACCACTCTATCTTACTGGTGCCTGATCCAGCATCCAGTGAAGTCACCGGCCTGAGGACTGGGACCCGGTGTGCAACAACGCGTTAGCAATAGCACATGCTAAATTGGCTAGCATGCCTTAGTAAAATACCCCCAATATGTGGTAATTGTCTCTAGCCTTCAAAGAAATACCAGTCTTGGGCACTGGTCCCTAACCAACAAATTACTGTTTATGTATAGGAGGGTTGTTCTTATCCAAGACACACAAAACAAATAAAACCTCAGCTATTTAAGCATTAGACACATTCACAGACAAACATTCTGATTTTTAATGATTGTTTTATTAGCAGAATACAAATGTATCTATATATATAAAATCGGATGTATGTATGAATGTGCTGCGATCACACAAAAATGGCTTGCCCGATTTGAACAAAACTTGGTATGCAGATCCCTCACTACCTGGGGTGATATGTTCTGGGGGTCTCTTCACCCATGAATTTATATGTTCTTGCTCCTGGAGGTGAAACTAAAAATGTTGTTTATAATCACGTTTTGCGTTAGTTGTATTGTATTCATTTTGTCAAATATTTCACATTATAATTTGAATATTATACTTTTTATAAAGCTGTAAAAAAATAATTTCATTCACCACTATAAAGTATCTTTATTTGAATCCATTTACAGTGTTATTGCTATAATTAAATACCTGTGCAACGCCGGGGCATCAGCTAGTTTATTCTATTTGTTATCCGCTTAAAAGACCTAAGATAAATGAAATTTGAGCTGACCTTGAGCATCCTCTAAATATTGTCCAATTGCAACAATTACTTCAATGTTCATATCAAATGTAATGGATGTCAAAATAAAGAAGTTGAAGCTGTATTGTTTCAGTATATATGAAAACCACCACTGCAGTATCCAGGTATTCAACAGCAGCCATTATCTAGGTTTTGCTTTTGAATATCCAGTTTGTTTGTTTTGTTTTTTTTTCTGACTTTGGCCAGTGTTTAAAAAATGGGTTGAATATCAGGAGGGCATATTTATAACCCAGCTAGAAATCAACATATTCACAAGGAAAGCTACATATAAAAGATGCTCCAAGAAGAAAACCTGAGCTTTCCTCCTCAAGAAGACCTTATGCGACTGTGTCTCATGGCACAGATCTGGAAACATAAATCCCAAAAATTCACATTCATACTGTTTTAGACATCAATATCTCAGAGAAAACAAGAGATTGATTCCTCCTCCCAGATCGTGAAAGGCAAAGAAACAAATAAGGTGACTAGTTGGTGCTCAATCCCCTTTATTAGATAATATGACACTGACTCGATATGATCATGTTTTGGCCTAAAAAGGCCTGCCTCAGGAGTCTGATTTTATAATCTAAGGAGAATGATATTTGAGGATTCACAAACGTGTGACACTTCTCTTTTAGTCTTTAAAAATACTTTTATTTGTTCGCCTGTCAGGAAAAGAAAGATGGTATAATTATTTGAGGTGAAACTAGGTTCATGTGCCTGCCATATAACCCACATGCAGTGGCCGAAGGCAATACTATGATCCCCTACACAATCTTTTGCCAACAGGTTTCTACTGTGTCTAAAGAATTCTTATGAGCAAGAGCAAAGTGGAAATGTCCAATCAGAATGGTGCACAAAAAAGTGTCTTTCAACTCATTTGATAAATCCAATGGTCTTTATTCATCCAAAATAATTCATACATCCAAAGCAACTCAATGACTCGACATGATCATGTTTCGGCCATCAGGCCTGCATCAGGAGTACCAATGTCATCCACCAACATTTTATCCAAGCCAACAGGACCCAAAGAACTTTTCACAATATTGGCAATGGAAGCAGCAGCAGTAACATTTTGGCTGCGCACAGCTTCCCCAGAACTGCGCTCTCCAAATACAGCTAAAGGCCCCTCAAAACAGATGAGTTGAAAGACACTTTTTTGTGCACCATTCTGATTGGACATTTCCACTTTGCTCTTGCTTGTTCGATTTCTGTGGAATTGTTTCCCCTGTTTTATTGTGCCTGTTTTATTGTGTGTAAAGAATTCTTATGAACATCAAAGCATTTACCTCATTGGCCCACGGTAGAAACCTCTACCTCCATTTAGTAAAAGGAGATTTTAGCTATTTATGAATATATATATAGGGCTCCTTTTATTAAGTAGCATAAGAGCATTTTACCATAGACGAGTGAAGTAAATGCTCCAGTGCTCTTTGAATTGCTATGAGCGTCAGAGTATTTACCTCGCTGGCCCATGGTAAAATGCTCTTACGCAGCTTAGTAAAACCCAGTGATAGTTTTTTTTACAATCTAATGATACTACATTTATTTGTTAGTAAACATATTTTGGCCTCATTTTTAATTTTATTGACGGTATCTAAAAATAACATTTTCTATAATTAATATACATTTTACTGCAATCTGCCATGTAACTTTATCAGATTAAGCAAGCTATAAATGCTACTTTTAATTAAATCTAAATTAAATTACCATAGATACTTGTGTATATATCACCCTCACGTATCAGTTCCATCCCTGCTTTCCACTTGAAGTACTTTGAACTTGTAATAATTTACATATAGGTCACCCTAGTTGCATCTCTATACTCGCCAGCATTTCCCTTCCTTTCCTTTTCCTACCCTACTCGTTCTATTGTAGAAATATCTCTGCATCATCTTTTGGACTGAAGAGAATTGGTATCAGGCTGAACTAAAACTTTGGGGGGTTGGCTGTGAGAGAAAGAAAGAACTAAAGTGTCTGTGAAGCTTATGAACTGTCTTTTTGGGGTCCTTTTACTACGGTACGCTAACTGATTTAGCACGTGCTAACCATTTTAGCATGCACTAATCAATTTAGCGCAAGCTAACGATAAGCACGTGCTACATGCTAATGCATCCATAGAATATAATGGGCATGTTAGCATTTAGCGCGATAATCGGTTAGCACGTCTTAGTAAAAGAGGGGAACCGTTTGGGGTTAGTTAGTCACATGTACTTTGCTAAGAGTTGGTTAAGTCTGAGGCTTGTTGAAATTAACCTAATATAATTGCTGCTTTCTGATATCTTCTCAGGAAAAGTATATACTGTTCTATCAAAATATATATATTTTGTTGTATTATTTTGTAAATATTTATAGTGTTACCAGATATCTACATATATGTTTTTGTGCAATCATTAGTATTTTTGTAACCTGTTTGCCATATTTCTCTGAATTTATATTTTGTAATAAATAATATACAGTATAACACCACATTGGCATTATTCTTCTAATAAGGCAGCCTTAGAAGAATCAAAGGGTTACAAGAAGTATACTCATGTTCCTGGCCACAAGTCCAGAATATTACTGTCTAGTGATTTTCTGTTTTAGAATTGCACCTACCAGGTGCAGGATCTTCCCAGAGTCCTATGTTTTATCTCTTCTGGCATTCCAATTGTATCATGTACTGGTACAGGCCCTTCCTGTGCATAAAGACTTCATGCCTAGTCATTGGGGTGATCCTGAAACCCAGCTGGTTAGGTGCGCATTCAGGAGAGGGTTGAGAAGTAGTACTCTAAAGTGCCTGAAATGCAACATCAGTTCTATGGGGACCTCAATATTGTCTTTATTCAATCCTGGGGTAGAACTGCAGAATGACTTATATCCACCTCAAATAATCTGCACTATTTATTCATAGTTTCAACTTTTTTGGTTGCAAATGATATGTATAGTACAACGAGAAAGGCAAGCGAGATGTCTCTTCCACCAAACAGTTATATTTATTGAAACAGAGTCCATAAAATCAAGGTATACAAATAAAAGTCCTAACAGAGTTACTTGGTTCCTATGGGATCTTTCAAATGGAGTCCTGACTAGGATCCTAGTTTCGGCGATATGGGATGCTTTCCTCAACTTACAATCAAGAAACCAGAAAACACGAACAACTTTCCATTTAATATGTGACATCTAAGAAAACAATCATAAACATGACTGAAATGAAACAATCTTACAGAAACAATTAAATATGAGCAACAATGTCATAAATAAATAAATAAGAACATTTGAATATGAACAATATCATAATGCATGACTGAAAATGTAAAACATTGTGTAATATAAACAGTAATATAAAAATTCACAAAAAAATGTGATAGATGAGACATCTTGCTTGCCTTTCTTGTACTGTTCTGTGTTAAGACAAGTTTTCTTCTTTTTTCCTGTTTTGCAAATGATATGTGACATATAATTCATCTGGTGCTTAGTTTTCTGGAGAAGTTTTCTGGAGATAAATTAAACATGTAGAAGCACACTTTAGTGAAAAAAAAAATCTTTGAATTGCTCTCTACACACCATTTTTCACTTCTGCTTGCAACACTCCGTACTGTGAGACTGAAATCTCCCTATTCATTGAACCATCTCTTCTTTCACATACAATCAGAAGCATCACTCTGAAATGCAGGAGTGTGTTCATTGCTATTTTTCTGGAATCGTTAAAGCAACATAAAACAAATGGATGTCCTGCTTCTGTTCAATCAAGTCCAAATACCTGCAATTTCTTACGTGTTGTAGCATATAATCTCCATCTTCTCTCTCCCTGCTGTTACCAATTGCACTGGCAGAAGCTCTCTGGGCAGCAACAATTTAAAAGCATCCTCTTCCTGTTCAGTGATTGCAGGCACCTCACACCAGCAGCTGTGCTCAGAATCAGAAACACACAGTAACGGCATCGCATTTAGATGTGCTGAAATGATCCTTAAGGTGCCACTGTACAGAATCATGTGTTTGCGCCAAACTCAAAAAGGGGAAAGACGAGCAAAACTGGCATATGTTAGTGAAACAAGATAGAGTTATTCTTTTTTGCTTTTAATAATTGTTTTAAAAATTGGAATGACATGAAGAGACAGAAGTTTCAAGTTTAATTAATTTTAATATACCGACCATCGACGTGCACCTGGCTAGTTTACAATGCTAAAAATGAAAGGTTAAAATAAATTTTTGTAGGGGTGTGTGTGGAAATGTGAACATTAAATAGACAAATTACAAATGTGAACATGGGCTTGAGGGTAAAGGGGAGGGGAAAGTTAATAATTACATCATTAAAAACAAATTAATTAAAGGGAAGAGAGGAGAGGATAAAACACCAGGAATGGGGACTGCTTCTTAAAAGCGGTTCGTGTTTATTTTGCAAGTTGAATAGAAAACGAAAAGGGTAATAATCTGCAGTAAAGAGATGAGATTTGGCAGTGCTTTAAAATTAGAGACAGGGGAAAAAGGAATTCTGACTGGTCAGAACCAATCATTCAGTTGCTGTCTTAAAACAAACAAACAAAAATTCTTAAGTTTTGAAGAAATGCTTGAAGTTAAAACTAGTAATTTTTTTTTTGCTTCTTAATATCATAATTCAAAGGATGATGTCTGCAATTTTTCTAAGAGTTACACATTGCAGTAACGGAGTCTCTTTTCAATTAAATTCCAATTAAGCCTTGATGGATAGTGCACAGCAAAGTTTAAAAATTACATTTTGAACATCTGGGTGCCAGCATATATTTATGATTTTTTGACTTTTAAAGCAATGCAGGCTAGAATATATCATGTTAAAAATCATTCAGCTATCATTTACATAATGAAATAAACTGCCATGGTGTGAGATAACTCATAATAATGGGCAGTAAACATGTCAGATGGTATCCATTCCATGCAAAAATTATTTTTGTGTGCAGAAAATACAAGACTACATCCATTTATTGCCTTCAGTGAGGACACTTGTCTTAACAACTGCCTTATTTGCTTCCTTGCATTCAAACATATTTTAAGCTTTGAACATTTTTAAGAAAAAAATAAAATGCAGTAGTGATGCTTTTATTATAAAATGCTTAGGCTATCAAGGTGCATATGTTGCACTTATGTGACTTTTGTAAAAGAGCCTAAGCAAAAGTGCATTTATGTACCAGTAAGAATCAACACATATATGTTTATTTTCCAAAACATGCTCATAAATGCTGCTTCTCCTCTTGTTTCATCCCATTGTCTGTCCTTGGGAATGTTTATGCCTGTAATCTGTTTTCTGAGGGCCTGATTCTCTAAAAGTGCGTCCCGATTTTAGGCAGCTGTAGGCGTCCTACAGCTGTCTAATCAGACAATCGGGATGCACGTTTTAAAAAAAAAATGCTCCCCAGGCAGGCCGCCTATATTGAAGGCGAGGCCCGCAAGACACCTAGGCCCTGATTCTGAATAGGACGCCCGAGAGAGGCGTCCTATTCAGAATCGGCCTAAACTAAACCCCGATTCTGTAACCGGCGTCCATGTTACAGACGCGGGTTAGAGAAACGGGTTAGATTAGACATGGCCCGCTACACTTATCGCAAGGGATCTCTCTGCCGCTATAAGTATAGCGGGCCGCAGCCCCCTGACCAGGAGGGTGCCCAAACCCTCTGCCCGAAGACACCCCCCCCACCCCCGACACTACCGACCGCCCCCCGACACTACCGACCGCCCCCCCGACATTACCGATCCCCCCCTGACAATATCGATAGCTGGCAGGAGGGTGCCCAATCCCTCCTGCCCGAAGACGCACCCCCCACTACCGCCCCCCCCCCCGACACTATTGACCGCCCCCCCGACACTATCGACCGCCCCCCCGACATTACCGATCTCCCCCCCCCCTACAATATCGATAGCTGGCAGGAGGGTGCCCAATCCCTCCTGCCTGAAGACGCATCCCCCCCCGTGCTAACAACCCCCAAACCATTCCACCAAACCTGTTCTTAGATGGGTCTTACACGTCTTGAGCCGGCAGGCACGCCTCGTCGAAATGAAGCGGGCCCGCCCCTTCCCGGCCCATCCCACCAAAGCCTAAGGCCTGATTGGCCCAGGCTCTAGAAGCCTGGACCAATCAGGCCTTAGGCATAGCGGGTCCGCCCATCCCCACTTAATCTAAGGCTTGATTGGCCAAACAGATCTTAGACTTAATCTAAGGCCTGATTGGCCAATCAGACCTTAGACTTAGTGGGGATGGGCGGACCCGCTATGCCTAAGGCCTGATTGGTCCAGGCTTCTAGAGCCTGGGCCAATCAGGCCTTAGGCTTCGGCGGGATGGGCTGGGAAGGGGCGGGCCCGCTTCATTTCGATGAGGCGTGCCTGCCGGCTCAAGACGTGCAAGATCCATCTAAGAACAGGTTTGGTGGAGTGGTTTGGGGTTGTTAGCGCCGGGGGGGGGTGCGTCTTCGGGCAGGAGGGATTGGGCACCCTCCTGCCAGCTATCAATATTGTCTGGGGGGAGATCGGTAATGTTGAGGGGGGCGGTCGATAGTGTCGGGGGGGTGGTCGATAGTGTCGGGGGGGCGGTCGGTAGTGGGGGGGTGCATCTTCAGGCAGGAGGGATTGGGCATCGATATTGTCGGGGGGGATCGGTAATGTTGGGGGGGGCGGTCGGTAGTGTCGGGGGGCGGTCGGTAGTGTCGGGTGGTGGGGGTGTGTGTCTTCGGGCAGAGGGTTTGGGCCCGCTATACTTATAGCGGCAGAGAGATCCCTTGCCGCGATAAGTATAGCGGCCGCGTCTACTTACAACGTAGGCCAGCATTTTGCTGGCCTACATTTTAAGCTTCTCCTCTACTAGGGAGACGCGTAGGGTCGCCTAGGTTCAGCCTAAGGCCCTTAGACGAGCTTAGGCATCTTGCGGGTCTCCCTAGGCTCCCGGAGGCGCCTTCAGGCTTGCCTGGGGAACATTTTTTTTTTTTTTAAACGTGCATCCCGATTGGCTGATTAGACAGCTGTAGGACGCCTAAAATCAGGATGCACTTTGGAGAATCAGGGCTTGAGTGTCTACTCTTATTTTTACAAAAATTCAAAAATATCACTCCAAAACAAAAGCAGCAGTTTGGATCTGCATACTGATAGTCTGGATTTGGCGCTAAGGCACTGAAGCAGTGGTTACCGGCCACGAAACGATCACCATGTTCAGTGGTTTTTACCATTAATCATTCTCGGCTATTTTTTGCTTCCACCTGCTAACTTAAAACTTGTGCAAAAGTTTTTTTTGCCTATGATGCTTTGGTGGAAGAATGTGGGTACACCTCTCCGTTTGTCTGAGGCTTTTCTTTTGCTTAAGTAATAAGCTAGCTTTCTTGGCTTGTGTGGTGCTTTTGTTTTGGAGTGATATTTTTGAATTTTTGTATTGCACTTCCCTCCTTTCCTCCCTGTTTTTTGTGGTTGTATATTTTCTTATTTTTATGCATGCCAAGCTACTGTTATAAGGATCTACCTGAGTATATAAAATACCTTTGTCTAAGCTCAAATTGCTAATGGGACCCTTTAACTAAGTTGCATTAAGCATGGGTTTTATCACCTAGGTGAAGAGCTACTGCACATTGTAACCACCCAGCTCAGTAAAAACAAACTGTGCTGGCCACTGAAAAAGCCAGTTCCTGGATGCACCTTGTTATTTTTTTATATACCGACCATCACAAGTTCTTTACTTATGGGACTTCCTATTTCTACTCTTTTTCTTAGGTGCAAAAAGTATCCCAGCCTTTAATAATCAAAGCAACTGCCCCAAACCAAGCAACCAAAAACCAACCAAGACCAATTAAAATGTCCCATATCTTCTACCCCATACTCTATTATATATATACATACATGGCTTTTTTATTTTCCAGCTGGTGCATGTCAATACACAATACTGACATCTTTTTTTCCTGCCAGCCAAAACTGACCTGCAGAAGGAGCATCAAAGGTTACAGATGACAACTCTGAGAAATCAACAGCAGAAGAACATCAGCAAAGGACGCTTGGCAGTAGAAGAAGCAGCAGCACACAGCTCCAGCTTTTATCTGATTTCATTCAAGCTGCGCTCCTTCATTGGGTCTCAGCAGCCAGCAGCACCCCCTACTGCTTTCACTTCAAGTAAACCCCTGTGCTTTGGAATGAATACAGAAGTGCCACAAGCTGCTGTACATAGCAAAGGAGCCAGCTGGGATCAAATTAAATAAATGCTGGGGTATTGCGCTGCTGCTCATTCAGTTGCCGAGCCTCCTTCAACACTGTTCTTCTGCTATTGATCTCTCTGCCTTTAATTTTGATGCTCCTGTCACTACTTTGTTGAAGGTGTGGACAGGGAGATGGGAGAGGAGATAGTTGACTACTAGGGAGTGGCTAAAGATAGGAAGAAGAGAGATTCTTTACTTTTTAAGGGAATGAGAGTAAGAAGAGAGGATAAATCCTTGACTGTGGAAATCCTTGACTGTGGAGATGAAAGAAGGAAGAGTGAGATACTTGACTGGGGTACTGGCAAGGAGTGGATAGGCCAAAAAGTGGAAGAAAGAGATGGAAGGGGTATATCAAAGTAAATGACATACATTTCCTGCAAAGATGTAAAGGGGGAATGGACAAAGACAAAAAGGAGAAAGGAACAATGGAAAATGAACAGCATATCTTGGATAGAACGTATACTCAACTCAGTTAAAATTAAATTCATACCACCTATCATGGAACTTGAACTCACCGCCTCTGATTCATAAGCACACATTTAAAACCTAAGCCACTAACTTACAAAACAACAACAATAAAAAAAGCTGTTCAATTTAAACAGGACAATTCCAACATAACATTTCAGCATAACTCTGTTCTTAAACTTCCTCTCCTAATTATTTTATGAATATTTTCCCTTAAACTTGCTCCTCAAGAGTAGCCTGAGAAATGCTATGTCCTGATTATTTCACATTACATTTTTTTAAAATAATACTGACTGACCCCCCTCCAAAGACATAGCCCTCCCATTATCGAAAATGGGACCACAGCAGCAGTTGCAGGTATTGTGCCTCAGATCACCCATCAGGAAGTAACCAAAATTTTGCCACTTCTACACAAAACAAAATATTAATGATATACCAAATATAAACAATCCGAAATACAATGGCTTAGAAAAGAAGAATACAAACATCACATCACCTAGCCAGACATTCCAGGCTCTGAAAGACTAAAGGGCCCATAATTTAAATAAAACGTCTAAAATGTGGCCTACATGGGTACTTGAATGATCAAAAAGCCTGATCGTCCAAGTACCCATAACCAAAGCTGGTTTTAAACGTATCTGAAACCAGCTTAAGTCTTTCCCCTGCCTCTAAACGAATAGAGCGAAAAGAGGTGTTTTTAGAAAGGGCAGGAGGTGGGCCAACCTAGACATAGGCATACAGCAGGTATAACCAAAACTTTAGGCAGGTTGCCCAGTCAGCACTTATACGTTTTGACTTAGACAAAGTCAAAACAGGTATAAGTGTCGAAAAAGGGGCCACTGAGCTGATGGGGGCTGCCACAATCAGCTCAGCGGCCTGGCAACCTACCCACCCCTACTGCAACCATTGCAGCAGGAGAGATGGTTCATCTCCCCTGCCGCAATAGTGATACCACCAAGTGCTACCAAACATGGCACTTGGGATTGCTATCATGGCAGGAGAGATGAGCCATCTCTCCTGCAGCAATCCACCTCTCCCCCACCTGACACGATCCGGGCAGGATCCAAGCCCTCCTGCCACAGTGCCCCCTACCCACCTGATCTGATCTGGGCAGGAGGGAGTCTAAGCCCTCCTGCCCCAGCAACCACCCCACCCTGATGATCCGATTGGAAAATTATATTAATCTTTTTACAAATGGGAAGGATAGCAAGATATTTATGAATTGTTGAGGCATCTAGTTCTAAGTTGGGAATAGGGGGAAAGTTTTAAGAGTTAGAATTGTTTCTGTTGATTTAACATTATTTATATAATTACTTTTTATGTTAAACCAGATATGAGACTTACAGGTTTTGAAGTTAATTGAGTACAGGGGTATTACATAACAATGATTCAGGAATTTTTATTGATATTATGTATTTATTAGTTTCCCAATTATGTATTTATTAGTTTCCATATGTATTTTATACTCCATAGTATTTATATTTTTATTCAATGCTTAGTTATTTACATTGTTATGTATGCTTTGCACTTTGTTAGATATGAGGTTATATTAGTGCTAGTTCACATATATTTTTATCATTTTAATTTAATATGGCCAGGAGTTTATGATATTTATAATTTTGGGGTTATCTAAATTAAATGGGAAATTTTATAGAGGAAAATCATTTATAGTTGATTTCTTCTGGATTGTAAATCAAGTATTGAGTATCATTTAATGTCCATTTATTTTTATTTTTATTATTTTTTCTCTTTAAATTTCTATTAATTGTCTTCATTGTGATTTTGAACATAAAGGTCATAACTATTCTGAGGTTATTTCTTATAGGATTATCATATTATTATTGATTATAGAAGATTAATATATATAAATTATAGGTATTATTTATAGTTCTAATTGAAGATATTTTTCCTTTAACAGAATGAAATGAACTTTGGTTGTAGTGATAATTTATTAGTAATGTAATATTGATCAAGTATAAATGATAGTATAGGACTTGAGGTTTATTTGAAAATGGGGAATGGAAATGGGTTTTTGAATAAATGGATTTCTTTATGGGATAGTTAATATGTTTTATATGAATTAAGTTTTACAAAAGGCATGGGAGGGGGAGGGATGGGTTGTGGGTCTGTTAACTCAAACCAAGTTCACCATATCAATTTGTTTTTGAAGGATGGGAGGGTTTTGGAGGGTAGGGATAAGGTTTGGAGGGTAGTGGGATAGATAGTGTCCTGGATGTGTACGGGGAATTATTTATAGGGGAATATTATGGTGGGAATGGAACTGATTTGAATTTTAGTGTGAATTATTTAGGATGTCTTTAAAAATATTTTCATTAAATGTCAATGGCCTCAACCATCCAATTAAAAGGAAGAAAACACTTAACTTTTTAAAGAAACAGGATGCTGATATATATTACATTCAAGAGACAACACTTAAATGCCATGGAATCAAAAAAGATGGAAGGGGATTAGTAAATGTTTGCTCCTGCTGTAGGTAAGAAGGCTGGAGTGGCTATTTTAGTTAATAGTAAATGTTTAGCTACATTTAAATTGAATTCTGCTGATCCCTTAGGTAGATGGGTCCATGTAGACATGAGCTTGGGGGAAAATACAGTGGCGTGTTTTAATGTATAAGCCCCTAACTCACATCAGTCTGAATTTTTCAAGACTCTGAAACAATTGCTTCTAATGTAGTTGTGGCGGGGGACTTTAACGCTGTTATGGATCTATTATTGAACAAGAAACCAAGTAGAATAATAAAATCATTAGGGTTAGATAATTTGGTACAATCCTGTGCACTTAAAGATATATGGCAGATTCTCTACTTTAATGATCAGGAATTTTCCTTTTGTTCCCAGGTTCACAAATCATTTTCGCGTATAGATTATGGGCTCCTTTTATGAAGCCGCGTTAGTGGTTTAACACGTGTAATAGTGCGCGCTAAACTGCTGGCTGCACTAGATGCTAATGCCAGCATTGAGCTGGCGATAGTTTAGCCATGTAGCGTGGGTTTAGCGCACACTAAAAAGTTGAATGCGCTAAAACCACTAATGCGGCTTCGTAAAAGGAGCCCTATGTTTTTGTATCAGATAAGTTAGTACAGCAGGTAACAAAAGCC
The DNA here is from genome assembly GCF_902459505.1 of Geotrypetes seraphini. Taxonomy (NCBI): domain Eukaryota; kingdom Metazoa; phylum Chordata; class Amphibia; order Gymnophiona; family Dermophiidae; genus Geotrypetes; species Geotrypetes seraphini. The sequence continues at coordinate 219,347,002 of NC_047085.1, forward strand.
GTCATAGATCCAATTATTTTGTTAGATCATGGTGGAGTTTAGATTGAATTTAAGTTGGCTGATAATAATTCCAGTAGACCTGTGTGAAGATTTAATAATACATTGCTTGCAGATTAAAATTTTCTTGAAGAATTTCCTCTGAGGTATTAATTTGAAAAAATTCATTCATTTTCAAGAATTTCAATTGAAAATGAATGAATTTTTTCAAATTAATACCTCAGAGGAAATCTCATTAGAGACTTTGTGGGATGAGGGGGCAAATAATATCATATTCGGTACATACTAGGAAACAACTTATAAAGGAATTTACTGATCTGGAACAAAATATTAAAGATTTAGAGTCACAATTGGCCTCGAAATGGGAACAACATACTTTACAGACCCTCTTAAAAGATAAATATAAATACAATGAGATTTCCTCTCAACTGGCTAGGAAAGAATTGTTTTCTCAACAGGCTTTGTATTATTGAAACTCAAATAAGGCGGGAAGAGTACTAGCAAATTATCTTAAAGCTAAAAAAAGAAAGATGAGAAGGGTGAAACTCATTCTCAAATTGGTGACATTTTTGAACTTTTATAAAGCTTTGTATTCTTTCAAGCCTTATTCAAATAAAAAAACTTGAGGGTTCAGAGTTTTAAAGTTCTATCATGCGACCAAAAATTCCAGATCATATAAAAGGTAACCTAGAGGCGCCTATTTCATTGAAAGAAATACAAGCAGTGTTGAAGTCCCTTAGAGTTGGATCTGCTCCAGGTGGGGATGGGTTCACTGTAGAGTTCTACAAACCATTTCAAATTGTCCTATTATCTCATCTATTAAATTTATATCAGGCTCAAGTAAATAAAGGTTGCATTACAGGTACTATGGCAGAATCTGTAACAATTGTTTTGCCAAAGCCAAATAAAGATCCTATGTTGGTTTCAAATTACAGGCCTATTTCCTTGATTAATGTTGATGGAAAACTTTTGGCTAAGTTATTGGCTCTACGCTTGGCTAAAACTTTCCCTTTTATTATTGGTATGCACCAAACGGGGTTCGTTGCTCATAGCCATTCTTCAAACACCAGACTGGCTTTCCACATGTTAAATTTAACAAAACACATGGAAGATCCGACCTTCTCTGTATCCTTAGATGCTGAGAAGGCCTTTGATCGTGTAGAATGGACCTTCATGTATCATGCAATGGACTGGTTTGGTATTGGTTCTGGATTCATACAAATGATTCAAACCTTGTACAGTTCCCCTTCTGCTAGATTATATATTAATAATACTTTTTCAGAACGTTTCTGTCTGGAGAGAGGAGTTAGACAAGGATGTCCGTTATCTCCTTTGCTTTTTGATATCATACTGGAACCCTTATTATTAGCTATTCAGCAGGCAAAGGAGATTCAGAGTATTTCTTATGCAGGTCGGGAATATAAAGTCTCTGCATATGCAGATGATATTTTGCTTCATTTAAGGAATCCTGAAATGACCATTCCACATTTACTGGATTTGATAGATTTGGGAAATTTTCTGGATATAAAATAAATTAGAGTAAATCAGAGGTTCTTCCGCTAAATGTACATTGTCCAAAAGGATTATTTGATACATTCCCTTTTCTTTGGAAGGAAGAGGGTATAAAATATCTAGGTATTTGGATTCATAAAATGCTGGAAGAGACGATGAAAGTAAATGAAAGATCAATGGAACCCATTACATTTGTCTTGGTGGAGGAGAGTACAAACGGTTAAAATGATGATTTTGCCTGTGGTTTGCTACCAAATGGGTATGTTACCAGTGTTTTTTTCAGGGGTCTTTTTATAAGAATATAAATAGTATATTTACCAAATTTATTTGACTGGGTAAAGCAGCTCAAATTGCTTTAGTATCTTTACAAAAACCAATTGTGGGAGGGTGGGGTAATTTCCCAAACTTTTATAAGTACCATCAAGCCTATATTATGCGCCAAGGTATGTATTGGATCCTCCCCGAACTTATGGATAATCTTCCGGATTGGCTGTACTTAGAGTGGCAAATTATATACCCATTGTGATTGTTTCATGTGCTGAGTATCAAGTTACCTAGATATGTTAAGGACAATAGTATTTTATTTGACACTTAGAAAACATTGAAATTTATGAATAAATTAATAGATGTTCCAGTAGAAAAATCAACTTATCAGTCCTTATGGCTAGAATCCAAGGTTCAAATAGGAGGATCTGGGATCTCTTGTAAGCATTGGATGCAGGCAGGCATTCATACATTAAATGATGTGATACCTAATGGGAAACTGCTGGATTTTTCAGATTGCAGCAATTATTTGGTATTACAAAGTCTCAGAACTATAGATGGCTGCAGTTGAAGCAGGCAAGAGCAAAAGTGGAAATGTCCAATCAGAATGGTGCACAAAAAGTGTCTTTCAACTCATCTGATAAATCCAAATGTCTTTATTCATCCAAAATAACTCTTTCATCCAAAGTAACTCAATGACTCGACATCATCATGTTTCGGCCACCCGGCCTGCATCAGGAGTCTTAGGAGTCTTTTGGTATCAAATGGATAAATATGCTCTAAAACACAACGATCAAACCGTTGTTCCGAATCTTGTCACGCTACAAACCAACACGGCCTTGCATGTTGGGTCATGGTAGTCTCTTACATGTTTGATGTGGACTAATTTTATCATTGTTTGAAGATATCTTGAAAAAATAAAGAAAAGTCAAGAACATTGTGTTTCTCCACAGCTTGTTTTCTTTGCATAGTTCAGGTTAAACATATGCATTGTGTTGGTTTCAGCTTGTGTCATGTCAGGGAAATTAACTACTTCTGGTTTGCATCAAATTTTGGGTTTTGGAGCTTTTCAGTTTTGGGAATTTTGGATAAAGTATCTTGTACCTGTACTACATTTTATGGAACTTCCTTTTCCTTTTAAACAATCTTTTTAATGCAATGTGTTGCTGAAATGACTGTGATCACATTCAGCAGAATGTTATTGTATGGAGAATGATTGCCAATCAATTATCTCCACAGATAATAAAATCATCTTCTTCAACCAGTATTCACCTTCACTATGCTATGTTTAAGGTATTCAATGTATTCTTATAATGATTCATAAAAGTTTCTAAAGTGCTAAGACATAGCTGTGTCATAGAGCAAGATAATAAACCTCCTGTGGTGGTAGGAAGAATGAGTGGTGAAAAAAAGGCTATGTTCCATAAGGAGGTTTATATCACAAGACAATTACATTTTTCTAAATGAAGTTGCCTTTATTAATGTCAAGGGGAGAGGTTTTATAGTTCTTGTAAAGTAGAAATAGCATATATCATTGCTACCTGTCAATGGCTGTTACCTTGCATTGGCTAACAAATCAAATAAAAAAGAAACAGATATTACTGCAAAACAAACTTCAGGTTTGAATGGTCTGCAGTCTCTTAAGAAGGATTTGAGACTTCATTCTACTACAGGCACATGCCTGGGACCCAAAATGGTCAGGGGGGCCCAATGAAGGAGGGTATCAACAACGGAATATTTTTTTTCAAACGGTGATGAGCCCCCCAGCATTGATTGGCAACGAAGCTGCCCCCCCGATTGGCAATTCAGGCCCCCCCCATGATCGACGGACCGATCTGCAACGGACACCCCCCATCAATGGAAAGTAAGATAAGCAAGGAACACAGCAGGTAAGAAAGGAAACAGCAGCTGTAATTTTGCAAGTGGTGCTGCTTGCCCAAAGCTTCCCTTCTGATGCAGCTTCCTGTTTCCGCCTGAGCGCATCAGAGGGGAAGCTTTGGGCAAGCAGCACCGTTTGTAAAATTGCAGTTACTGTTGCCTTTCTTACCCGTGTTCCTTGCTTATCTTACTTTCCATCGATGTGGAGTGGGGGTCCCGTTGCAGATCGGTTCTTTGATGGGGGGGCTCGCATTGCTAATCGATGCTTTGGGGAGGTCGTCGCCATTTGAAAAAAAAAAAAAAAGCGGAGTGAACGGTGAGTGGTGAGATGGGCCTGGGGTGGAGGGAGAGATCATGCACTAATAATTATGGACTTTTGGTTAGCTTCTCCACCACAATTCATTGAATGAATGAATAAATAATTTTATAGCTGAATTTTTTCAAAATAATGAGTCTGATGTTATATCATCTAATACTATTTGGGAAGCTTTCAAAGCCTGTTTACGTGGAGAAATTATTAGTTATTCTATCTGGGAAAAAAACTCTGAAAATAATACTTTAGCTAAATTAGAATCTAAAATAGCTCTGCTAGAACAAGATCATATTAGAAATAAAGATACCAATACTCTTCAACAGCTTATCAAGTTAAAGTATGAATATAATTGATTAGCTAGTAAGAAGACTTAATTGCGTCCATTTTTTCTGAGTGGGTTAAGTGTTACAAGTGATTGCGATATTGCAAAAGAATTTGTTAAATTTTACAAAAAATTATTTGCTTCTTCATTAGATGATTCTCAAGCAGTTTGTGAATTGTTTTAAAAAAAAACTTACCTCACCTATCCTTAACTGAATCGCAAGAAGCTTTGTTGGGTTTCCCCTATTTCTGAAACTGAAGTTCTGGCAGCTATTAAATCCCTTTCCTTTCAAAAAGCTCCCTGGATTGATGGCTTTTCTGCTGAATTTTTAAAAATCTTTTAAATGTAGCCTTTGTTCCTAGATTAACATCTCTTTTTAATTACTTATGGCAAAATCTCGTAGATCAGGGTCGCTTTACTGAAGCATTAGTAGTGGTCATGCCAAAACCAGGTAGGGATGATATTAAAGTTGAAAATTATAGACCCATTTCCCTTCTTAATGCAGAGTGCAGACTGAAAAATTCTTGCTAAAGTTCTAACATCCAGGCTTGAATCATTTTTACCTGTCATAATACATCCAGACCAGATTGGTTTCATGAAAGAACATAAGAACATAAGAAATGCCTGCACCGGATCAGACCCGGGGTCCATCTAGTCCGGCGTTCCGCACGCGCAGAGGCCCAGCCAGGCACACCCTGGCGAATACAATGTCACTCGTATCCCTCAATGTCTTCTGCAAGAAGATGTATGTCCAATTTTCCCTTAAATCCTAGAACGGTGGTTTCCTCCACCAGCTCTTTCGGGAGAGAGTTCCAGGCGTTCACCACTCGCTGTGTGAAGCAGAACTTTCTGACGTTTGTCTTGGCCGTGTCCCCTCTCAGCTTCAGGCCATGACCTCTGGTCCGAGACTGGGTTACATTTGCCAATGTGAATAACGCTGTTTCTTGCTCACCATCCTTTCCCCCTGTTGGTGAGTGAGCTTGCTCCATTATGTCAATTCCTTTTAGCAATTTAAAAGTCTCTATCAGATCCCCTCTCAGTCTTCTCTTCTCAAGGGTGAATAGTCCCAGTTTTCTGAGGCGATCTTTGTAGCTCAAGTTCTCCATACCTTTTACTAGCTTCGTCGCTCTCCTCTGCACCCTCTCCAGTAGTGTTATATCCTTCTTCAGGTATGGAGACCAGTGTTGGACACAGTATTCCAGGTGTGGTCTGACCATTGCTCTATAAAGCGGCATTATGACCTCCCTTGATCTACTCGTGATTCCTTTCTTTATCATACCTAACATCCTGTTAGCTTTCTTTGACGCTGCTGCACATTGAGCCGATGGCTTCAGGGTTCTATCTATCAGTACTCCCAGGTCTTTTTCTTGATCGCTCTTCCCCAATGTTATACCTAACAGTTTGTACCCATGCTCCTTGTTTTTACTGCCCAGGTGCATCACTTTGCATTTTTCTACATTAAAACTCATCTGCCAATTTTCTGCCCATCTCTCAAGTTGCTTCAAATCTCTCTGGAGTTCTTCGCTGTTTTTTTGTGACCTGATTGCTCGGCATAGTTTTGTGTCATCTGCAAACTTGATGATAGCACTGGGTCGTTTCTTCTTCCAGGTCATTTACGAAGATATTGAATAAGATAGGCCCAAGAACTGAGCCCTGAGGCACACCGCTAGTTACTTTCTTCCAGTCTGAGTACTTCCCATTTATGCCCACTCTTTGTCTTCTGTTTTCTAGCCATTTTCCTATCCATCTCAGTATATCCCCTTCTATTCCATGACTTTGTAGTTTCTTGAGAAGTCTCGCATGAGGTACTTTGTCGAACGCTTTCTGGAAGTCCAAGTATATTATGTCAACCGGTTCTCCGCTATCGACTTGTTTGTTCACTCCCTCGAAAAACTGAAGTAAGTTTGTCAAGCATGACTTCCCTTTCCTGAAGCCATGCTGACTACCTCTCAACAGGTCATGGTTATCCAGGTGCTGTACAATGCTGTCTTTAATCAAATCCTCAACCATTTTCCCAGGGACCGCTGTGAGACTCACTGGTCTTTAGTTTCCCGGTTCTCCCCTTGATCCTTTTTTGAAGATTGGTATTACGTTCGCTATCTTCCAGTCTTCTGGTGTCTGTCTGGTTATAACTGACAAGTTAGCGAGGGTTTGCAGTAGTTCTCCGATTTCCACCTTTAGTTCTTTTAATACTCTCGGGTGAATTCCGTCTGGGCCAGGGGATTTGTCACTTTTTAGTTTGTCAATCTGATAGTATACCTGGTCCAGATCCACCTTCACTGTGGTGAGGCTCTCCTCTATTTCCCCCTTGAATACTTTCACTGTTTCGGGTATCGATGTGGTGTCTTCCTTGGTAAAGACAGAAGCAAAGAAGGAATTTAATCTGTCTGCAATCTGTTTGTCCTCTTTGATGTATCCTTTTCTTCCTTGGTCGTCGAGAGGGCCCACTGTGTCCTTTGCAGGTTTTTTCCCTTTAACATATCTAAAAAATGGTTTGAAGTTTTTGGCCTCTTGGGCTATCATTTCCTCATAGGCCCTTTTGGCTTCTCTCACAGCCTTGTGGCACTTCTTCTGGTCGTCTTTATGACTGTTCCAAGCCTCAGTTGTTTTCTTGCGCTTCCATTTTTTGAACGAGTCTTTCTTTTCCCTAACTGCATCCTTCACCTCTTTGGTTAGCCAAGCTGGTTCTCTTTTGGCTTTAGTTTTCCTTCCTTTGGCTATCTGCGGGATGTATAGATTCTGTGCTTCGGTGATAGTTTTTTTTAGTAGGGACCATGCTTGTTCTACCGTTTCGATTTTGGATATCCTTTTCTTGATCCGTTTTCTTACCATGGCTCTCATGCTATCGTATCTTCCTTTTTTAAAGTTGAAGGTCTTGGTTAGGGTCTTAGTTCGCTTCCCCTTCCCGATGTCGAGTTTAAAGTAGATCATACTGTGGTCGCTCGTTCCTAGCGGGACCGTGACTTCTACATCTTTGGTTTGCCCAGTTATGCCATCTAGGACTAAGTCCAAGGTGGCATATAGGTAGATATATTGGTGACAATGCTCGTATGTTTCATGACCTTATTGATTTAGCGCAATCTAGCAAAAACCCTGCCATTGCCATTTTACTGGATGCTGAAAAAGCCTTCGATATGGTGGAATGGCCTCATTAATGTGACTCTTTGCTGTGGTTTGGGTGTGGGAATGACTTTGTATGCTGGATTAAGGTTTTGTATACTTTTCCTTTTTCTAGATTTAAAATCAATGATACCCTCTCTGAAGAAGTGAAATTAACCAGAGGTCCTAGGCAGGGGTGCCCATTGTCCCCTCTTTTATTTAACATTGTGCTTGAACCTCTTCTTGTTGGTATAAGAAATTCATCTCTAGTTAAAGGAATATTTTGTAGGGATAATCAATTTAAACTATTAGCATATGCTGATGACCTGCTTATTTTCCTTATTGAACCAGCTGACTCAGTTTCTGCACTACTCAGAGTTGAGGCTGAGTTTTCTACATTATCTGGTTATCGCATCAATTGGGACAAGTCAGAAGCAATGCCATTAAATGGTTTTACATTTTTAACTGATCTAGGCCCTGCTAATATAAAATGGTCTCCTGATCAACTAAAATATTTGGGCCTTTTATTCCATAAACATAGGGCTGCGGTAGCGTTTTTAGCGCACGCTGGAGATTAGTGCGCGCTAACCCCTGCGCTATGCAAATAAACTAACACCAGCTCAATGGAGACGTTAGCATCTAGTGCACGTGGCAATGTAGTGCGTGCTAAAACCGCTAGTGCAGCTTAGTCAAAGGAGCCCATAGAGATATTCTATTGTCTCTAAATTTGAAATCTCTTTAATCGAAATTTATAACTTTGACCTCTAGGTGGTCTCCTTATCATTTAACTTGGTGGGTAGAGTAGAAGCAGTGAAAATGACTATAACCTCTATAGTTAACTATGTTTTGGGGATGCTTCCCAGAATGACTAATCGGTCCTTTTATAAAGATTTGAAATCTATTTTGTCCAAATTTATTTGGCGAAATAAACCTCCACTTATTGTCCTTTCTACATTAAAACTACCAAAAATAAATGGAGGTGTTGGTTTTCTGGATTTCTATAAATATCACTTGGCAATGTTCTTAAGATATGGCACTCAATGGATGGTTGATCATCCTCAGCCCTTAGTAACATTACCTTCATGGTATACTATTGAAACATACTTAGCTTCACCAATTCGAATGAGGTGTATTCCCTTCCTGAGTAACATTAAACGTTTATCAGTTTATAATACTATTGTACAGTGGTACCTTGGATTACGAGCATAATCCGTTCCAGGAGCATGCTCGTAATCCAAAATGCTCGTTTATCAAAGCGAGTTTCCCCAAAGGAAATAATGGAAACTCGCTTTGATAGGTTCCCACCCTCCCCCCCCCCCCTGAGGCCAGCAGTGCTGCTCCCCCCCCCCCCACGAGAACCAGCATTGCTCCCCCCAAAGGCCCCCCCCCCCCCACGAACTGGCACCCTCCCCCCGCGATACGGCACCCCCCCCCACCGCCATTGGGCACACCCCCCGCCGCGACCTGAGGTCCCCCCAATCCACCCGAACCCTCTTCTTACTTTGATGTAGCCTCCGCACCGGCACCAGCATGTCCTGTGTTGGTGCCGGTGCCCAAAGATCTGCCTCCTGTGCTGGGCCTTGAGCATGATACTTTAACGGCTACTTCTGTACAGAATAAATCTGTGAAGTAGCCGTTGAAGTATCATCCCATAATAGGTAAATGCAAAGAAAAAGGAAAAAATGGATAAGATTTTGAATGTTTGGTAAAATGAAGAAGAAATATTGGGGGTATAACAGAAGATCTTCTTTAATACGCTCTATAGATAAAGAAATGAGGATATAGTTGGTAGAGTGTGTGCTCAATTATTCAGCCATTCTGGGGATCAGTTTGGAAAATTATTTTTTCTGTGTTACCAATTTCTTCTCAGTTATCTTTTAGCATTGTTTTCTTCTGATCTCTTGCTTTGCCTGATGATTTGAATAGATGGCAGTCCAAATTATTTGATATATTAATAGCTTTTACAATACAAATGATTCTTTCTCATTGGAAGTCAGCTCAGCAGTTAAATGTGTCTTTCTGGTGGGCAACGGTTATGATGACTCATAAATAGGAGTGCAAATCCAACTCCCTTGTTAGCAAAAGCTTCAAATCCATTAAAATTTGGTCAATAGAATTTTTTTTTTTTTTAAATCTAATATTTTCCAACTGGTTTTATTGTGAACAATCTATATATATAAAATCGGATGTATGTATGTATGTGCCGCGATCACGCAAAAACGGCTTGACCGATTTGAACGAAACTTGGTATGCCGATCCCTCACTACCTGGGGTGATATGTTCTGGGGGTCTCACGGCCCACCTGCACATGTGGGCGGAGCTACAAACATAAAATCAGATTTCACCCATTCATGTCAATGCAGATCCCTCACTACCTGGGGTGATATGTTCTTGGGGTATCGCGGCCAACCTGCACACCTGGGCGGAGCTACAAACAGAAAATCAGATTTCACCCATTCATGTCAATGGAAAAAAATGTAAAAACTGCCTCCGCAAAATCGGCTTGCCCGATTTGAACGAAACTTGGTATGCGGATCCCTCACTACCCGGGATGATATGTTCTGGGGGTCTCGCGGCCCAACTGCACACGTGGGCGGAGCTACAAACATAACTTCAGATTTCACCCATTCAAATCAATGGGAAAAATATAAAAAGCTGTGGGACCGATTTGAACTAAACTTGGTATGCTGATCCCTCACTACCTGGGGTGATATGTTCTGGGGGTCTCGCGGCCCACCTGCACACATGGGCGGTAGCTACAAACAGAAAATCAGATTTCACCCATTCATGTCAATGGAAAAAATGTAAAAAACTGCCATTCTCACAGTAATTCCAACTACCTGGGGTGATATGTTCTGGGGGTCTCGCGGCCCACCTGCACCACGTGGGCGGAGCTACAAACAGAACATCAGATTTCACCCATTCATGTCAATGGAAAAAATGTAAAAGCTGCCATTCTCACTGTGACCAATTTGGACGAAACTTGGTATGCAGATCCCTCACTACCTGGGGTGATATGTTCTGGGGGTCTCGCGGCCCTCCTGCATACGTGGGCGGAGCTACAAACAGAAAATCAGATTTCACCCATTCATGTCAATGGAAAAAATGTAAAAAGCTGCCATTCTCACAGTAATTCACAAACGTCTTGACCAATTTGAACGAAACTTGGTATGCAGATCCCTCACTACCTGGGGTGATATGTTCTTGGGGTCTCGCAACCCCCCTGCACACGTGGGCGGAGCTACAAACAGAAAATCGGATTTCACCCATTCATGTCAATGGAAAAAATGTAAAAAGCTGCCATTCTCACAGTAATTCACAAACGGCTTGACTGATTTGAACAAAACTTGGTATACAGATCCCTCACTACCTGGGGTGATATGTTCTTGGGGTCTCGCGACCCCCCTGCACACTTGGCGGAGCTACAAACAGAAAATCGGATTTCACCCATTCATGTCAATGGAAAAAATGTAAAAAGCTGCCATTCTCACAGTAATTCACAAACGGCTTGACCGATTTGAACGAAACTTGGTATGCAGATCCCTCACTAGCTGGGATGATATGTTCTGGGGGTCTCGCGGCCCACCTGCACACATGGGCGGAGCTACAAACAGAAAATCAGATTTCACCCATTCATGTCAATGGAAAAAATGCAAAAAGCTGCCATTCTCACAGTAATTCACAAACGGCTTGACAGATTTGAACGAAACTTGGTATGCAGATCCCTCACTACCTGGGGTGATATGTTCTGGGGGTCTCGCGGCCCTCCTGCACACATGGGCGGAGCTACAAACAGAAAATCAGATTTCACCCATTCATGTCAATGGAAAAAATGTAAAAAGCTGCCATTCTCACAGTAATTCAAAAACGACTTGACCGATTTGAACGAAACTTGGTATGCAGATCCCTCACTACCTGGGGTGATATGTTCTGGGGGTCTCTCGGCCCACAACTCTATGTTGCTTGCTCAAGGGTGGGTTCACCCAACAATTTATATGTTCTTGCTCCTGGAGGTGAAACTAAAAATGTTGTTTATAATCACGTTTTGCATTAGTTGTATTGTATTCATTTTGTCAAATATTTCACATTATAATTTGAATATTGTATTTTTTATTAAGCTGTAAAACAATAATTTCATTCACCACTATAAAGTATCTTTATTTGAATCCATTTACAGTGTTATTGCTATAATTAAATACCCATGCAACGCCGGGTCATCAGCTAGTATATTATATAAATCGATAAACTTAGTAGGTTTTTGTAATCAAAACTTGTTATGATAGCTGATCTATATGGAGCTTTTATAACTGTCTGTGAATAAATGACTTTATACGAACTTTGGATTGATAACATAGATGCCTTAGTCCTCATTGCATCCATGATTTGATTGTAAGGAACATTTTAATTGTAAAATATCCTTGTTTTTGATTTATTTGTGATTGATTATAAATGATGCGGTTAACTGTACAACAGCCTTGATTTATTTTATTTATACATTAATTGTGTTAAAATCCAATAAAAATATTTAAAAATGAAAATGAAGATGGACGTAAGAAAATCCACTGCTTATTCCTAAGAGAAGCAGCATAGAATCTAATTAACTCTTAGGGATCTTACCAGGTACTTGTGACCTGGGTTGGTCACTGTTGGAAACAGGTCAGGATACTAGGCTTGTTGAACCTGTGATCTATCCCAGTAGGGCAGTTCCTATGTTCTTATAAAGGTTTTCCTTTGTTGCCTCTGGAAAGTAACTCCCTGTCATACCCATACTGTATGTACCCTTACCCACCTCCAACTGGTCCCTGTCCAGCTCTCCAGACAGAACATCTAAATATTCAAAGTCCATTGGAGTCAGTTTTATGGTACAAGACAGTGCTTCCCAATCTGTTTGTGTCTGTGATTCTATCACTGTAGTCAAATAAAATTCTATGATGCCCCTGATGATGCAAAATAATGATGTACCTATGAAGAGCCTAGATAGGTTGTGACCCTATTTGGGGTCCCAAGCACAACTTGGAAAGCTCTGGTGCAAGGACATTCTCCTCCAGTACCTTGTGCATTTTGTCAGCTGTCATTTCAAGTAACTCTATGGATGACTGACCTGCAACCTAGTCTGGCAATTCCCCTCCAAATGCATTCTTTCATGAGCTTGGATATCTACTGGGTCATGTGACCAAACTGAGTGTGGTAGCTGTGAAGAACAAGACTAGGTATTAGCTAATTATCCAAAGAGATTTGCTACCTTTCCCTGCACAACCCTCCCAGTCTCCATCCTCTCTCCCAACCGCACTTTCTACTGCATCTTTCCTTACCATCTAGCCGGATTGTCCTTTCTCCATCCCGTTCTGCCCTGCTGACTTTCCTGACTAGTTCTTCTTTTCTGTCAGCTTCCCTTATCTGTCTCTAACTCCTGACTCTGTCTGCAACTCCCCACTGCTGTTGTCACCCTTGTCTTTCTGCCACCTTCCTTGTGCCAATATCCACACTAGGTTCCCATTCCTGTTTCTTTTAACCACTATCCTGTCTGCCATCACTCCCCCTACTTATCTGCTTGCCACAGTCAGCTTTGCTCTCTCTTCATTTGCTCACCTCCCAAACTCTACCACTCATCTCTCTCAACTTCTAAATAACGATAGACAAACAGCAGACCAAAGGGACAAAACAAGCAGACAAACAGATGGCACTCACAAAAAGGGTCCCCCCACACACACTTCTGGGTGATACTAAGCATATGCAGGTGAGTCCCAAATTATTCAATACTGAAAAACTGCATCTAGGGCACCCTTAACCATTTACTCCCTTCTTGTAATGACTGGTAGTGCTCAGAACCTTAGATGGTAAACACCCCCCAAAATAGGGACAAGCCCCTAGATGCAGTTTTGAAAGTCTAACATTGCACAATACACAGTCAGATGTAGTTGAAATGAATCATCTTACACTTTATATCTTTAATTGCTCAATATGAATCTTCAATAATTTCTTAATACAAAAATAAGTACTTAGCTGAATTCAGAATGAATTGAAGCGAAGTTATCATACTGCAATGGATTCTGATGTGTTTCACCAGAACGGCTTCCTCAGAAAGAAGCTAATCACTGAACAAAAGCCAGTGAGAGTGGGTTCTCTGAGGAAATACTTTTAAAACCAATAGGAGGAAGTTTTTTTTCACTCAGAGAATAGTTAAGCTCTGGAACGCATTGCCAGAGGTTGTGATAAGAGTGGATAACGTAGCTGGTTTTAAGAAAGGGTTGGACAAGTTTCTGGAATAAAAGTCCATAGTCTGTTATTGACAAAGACATGGGGGAAGCCACTGCTTGCCCTGGATTGGTAGAATGGAATATTGCTACTCCTTGGGTTTTGGCCAGGTACTAGTGACCTGGATTGGCCACCATGAGAACATAAGAACATAAGAATTACTGCTGCTGGGTCAGACCAGTGGTCCATTATGCCCAGCAGTCAGCTCACATGGCTGCCCTCTGGTCAAAGACCAGCGCCCTAACTGAGACTAGCCCTATCAGCGTACATTCTTGTTCAGCAGGAACTTGTCTAACTTTGTCTTGAATCCCTGGAGGGTGTTTTCCCCTATGACAAACTCCGGAAGAGTGTTCCAGTTTTCTACCAATCTCTGGGTGAAGAAGAACTTCCTTATGTTTGTACGGAATCTATCCCCTTTCAACTTTAGAGAGTGCCCTCTCGTTGTTCCTACCTTGGAAATGGGTGAACAACCTGTCCTTATCTACTAAGTCTATCCCCTTCAGTACCTTGAATGTTTCGATCATGTCCCCTCTCAATCTCCTCTGTTCGAGGGAGAAGAGGCTACTGGGCTTGATGGACCATTGGTCTGATCCAGTAAGGCTATTCTTATGTTCTTATGTAACTATCTAGTATGCTTGAGTACCCACAATCCAACTAACTGCACTGACAACGTTAATCTTTACCATTTTACAAGGAGAAGCAAAGAGCATACCTTCTGATAGCAAGCAGTAAAATAGTTCAGCATTTCTTAAAGTAAATAAAAGCATCTAATGTTAATGCACTGTACAGTAGAAGGTAAAATGTAGCATAGATCACATTGAACAAACACAAATCAGTCAGCCATGACCATGTGGTGTTTTTTTTTCCACTTGATAATTTATGCCAATAATCTGTGCTTTAGCATTAAAATACTCCATGTTATTTTAACACAGCTTAGTAACTCTGGGCTCCTTTCACTAAGATGTACTAATGATTAGCATTTGCTAAATACTAATTAAAAAATCATTGGATTTCTATTAGGGGGGTGCTGAAAAGTTAGCCCAAACAAGAAAAAAATTATGTGGATATAGTTCAATCAATAATCTGAAACAATGTCAAAACAGAGAATTTTGCTTCTGCAAATTGGCACTTAACAAAATAAGAAAACATTCTTTTCAGCTACAGTGGCAAAATAGCACCACCTCGTATGGACTTAGCATTTAATGTGCACTAATCAAGAGTGTGCACTAAATCTGTTAGCATACCATAGTAAAAAACAAAAAACAAAAACAAAAAAACTTTCTACCTGTTAATGGATAGTCTCTGGATATATTTACATCAGTTAGTGGTTAGTGGCTTGAGAACCTGGAGAACTAGGTTCAATTCCCATTCAGCTCCTTACGACTTGGCAAGTCACTTAACCCTCCACTGCCCCAGGTATAAAATAAATACTTGAATATAATATGTAGACTGCTTTGATTGTAATCACAGAAAGGCAGTATATCAAATGTCATCCCCTTTCCCTTTTCTCTTTATTGAAGGAATTATGGTTTGTAGCCTCTGTTTATTTATTTATCTCATTTATCCCCCCCCCACACACACACACACACATTATGAGGGTTTATAAATGAAAATCCATTAACTATTATACACAGTTTTAAAATCAGTTCCAAAATAACGGATTGTCATTCTGATAACTGAGCTATATATTGGGGCTATGAAAGGGGGGTTTGTCATCAGTGAAGTTGTCTGGTATGTAGCATAGTGGAAATGGTTTTCCATTGTGCTGTCAACCCGAAGGATCAATTGGAACCAATTCATCCCATATAAAAACTACCCTTGAGAGCAGAAACAATTCTCTTTCTCTTTCTCATTCCTTTTCTCTTTCTTTTTTTTTTTTTCTGTCTGCCTCACTTTTTTTCCTGCCTTTCTCCATATGCCCCTCATACGAACGCTTCAAAACAGCCCTTTTTTAAATTCAGTGTTGAATTTTCTGTAAATATTCATCAAGCTTCTGCGTCAGATGTTTAACACATCCCATATATTTTTTTTTTTCTCTTTTATGAGGTCCTCCATCCTCTAAAAAAAAGGTTAATTTCTATTGAATGAATGCTTGCTAAAATTATATAACCCTATTAACATCCACAAATGCCATTTCAATACCACATCTGCAGTTAAAATGAGAGCAGAGAGACAAAATGAATGGCCACGAAAAGCAAGCAGCAGCATAATAAGCAATTCACCGCTAAATAGTAACAATCAGACCATTATAATAGACAATGTTTCAAAGCATTTACCTGGGTAAATTGACTGCCTGAAAAGTGTCCTCATTCAGTCTGACTAAATGTAAGTAAGGGTTCCGTGTCATGTTGTCTACCTCTATCCATACCAAGGAGAAGTGCTCCCGAAGGTGTGATTGGGGCAGTGGTGGAAAGCATTGGATTTTAAAATATGTGCTCATTGTTTTCCAACAACAACAAAAAAATATGTCTTTGGAAAAAGCAGATGCAAAACCCACAGGTCCTATATACCCCTCGAGCGTAAAATTCAGCAATTAAAGGCATCTGGTGGTACTATAAATAGAGAAAGGATAACATGTTACACCTTGAGGAATATAACGTAAAGAAAGAAAACTGAACAACTGATCAAAAACCTTTATTTGTCTCAATCATATGAAACCATACCATAGGGGCTTAAGTAACAGATTCCTGTGTTGTTTTTATTTTCTTATTGAATTTTAAAAATGAAATTAAAGCTACATTATTTTCAATTAGTTTTCAATCTTTCTCCCTGGTGATGACTGTTCCTGCATGTTGGCACAGAGCTATCATGGACCCACTCAGAAGCTTATCTTTTCTGTCTTCCCTGCTCCATCTTTCTCTTTCTCCATTTAGTTGTATGGCTGTATGTTCTCTCCTGTCCAACTTTGTTAAGAACATATAGAATTGTCGCTGCCTGGGTCAGACCAGCAGTCCATCGTGCCCAGCAGTCCACTCCCCCGGCGGCCCTTAGGTCAAAGACCAGTGCCCTGAGTCTAGCCTTACCTGCATTACGTTCTGGTTCATCAGGAACTTGTCTGACTTTGTCCTTGAATTCCTGGAGGGTGTTTTCCCCTATAACAGCCTCCCGAAGAGCGTTCCAGTTTTCTACCCACTCTCTGGGTGAAGAAGAACTTCCTTACATTTGTACAGAAATCTATCTCCTTTTAACTTTAGATTAGTGTCCTCTCGTTCTCTCTACCTTGGAGAGGGTGAGCAAGCTGTTCTTTTCTTTTTTGTATTTTATTGTGCTTTATATATTGCAAACCACTTTTAGCTTTTATAAGACAAGGTGGTATATCAAATTTTATTACACATAATCAAATATTTTAAACAAGCATATTTTCTTTATGGGTGTTCCAATATAGCTCCTTTCTGTAGTTTGGTGTATGAGAGTTTCTGTTTATATCTGGTTACCAGACCAATATATATTTAAACAGATATGTAAAGCAGTTCAGCTTGCTCATTTGAAATGTACTGAAGGGGACAGTTCAGACCATTAAGGAATAACTGCTCTGCTAAGTTGCTTTAAAAAAAAAAAAAAAAATCTTGTTTGCTCCAGTACCACACTTAACTCTAGAGAAGCATTGAAAAGGTCAGTCAGCGGAGCCACCAAAACTTCCCTAAGTTCCTTCAGCACAATGATATGTACACCATCTGGCCCCATTTGCTTTGTCTACCTTTATTTTAGCTAGCTCCTCACAAACACAACCCTCTGAAAATCGATCAGAGTCTACCACTCCACCATTGCTATTCACATTTGTTTTCTGTGATCTGTGCACACCTTCTTGCAGATCATATTGAGGGATACGGGAAAAACCAGGTTCTCCAAAAAGGAGCACCTAAATGGGCCTCCGCGTGTGCGGATCGCCGGACTAGATGGACCTTGGTCTGATCCGGTGAAGGTGTTTCTTATGTTCTTATGTTCATTCCAGATCTTCAGCATGAACACAGAATAGAAATATTTGTTAAGCAATTCAGCCTTTTCTTTATCAGCTTCTACATATTTCTCCCCTTCACCTTTGAGTCTCACAATGCCACTTTTGCACTTCTTCCTATCACTGATATATCTAAAAAATGTATTGTCTCCCCATTTTACCATTTCAGATATTTTTTCTTCCATTTGTATCTTTGCTTTCCTGACTACTCGACCAGCCTCTCTTCACTTTTCCATATATTTTTTGCCTGTCTTCCTCTTTCTGCAATCTTTTGTAGTTTATGAAAGCTAACCTCTTATTCCTTACCTTCTCAGCTACTACTTTTGAGAACCAAAGTGGCCTTCTTTTCCTTACTTTTCCTTAGTTGCCTCACAAAAAGATTAATCGCCCTTACAATAACTCCTATTGAGGAAGATGAGGAAGAATCAGCAGCCGGAAGACCTTCATAAGCTTGAAGGCAGAGACCCTCATGAGACCCCCAGAAGGAAAAGCTAAGCTGAATTAACTCTATAACAAACCTGATGAACAATGCAAAAAATCAACTCTCTCCCTGTCAGCACAGAAATATGCTTTTGTGAGAAGTTCATCTTTAACCCAGAAACACGCAAGCATCTGATGACTGTGATAACGTTGATTATTTGCTGACTTTGCGATTTTGGACACTTTTGGATTTTCCAAAGAAGAAGTGTATGTTTGGTTCATAGCACATGACCTCAGGGTCAAGATGACTTACCAGAAGTCCTATCGAAAAGTGCTCACAGATCTACAATCAAGCTCCGATGGGAGGGGGACTCGCTCCCAGAGATTATTGACCATGGCATTAATAATGCATTGTCAGGGGAAAATAGGAAAAAACATATTTGGCACTAGGTGACATAATGCTTCAATATGACTCTATGACCAATATGTGTGCTGTCCAATCAACAAATATGACAAAAATGATAATCCAAATAGTAAGTGGGTTATGTGAATTTGTAAACTACTGAAATATCTTTAGTTTTGGGCCACTAAAATAGAGTATAAAAGTAGCCCACTTGATTCATACTTTAGGATGGATTGCACATATCAGATATGTCGGCTATTTCTGTATATAATCCGCTAACTCAATTTGCTGTACCTTCGGTTCATGAAAGCTGATCTTTGATTATTATTAATAAATTTATTTTATAAATACAGCAATTGGGTTGTTGTGAGGTCATTTCCTTGAAGGTTTACCAGCGGCCTTCACTATCAGTTTTCTCCACTGCAGTTTTTATGTCTTCACAGATGTTCCCAATCTAGACAATTCCTTGACATAATCCCCCATCCGAGCATAGTTAGTTTTTTAAAGTCTAGAGCCTTTACTTTTGAATAAGCCCTCTGTAAACCCATCTCAATATTAAACTGTACCGTGCAGTGATCACTGTATGCTAGCTGATAACCAACTATAACAGAAACACGTTCCTCATTTGTAAGCACTAAGTCCAGTATGACCCCCATCCCACTTGGGTTCCATTACCAACTACTGGAAAAGTTCTCCTTGAAGAGAATCCAAGATTTCCCTACTTCTAGAAGACCCCACAATAAGGATATGCCAATCAACATCTGACATGTTAAAATCACCTAATAGTAAAACTTCCCTTTTATATATATACTATATATATATTATATATATCTATATATATATATATATATATATATATATATATATATGTGTGTATATATATATGTGTATATATGTGTGTATATATATATATATGTGTGTATATATAATATATATATATATATACTAGCTGATGCCCCGGCGTTGCACGGGTATTTAATTATAGCAATAACACTGTAAATGGATTCAGATAAAGATACTTTATAGTGGTGAAAGAAATTATTTTTTTACAGCTTTATAAAAAGTACAATAGTCAAATAATAATGTGAAAAATTTGACAAAATGAATACAATAAAACTAACACAAAACTTGATTATAAACAACATTTTTAGTTTCACCTCCAGGAGCAAGAACATATACATTCTTGGGTGAATCCACCCTTGAGCAAGCAACATAGAGTTGTCCATGGGAAAAACAGGGGGATCTTAAATCCACTCCACAGTATGTAATAGTCTGTCCTTGTGATTTGTTGATTGTGATAGAGAATGCAAGTCTCACTGGAATTTGCAATCTCTTAAACTGAAAAGGAAGATCTGTTGGAATAAGTGATATCCGTGGGATAAATACGGTTTCTCCTTGTCCCTTTCCGGTTAAGATAGTCGCTTCAATTACATTGGACAGTAACCTCTTTACACAAAGCCTTGTGCCATTGCAAAGTTTTGGTGGGTCAAGGTTGCTAAGTAAAATAACTGGAGATCCCACAGCTTTTTACATTTTTTCCATTGACATGAATGGGTGAAATATGATTTTATGTTTGTAGCTCCGCCCACGTGTGCAGGTGGGCCGCGAGACCCCCAGAACATATCACCCCAGGTAGTGAGGGATCTGCATATCAAGTTTCGTTCAAATCGGTCCCACAGCTTTTTACATTTTTTCCCAATTGACTTGAAATGGGTGTAATCTGATTTTCTGTTTTGTTAGCTCCGCCCATGTGTGCAGGTGGGCCGCGAGACCCCACAGTACATATCACCCCAGGTAGTGAGGATCTGCATATCAAGTTTCGTTCAAATCGGTCCACAGCTTTTTACATTTTTTTCCATTGACTTGATGGGTGGAAATCAGATTTTCTGTTTGTAGCTCCGCCCCACATGTGCAGGTGGGGCCGCCGAGATCCCAGAAACATTATCACCCCAGGTAGTGAGGGATCAGCATACCAAGTTTCGTTCAAATCGGGTAAGCCGTTTTTGCGTTGGCAGCTTTTTACATTTTTTCCATTGACATGAATTGGGTTGTAATCTGATTTTCTGTTTGTAGCTCCGCCCACGTGTGCAGGTGGACGCGAGAACCCCCAGAACATATCACCCCAGGTAGTGAGGGATCTGCCATACCAAGTTTCGTTCAAACTCGGGCAAGCCGTTTTGTATAGCTGATTGGCAGCTTTTTACATTTTTTCCATTGACTTGAATGGGTGAAAATCTGATTTTCTGTTTGTAGCTCCGCCCACGTGTGCAGGTGGGACTGCGAGACCCCCAGAACATATCATCCCAGGTAGTGAGGGATCTGCATACCAAGTTTCGTTCAAATCGGGCAAGCCGTTTTTTGCGTTGGCAGCTTTTTACATTTTTTCCATTGACTTGAATGGGTGAAATCTGATTTTCTGTTTGTAGCTCCGCCCACGTGTGCAGGTGGGCTTGCGAGACCCCCGAAGAACATATCATCCCAGGTAGTGAGGGATCTGCATACCAAGTTTCGTTCAAATCGGTCAAGCCGTTTTTGCGTGATCGCGGCACATACACACATACACACACACATACATACCTCCGATTTTATATATATATATATATATATATATATATATATATAAGGGAATATATATATTCAGAATATATATATATTCTGAGTGTCTACTATTAAAGCTTGTCCTCTTCTTCCATCTGTGGAGGCCTGTATATCATACCAATATAGATATATTTACCATTCCCTCTTTCTAAATTGATCCACAGTGCCTCTTCCTTGCCCTGCAGATCCTGCAATTGTGTGGCTTTAATATGTTTTTTAACATATAATGTTACTCCCTCTCCTTTTCTTCCTACCCTATCTTTCCTGAACAGATTATAGCCTGGTAAAACTACATCCCAGTCATGGTTCTCTGTGAACCATGTCCCAGTGTCATCCGACTCATCTTCTTCCATCATAGCATCTAGATCCAGAATCTTGCTTCCCATACTTCGAGCATTAGTATACTGTATACTGCTTTCTAGACATTGGGCTAGATTCACTAAGGACACAAATCGTGTCCCGACCACTTTGCGACCTGATTGCTCCCCAACCCGATTCACTAACCTTGGTGTCGATCTACCTCCGATCCGATCTGTGCATGCAAATGAGGGGGAATGGCATGCAAATGTAGGCAAGCAACAATTCACTAAAAAAATGAGAAACACTGACTGCGCTGGCCAATCAAAAAATAAGCGACTGCTGAGGACCAGTCACTCAGGTTCTTTCCGACTGCCCTGCTCTCTGCTGCCCTGCTCCCTGCCCCAATTCTCTGCTCTTGCCACCCTGCTCTCTGCCTGACCCATCGCCCTGTTCTCTGCCCCGACTCACTTCCCTGCTGTCTGCCTGAGTCACCGCCTTGCTTTCTGCCCCGTCTCGCCACCCTGCTCTCTGCTCCGATTCTCCTGCCCTTTCCCGCAGTGCAAGCCTGCAAAGTAAAAATGTGTGGACAATTTTCATTGCCTATTCTCCCTGAAGTAGCTTCCTTTTTGATCCTGCCGAGCCTGGCGCCATCCAAAACATAACTTGTCTATCTTATTAAATGCTTTGACTTATGGTGGAGGATTGTCTGGTGCTTTTCAATTGAAGCTGCAGCAACCTGAAAGAACCCAAAAATAAGGTAAAAAAGTAAAAAAAAGTTTCCAGCTCTGCCGGGCATGGTGGGCCAGTGCATACACAGACCATCTACTGGCAAAGAAGATGGTCTGCGCATGCGTCAGGATCGCTGGAGATCGATCCATGCAGTCGGTTGGGGGCATGATTCCAATTGCCCTCATTTGCATGAGGACGCTTTGTGAATCAGCCCCACGGCCACAGATTGGATAGGATCGCTCCCGGATCGGATCGGATCGGATCCATGGGTTAGTGAATCCAGCCCATTGCCCCTATTCCCATCCATGTAGAGGTATCCTGAGGGCTTATACTCACCAGAGGCTTTGATCATCCTGCCCCATCACTTCTAGTTTCAAGCCCTCTTCAGTAGATTAGCCAGACTGCCGCTGAATATACTTCTTCTATTTTTTTGATAGATGTATACCATCCCTACTCTGCAGTCCTTGGAAAATCATCCTATGGTCCAGGAAGCCAAAATGCTCTTGACAAAATCATCCACATAGCCATGCATTCATCTCCAGAGTACGTGATTCTCTGACCTTTACCCTTGACAGGGATGATAGATGAGAATACCATTGCACACATGACTTATTCACCTTCTCTCCCAGAGTCACAAAGTCACTTTTGATATGTTCCCAGGGGTATCTGGCAATATCATTAGTGCCAATGTAGATGAGTAGCACTGGATAATAGTCATCAGGCTTGATGAGTCTTGGCAATCATTCTGTAACATATTGGATTTTGGCACCAGGCAGACAGCATACCTCCTGGAACATCATGTTTGGTCTGCAGATGGATGCTTCTGTACCCCTCAGAAGGGAATTGCCAACCACCACTACCTTACACCTCCTAGTGGTCATGAATCCAGCAATTTTGGGGATTTCAAGCTTTGGTCCTTCTTGTCCCTGTGATGCTCTCATCTCCTCCACTTCCAGGGCAGTATACCAGTTTTTCAGTTTAAGGGCGGGTGGAGTCACAATACCAATTTTGCAGAGTTTCATAATCAGAGTCCAGCTGTCTTTCCTCAGCACAGCCTCTTCCCTACTGCTGGAAATTTTTGACATCCCAAGAACCATTTGATCGATGTACCTCTCATTCTCATGAATGCTTCTCAGTCTTGCTACTTCTCTCAGTTCTTTTACTTCTTTAATGAGGGATTAAAGCTGAAGACAGCTTGCACATGGAACTCTTTGTACTACTGACAAAGTAAGGTATTAACAGGCACTTAAAATTGAGCAAACCTTTGTTCTTTGGACTTTCCTTCACATGAATACAATTTAATGTGCGAGGGGATGCTGAAAAGTTCTCAGCCCAACCAACCAACCTCCAAAATTCTGAATGTTATTCTGCCACTGTTGCTGAAAAGAGTGTTATCTTATTTCATGTTTCATATCACTGATTGAAACATATTCATGTCATTTTCTTCTTGGATGGGCTAACTTTTCAGCACCCCTTCGAATTAGGCTTGAAATTGAATTACAATAGAGTTAATATTCAGCATGATTTAACTGGCCAGAAATGGTTTTGATGAGGTTGGCAGTACATAAGCTGTGCAGTTGAGTTTTGTACTGATTACAGGGGGGAGATGCAATTCAGTGGGAGACCTGTTACAAGTAAATTGCAGTAGTCTAAGTGTGTGGTTTTGAGAGTGTAGACAAGGGTCTGGGTAGTATGCTCAGAGAGGAAGGGGTGAATTATGGTGAAGTTGTAGAGATATAAACGACAGGCTATTGGAAGTGCATAGAAAATGAGAGGTCAGAGTCAAAAACGACTCCAAAGTTGTGAGCAGAAGAGGCTGGGATTATAATAGTATTATTTTCAGAGATGAAGAATGAAGGGAGATAAGTGGAGAGTTTAGGAGGAATGAGGAGCAGCTCAGTCTTGAACATGTTTAGTTTTAGATAGCAGTAAGACATCCAGGCAGCAATGTCAGCCAAATAGGCTGAGACTTTTTCTTGGACTTAGGTGAATTTTTAGGTATAGAGAGATAGATCTGGTAGTAATCAGCATATAGATGATACTGGGAGCCATGGGAAGAGGTGTAGAGAGAGAAAAGAAGAGGCCCTAAGATAGAACTCTTGAGTATGCCAACCACTAGTGGGATAGCAACAGAGGAGGACCCACCAAAGCATAAAGTAAAAGTGTGATGGGAGAGGTAGGAGGCAGATGGGAGAGGCAGATGGGAGAGGACAGATTCACAGAATCCAAGCAAGGACAACATATTAAGGAGTAAGCAATGATTAGTATCAAAGGCCGCAAACAGGTCATGAAGGATAAGGATTGAGTAAAGTCCCTTACAATCGGCCAGGAACAGGTCACTGCAGACTTTGAACAGGGGAGTCTCTGTGGAATGTAGAGGGATTTGATAAGCTCTTTATTATACTTAGGGTCCATTTTACTAAAGTGCTGTAAGTTTTTATACTTAGAGTTCAATAGCAGATAGTGTGAGTGTTACTACACTATCTGCCACGATATGTAATTTACTAAAAACTCAGAAATAAAGGACTGCTTTGGTAGGGCACCCCCACTCTTTAAACAGTTGTTCCCCTTTTCTCTCTTCTGTCTGTAATTGCATGCTGTTTGTTGACAAGCTCCAGGATTGCACACCTGCTATTTGCGGGGTTAGAGTTTTTTTAGCTTTTTATTTTGTGAATTTTACGGACTACTGAAGTGAGTGTATGGTTTTTTTTTGGTGATTGGCTTTGTGTTTGTTTGCCTTTAAGGCCCTCTTTTACAAAGGCGCGCTAAGCGTTTTAGCACGAATTTAGCATGCGCTAAATCAATGCATGAGCTAAACGCTAATGCATCCATAGGATAACATGCACGTGTTAGTGTAGTATAGCATGTGCTATTTAGCATAGCTATAAAGCTTAAAGTGCACTATAAAGCTTAATGTGCCAACGAAAATTAAATAATAGAGGAAATATTCCACTTATCTTCACTGATCGGTACACCAACGGTGGCCAGCGTTTCACAAATTCATGCTGCCTAAAGAGATTTTGCTCACCTATTACACACTGTCAACACATGCACGGTTTATCAAGTTGAGCTTGGTCAAACACTACATTTCCCATAGATCAGCATCTTTGTCCCGCCCCCTTCAATGACTCATTGACAAACAGTCTATTCTAGAGAATAGCATCTTTGATGATGCACTTCCTGTGCTCATGTCTCACTATCAGAATCATTCAAATTGAGTGTCACCATGTGGGAGCCATCTCAGGAGCAAGAGGCGGTTTGGCGTCCTGTTCTGAAAGGTTACGTCCTTTGTATGTTATGCTATGCGGATCTTAATTTGTCTGGGACACATCAGAAAGAGACTTTTAATTATTCACATTCTTTTCTTTTGTGCTTCTAGAAACCTGATCGGTCGGGATACACCCTGAGGCAGCATGAATTTGTGAAACGCTGGCCACCGTTGGTGTACCGATCAATGAAGATAAGTGGAATATTTCCTTTATTATTTAATTTTTGTCGGCACGTTACAGCACAGCATAAGACTTTATCATACAATGAAGGTTTTTTGCCAGTGAGGTGAATGCTCAACCACCTCTGAGCCATTTTGGTGAGGTGGGAGGGCCCTTTCTGAGGCTTTCTCCTTCATTTTCTGGATTGAGTTAGGTCTATGCTGTTCCTGTCTTACATTTTTGGACATCTTCACATTCAGTGTTGAAAGTGTTTACTTTATTGTACATATGCAAGGTACGCCACTGGACTTGGATTTAGCTCACTTTGTGTTCAGTTATAATACAAGGTGAGTTATAGTAGGTGTTTTTCTGTTCTCAGAAGGCTTGCAATCTAAGTATGTACAGTAAGCAATGGAGTGTTTTGTGACTTGTCCAAGATCACATGGAGCTATAATGAGATTTGAACCAGGCTTCCCTAGTTCTCAGCTGGCTGCTCTGCTCTTTAGGCCTCTCCTTCAAGGATAAGGCTTGAAGTTCTTATCAGTTTTTTCCTTCACACATAGTCAATATAAACTGCTTTAAATGAGAGAGTTTAGCTCCTGTGAGCATGTCAAGTTCAGTTCTTTAGTAATATAACAAGTATTTCTGCTTACCCTTCATGCAAACATTAATTTGTCAAAACTTGTATGACATGAATATGATTTTGACATGCATTTATGAATATTTACTTTGTTATGGCACATATAATTAAAGTTGAATGATTTCCAGGTGGTTTTGATTTGACAAGATTAAGCTTTGAAGCCTCATTATTCTGATCACTCATCAGTGCTGTGGCTTGGGGTTGTGTTTTTACTCTTTTGTTGTGTTGTACAGAGACAGTCTGAATGTCAGTACACTAATTTTGCTTACTCTCATCCCAGATGGATAATATGCACTGACACATGTCTTGTTAAACAGAAATTTTCTTGATGTAATATTCATGGTTGCAGTATAACAACAGAGCAACACATGGATAACAATTGGTGCATATCCATTTTTAATCTAGAATATTAAATTTGTAGTATTATCTTAATAGACTACGGTTGAGTACTTCTATTAGAACAATATGGTTGTTATTTTAGAAGCATATTTATATGTAAATAGTGACATTTAAACATGTAGATTGCATATACATGGAAATGACTTTGTAAAACTGCCTGCTATAAATAAAGCAGTTTCCTATAAATTAGATCATTTACTAGAATAATATCTTGAATGGCGTGCACCTTTGACCCCAACCCAGTGACTATAATTTTGCAGCAACAAACACTGGATTTTACTAACTCCCTCTTCTACTAAACCACGCTAGCGGTTTTAGCACGGGGAGCCGCACTGAATGGCCCGCGCAGCTCCTGACGCTCATAGAAACTCATTGAGCGTTGGGAACAGCATGGGCCATTTTAGTGTGGCTCCCCGCACTATAACCACTAGTGCGGTTTAGTAGAAGAGGGGGTAAATGGTGCTAGAGAATTTTAGCATGGGCCAGTGAGATAAATGCTGCAATGCTCATTAGAATTCTATGAGTGTTGGAATATTTAACTCGCCGGCCCACACTAAAAACAACCAGTACCGTTTAGTAAAAGGAGCCCAAAGATTGGTTTCATTTTATCAACAAGCTGTGCGACACATTGCTATGACTACTTTTACATAGTATTTTTCTTGCCAGCTACAAGGGTTCAACTTTTACTATATTTAGTAATGTTTACGAATGAAATTTATCGATTATGTTTTTTAATATGCGTTTCTACATTTTTAGATCTGCATTTTTGTTATTTTCTAGAGGGGAGTGTGCAACATTGAGTCTTACAGATTGGTACACCATTGAATATTAATACACTCAGTTGGTTTTTAATATATCACTATGTTAACTATGGAGCTCATTTTCAAAAGATAAAAATGGCATAAAGTTCTATTTGGATGTTTTATTTGCTAAAATAAAGACATAAAGGGGCAAATAATTAAAAAAAAGTTCAAAAAGTGACCTAAATTGGTGCTTGGACGATCAAAAAGACAGATCGTCCAAGTACTGATAATCAAAGCTGGTTTTAGACGTATCTAAAACCAGTTTAGGCCTTTACCCTGCCTCTGAACGCCTAGAGTGAAAAGAGGCATTTTTAGGGAGCTGGCCCAGTCGGAACTTATACATTTTGACTAAGACCAAGTCAAAACAAGTATAAGTACTGAATAGGAACCACTGAGCTGATCGCGGCTGCTGCGATCAGCTCAGCAGCCCCGACAACCTGCCCACCCCCCACTGTAACGATTGTGACAGGAGAGATGCCTAATCTCTCCTGCCGCGATCATGATCCCCCACACACACAGAACTGTCATAAGCTGGCAGGAGAGATGCCCAATATGTCCTGCTGGCACACCCCCTACAAACCCAATATCGGCAGGAGAGATGCCCGATCTCTCCAGCCGAAGGCACACCCCCGCAACTACTGGAAGGAGGGATCCCAAGCCTTCCTGCTGAGGCGTACCCCCGACCCCCCCCCCTTTGACAATACCAGCAAGAGGGAGCCCAAGCTCTTCAGCTTAGGTACACCCCCACCCCCTAAACACCCCCTGAATACCCCCCAACTGTCAGGAGGTAGCCCAAGTCCTCTTGCTGGAAGGCAAACCCTCCCCACCCCCTCCAATATGGGCAGAAGGGAATCCAGGCCCTCCTGCCTATGGCATACCCCATGAACCCTTGATCGTCCCCTCTGAACCCCTCAAACATCCCCCCCTAACCACAGACATCCCCTCTAATCCCCCAACCACCTAACCCCCCAACTTACCTTAACTTTGGCTAGGCATGGCAGGCCTAGGGCCTGATTGGGCCAGGCACCTAAGGCCCCTCACCCCCCTGACGATCACAGTAGAAGGGTGCCCAACCTTTCCTGCTGGTAGGCCCCCCACCCCTTCCCGATGATCACAGCAGGAGAATGCCCAACCCCTCCTGCCAAAAGAACCTCTACCCTTTCTCAATGATCGCAGCAGGAGGATGCCCAACCCCTTCTGCCGGACCCCCCAATGACCCCCCCCAATGAAACGCCCCCAACCCTCCCCCCCCCGGATGAAATCCCCACCCTGCACACACACCCAGGCTAACCAGGAAGTTGGCCAGCCGGCTCCTCGCATCGGCTGGCCAGCAGGCCCGCCTCCGTCCAAATGAGGCAGGCCCTCCCCTCCCTTGCTTAACCCACAGCAGCCAAGGGCACCCTCCTGCTGAAATTGTTTCTCCATTCACTGTGGAATTGCTGGGTTTCTTCTTTTGCTGCTTGACAGTATTTATTGTGCATTTCACACCAGTGTATCTTAATTGTTGATTATATTTTAATTATAATGACATGTAAACTCTAATACATTAAACAACTTTTAATTTATACATTAATGATAATACAGTAAAAAAAACCACTATGGGCTCATATACTAAACTGGTTTTAGAGTTATGTTCTGTATAGGGACTTGTATACCACCTTTTTGTAATTACACAACCACATTCAAAGTGGTTTATATATAACGTGACCATTTATTTTTTTCATCAAAACGGGACATCTATTAATATTCAGTCCTGCCCCCAATCCCGCCCTAGCCCCGCCCCAAATTTCTTCCATTCATTTTTCATGTATACACAATATCTTATTATTTCATAATGATAACCATAAAATAAAAAAAAACACAAAGCACCCTATACACAGAGAAAATGTTAATTATCATTTATATTTGGGGGGGGTTTCAACGATGTCACCTCAGTAACTATAGAAAAATAGACAAATATAGTGCAAAATATAGACAGCAGATATAAATTCTCAAAACTGACACATTTTTATCACTAAATTGAAAATAAAATCATTTTTCCTACCTTTGTTGTCTGGTGATTTCATGAGTCTCTGGTTATGTTTCCTTCTGACTGTGCATCCTATCTTTCATTTCTTTCTGCACTCAGGCTCAACAATTGTCCTTTTCTATTCCCTCCCTCCTTCCTTCCTATGTCCTTAGTGTCCCCAGCACCTCCTTCCTATGTCCTTAGTGCCCCCAGTGCCTCCTTCCTATGTCCTTAGTGCCCCCATATCCAGTGTCAGTTCTCCTTTGTACCTTTGTTCCAGGTCTCCCTTTCTCCCTCCTCTGTTATGATCTTGCCTCTCTCTGCTCTTCCTCAGGGGCTCTCCCCCTCTGTCTGCACCTCCCAAAGTCCTGCTTCTGCCTCCTGTCTTTCCCCTTTGGTCCAGGCCTTTATCTCTCTAGTCTTTCTTCTACTTACAACCCCCCTTCTCTGCCATTTTCTCTCCTTCCTTCATCCCTCCTTCCTATGTCCCCTCACTGCCTTCTAGCCTTTGTCCCACACTCTCCCAAAAAGCCTGCCGGCCTACCTCCCCCAAAGCCAGTCTGCCTGTCTCCCCCAAAGTCAGCCAGCCTGCCTGCCTACCTCCTTCTCCCCCCCCCCCCTGGAAAACAAAAGCCTCCCTCCAGGCCCAATTTAAACTTCCTCCCCGGTCCACCGCTGCTGCTCATCTGCTGCCACTACTCGCACCCGGAAGCCTTCTTCCTGACGTCAATTCTGATGTCAGAGAGGATGTTCTGGGCCTGCCAGGCAGTGATTGGCTGGCCCGGAACGTCCTCTCCGACGTCAGAATTGACTTTGGGAAAAAGACTTCCGGATGCGACTAGTGGCATGCTGATGAAGGCAGGTAGATGAATAATGGAAAGATGCATTTCAGTGCTACAGTGTTGGTAAATTAAGCCACCAATTTAATTCTGTAACTTTTCCTTATATGTATAAAGGTGTATATAAAGAAGTACAGTATTTTGCTTAGGGGGAGGGGGGTTTGAGGGTATTAATGCAGGTGTTTTTTTTAATGCAATTTGACATACCCAATCTACAGATAGATAGACACACACACACAGTCATAGTCTTTCTGAACCTTAAAATTATATAAATCCATCGAACCATGTCTCTCTTCCTATAGCAAAATACCACATGGAGAAAACTGGACAGAACATGACAACTTGGTCCACAGAGAGAGAAAGAGAGAATGGAAAAGACTGATTCTGGAAGTTCAAGATAGCCCAGCAGTCTCCCGATAGAAAAATGGTACACATGCTTCTGTATAACTTACTGTATATATTGTTTGATGGGCCAGTCAGAGGAGGTTGTGGTAAGGCAGTGAATGCTGAACAAGTGGCATAGTAAGGGGGGGGATGGTGCCAGCACCTCTCCACCACTTCCCTCCCCCCATGCCATGCTTGTGCATTCCTTTTCCCCACTCTCATATTTAAAAAAAATCTTCACCAGCACATGCAACTTTTCAGGCCTGCTGCTTGCGCTTCACTGGCTCCCCTCTGAAATCACTTCTGGTTCGCGGGGCCAAAAAGGAATGTCGTAGGGAAAGCCAACGCTGGCGCAAGCAGCAGGCCGGAGAAGCTGCTCGTGCTGGTGAAGATTTAGCAAGGTGCTAGGGGGAAGGGAGGGCGTGAGTGTGGTGTGGGGGGCAGGGAAGGAGGGGTGTGTAGAAGGAGTGGGCCTACCACTCCAGGCATCTCCTACCCTCGCCACACAACTGTGTTAAACTCATAGGCCAAAACAGCCTTTTATGAGTATTTAAAAGATTATACTGATCCTCTGACAGCTGGGTTTCCTATCCATGCCTGGTTTTTGCCATATTTTTGAACTTGTTCCCTTTCCTTGCCTCTGGATCTTTTCAAGCTATTGTAGTAATAGTTGGCAGAATATTGCAATCAAATTATAACAGGCATTTATGCCAGGTACTATGGCTCATGTTGGCTTGCATTTATAATTATATCATATTCTTCAACCCAAAGCAGAAATAGCATCTATATTTTTGTGTGTGGGAGGAGGAACTGTTAAGACATTTTATTTTACTGCTAATCCTAGTTATTAGTAACCACATTTTATTATATAAAATGGGGCCTATGCTAAAACAGCAGTAGTCAGCGGTAAAATAACATACTGTATTTTACCAATAGCCTACAATGATAACTACACTCCTTACTCTATCTATCTAAATAACCTGATCAGGGCTATCAATCTCAATACATCTCATTGAAACTGCTTCAAAGGAAAGAGTCTACAGAAATCATAGATACTTTACATTTTTAGCATACGTGTTTCCTGTGCACTGAGATCACTGTTTAGTGCGGCTCTAACACGGCTGCAGTTTGGCTTTTTCCACTAAAAGCAGGTAACGTTCAAGTCTGGTTAGATGATATGATTCAATAGACTGCATCTTATTGCACTTTCAGGAAATTAGTTAAGACTCACTTGTTCAAAAACATTGTTACTTGATCGATGATTATATCATAGTATTCATACTATAGTTTTATAAAACGGTATATTATACTGTGGCTTCTTATTAGAGAATGACACGGTGGCGGTTTACCCGCGGCCACCGCATTTTAGCCGCGGGTCACCCGCCGAAAACGGGGAAGAAAACTAGCAGTCGCTGCGGCGACGGGGACAAGGCCATTCACCGCCCGCGGGGCAGTGAATGGTCTTGTCCCCGCAGTGAGGCATGAAGGATCGCGCAGTCCCCGCAGCTCACACCCGCCTGCCCAATCGATTCTAGTGTTTAGCCAGCTCTCTCCCTTCTCCTCACCTTAGTTTGTAGATTTTCTTTTTCGGCTACCCGCACGCTATCAGAGAGCCGCGCACCCGCTGCTGCTCAGTTTCGATCTTCTGCTCTGACGCAACCGGAAACAGGAAGTTGCAGCAGAGCAGAAGATTGAACACTGAGCAGCCGCGCGTGCGCGGCTCTTTGGGAAAGCGTGCAGGTCGCCGAAAAAGAAAACCTATAAACTAAGGTGAGGAGAAGGGAGAGAGCTGGCTAAACACTAGGATCGATTGGGCAGGCAGGTAGTGGCTGCGGGGACCGTGCGATCGCTAGTGTTCCCGGCTCAAATTGGAAGGAGGGAGTGAAAGGGAAAAGGATTCTGTGCCAAGGGGATGAAGTCGGAAAGAAAAACCCACAGCAGGAAAGAAAGGGAAGGACTGGCAGGTGAGCCAGATGCTAGAAGCAGGAGGGGGGAAGAAAGAGGGAAAAAAGCTAGATGGGGTTGAAAAGAAGAGACACACTGGTATGGAAAAGGAAGATAGGGGAAATCTGGACACAGGAAGGTAACAGAAAGAGGGGAAATTATGTGCATGGGGCATAGGGACAGAGACATAAAGGGGACATGCCATGGGGATGGTATATGGACACAGGGGGGGCAATGACAGATACATAGGGGAGATATTAGAAATGGAGAAAATAGGAGCACAGAAGCGAGATGGTTTGTGGGGATGGGACAGGGACCGAGCTTGCAGGCTCCAGTGGCTTGCACAAATTACATTGTAACGTGCCATGAAAATAAGAGGAAGGAAGGTAGATAGGCCACGCGAGAGGAGCTGAAGGGTAGTAGAAAGGAACAGATGGTAAAGGAGGGAGGGAAGGGTGGTGGTGGAAAGGAATAGAACATGACATTGAAGGAGGGTGGAGAGGAACAGACCCCCAAGGGAAATGTGGAAGACAGAGTGGGAAGAAGACAGATGCCAGACTATGCGGGAGCGGAGGGAAGAAGATGGGTGCTAGACCAATTGGGGGGGGGGGGGTTAAGGGAGGGCACAGTAACAGCAAATGGAAGACGCAGAGAGAAGACACACAGTGGATGGAAGGAATTCAATGAGAAGATGTGGAAAGCAGAAAACCAGACAACAAAGGTAGAAAAAAAATTATATTTATTTATTTATTTTTTGCTTTAGGATAAAATAGTATATTAGTTGTGTTGATAAAAATTTATAAACAAAGCCCTGCCAGCTGAACATCTCTTTCTCTAGTTCAGCAACAGGAACTTTGATTTATAAGAAAGGAATAAGCTAAATATTACAGTACTAAGGCTTATATGGATGCAGCGGGGACGGTGACGGGGCGGTGAATGGGATGGCAGTGGCGGTGACGGGGCGGTGAAAGGGATGGCGGTGACGGTGACGGGGCGGTGAAGGGAACGGCGGTGACGGGGCGGTGCAGAGGATGGTGGGCCGGTGACGGGGCGGTGACGGGGACAGATTTTTTCCCCGTGTCATTCTCTACTTCTTATGTATTCTGTTTTATCACTGAATTGTTTAGTCCTCTTACTTTGTGAACCGCCTAGAACTCTTTTGGTGTTGGCGGTGTAGAAAAAATAAAGTTATTATTATTATTATGTGCTTATTTCAAAATTAGCACATGGTGTGAGCCCTAACAGGCCAATGCACATTAACTGATTGGTGCAGGGCAAACCTACTCTCCACCATCAAACATGCCCCAGCACAAAAAAAAAAAATACTACGGGGGCCAATATTCAGAACAAGGGTGTTAGCTGGGCTGACTCCCATGGCCAGTGCTGAGCCTTGATATTTAATGCAGGACCATTTCCAGTGAGCTATAACCGTGCTTTTAAAGACATTTCAGTAATATTTTAACCCAGCAATACTGCTGGTTGTTATGCTGGCCTTTCCCTCCCTTTTCTTTCTTCCTATCCCTCCTTTTGCCTGTAAATATTGTAGTTTCCCCCCATCCCCCCAGTTCTTCCCTTTCGTTTTCAGTTATGTCTGTGGTTTATTGTGTTTTGTCTATTGATTCTGTATTATTTTTAAACTTCTTTTTAAAATTTGTAAAACTGCCTTGAAATCTGACAAGGCGGTATATCAAAATTTTTATAAATTTGAAACTTGATATTTGGCCACTATAAACTTAGCCAGCTAAGTCAATATTCAACACTGGCAGGCTACATTTATAGCAGCCAAAGATAGGCCAGCCATTTATGCAGCCCAGTTTGGATGCTAAATGTAGCTGGCTAATTTACTGTAATATGTTCAGGGATATTAAGTATAGGTCAAGGTCAGAAAGAGAATAAACATATATCTGGTACAACTGACCTAGATTGGTTATAAAACCTATGGAGAGTGATCAAACTTGAATTATAAAAATACTCTGGGACCTGCGGTGCTTATACGCAAATGCAAGAAGCCTCATGGCCAAGATGGGTGAACTAGAAGTCGTGGCCAAGGGGGAGGACCTAGATATAATTGGAATTGCAGAAACCTGGTGGACAGAGGAAAATCAATGGGATGTGGCGCTGCCGGGGTACAAGCTCTACAGGAGGGACAGGACCCACAAGAAGGGGAGAGACATAGCACTATATATAAAGGACTCTATCCACTCGGTCGGGATGGATATGGCAACGAAGGTAGAGGGGCTGGAATCGCTATGGGTCAAATTGCCGGGAAACAAGGGTGCAGGCATAAAACTGGGGCTGTACTATCGCCCACCTGGTACGCCAGAAGGAGTCGGACACGACTTGGAAGCGGAATTGAGACAGGAATGCAGGACTGGAAGTGTAACAGTGATGGGGGACTTCAACTACCCGGGAATAGACTGGAGTACGGGTCACTCCAACTGCACTAGGGAAACAGGATTTGTAGAAGCTGTGAGGTTCTGCTTCATGGAGCAACTAGTCAAAGAACCGACGCGAGGGGGTGCTACTCTTGACCTCATCCTAAACGGATTAGGGGGGCCTGCAAGAGGGGTAGAAGTGGGAGGACCACTAGGCAACAGTGATCACAACGCGATCAGATTCACATTAGAAAGGGGGACACCCATAGTAAGGAGGACCGCAACAACTGCGCTCAACTTCAAGAAAGGGAACTATGTTGCTATGAGGGAAATGGTGGGGAGGAAGCTCAGAAACATCTTTAGGATGGAGACTGTGGGAAGCACCTGGACCCTATTCAGGGACACCCTGCAGGAAGCACAAAGAATGTACGTCCCCAGTTTCAGGAAAGGCTGCAAGAACAAGCGATCAAAGGACCCGGTTTGGATGTCAACTGAAGTAAAGAGGGCAATAAATGACAAAAAAGTATCCTTCCGGAGATGGAAAAAGGACCCAATGGAGGAAAATCACCAGGCGCACAGGAAATGCCAAAAGGAATGCCACCAAGAGGTTAGAAAAGCGAAAGGGGAATACGAAGAGGGGCTGGCCAGGGAGGCGAAAAACTTCAGGCATTCTTCAGTTACGTAAAGGGGAAGTGACCAGCGAGAGAGGAGGTGGGGCCGTTGGACGATGGGGATAGGAAGGGAGTGATTAAGGAGGATAAAGAGGTAGCTGAGAGGTTGAACAACTGCGCTCAACTTCAAGAAAGGGAACTATGTTGCTATGAGGGAAATGGTGGGGAGGAAGCTCAGAAACATCTTTAGGATGGAGACTGTGGGAAGCACCTGGACCCTATTCAGGGACACCCTGCAGGAAGCACAAAGAATGTACGTCCCCAGTTTCAGGAAAGGCTGCAAGAACAAGCGATCAAAGGACCCGGTTTGGATGTCAACTGAAGTAAAGAGGGCAATAAATGACAAAAAAGTATCCTTCCGGAGATGGAAAAAGGACCCAATGGAGGAAAATCACCAGGCGCACAGGAAATGCCAAAAGGAATGCCACCAAGAGGTTAGAAAAGCGAAAGGGGAATACGAAGAGGGGCTGGCCAGGGAGGCGAAAAACTTCAGGCATTCTTCAGTTACGTAAAGGGGAAGTGACCAGCGAGAGAGGAGGTGGGGCCGTTGGACGATGGGGATAGGAAGGGAGTGATTAAGGAGGATAAAGAGGTAGCTGAGAGGTTGAACACGTTCTTCTCGTCGGTTTTCATGAGCGAAGACACATCTAATATACCGGACTCAGAGGAGCTCATGAGTGGGGAACAGGCCGAAAAATTGGAGCACATAGAGGTAAGTAAGGAGGATGTCCTCAAACAGATAGACAGGTTAAAATGCGGTAAATCACCGGGCCCGGACGGGATCCACCCAAGGGTTCTGAAGGAACTAAGACAAGAAATAGCGGGCACAATCCAGCATGTTTGCAACCTATCCTTGAAAACTGGTGAAGTACCAGAGGACTGGAAATTGGCGAATGTCACACCTATCTTCAAGAAGGGATCGAGGGGTGACCCCGGGAACTACAGGCCGGTGAGCCTGACTTCAATTATAGGGAAGATGGTGGAAGCTATGATCAAGGACGGCATTTGCGAGCACATCGAGAGGAATGGCCTACTGAGAACAAGCCAGCACGGATTCTGTAAGGGAAGGTCGTGCCTAACGAACCTTCTGTACTTCTTTGAGGGAATAAGCAGTCAGGTGGACAATGGGGAACCCATAGACATCATTTACCTCGATTTTCAAAAGGCTTTCGACAAGGTGCCACATGAAAGGCTGCTTAGGAAGCTGTGGAACCACGGGGTGGGAGGGGATGTGCACAGATGGATCAAGCACTGGTTGTCGGGTAGACTGCAGAGGGTCGGAGTGAAGGGCCAATATTCTGACTGGCGGGGAGTCACGAGCGGTGTGCCACAGGGATCGGTGCTGGGGCCGTTACTCTTCAACATATTTATCAATGACCTGGAAAAGGAGGCAAAGTGCGAGGTTATAAAATTTGCAGACGATACCAAACTGTGCGGTAGAGTTAGGTCCAGGGAGGAGTGTGAGGACCTGCAAAGGGACCTGGAGAAGCTGGAAGACTGGGCAAACAAATGGCAAATGCGCTTTAACGTGGAAAAATGCAAGGTCATGCATATAGGGAAAAAGAACCCGTTGTTCAACTACAAATTGGGGGGGGCATTGTTGGGAGACAGCAGTCTTGAGAGAGACTTGGGTGTGCTGGTGGATGCATCACTGAAGCCATCTGCACAGTGCGCAGCAGCCTCGAAAAAAGCCAACAGGATGTTGGGCATCATAAAGAGGGGCATAACAACCAGGATGCGGGAAGTCATCATGCCATTGTATCGAGCGATGGTGCGTCCACATCTGGAATACTGCGTTCAGTATTGGTCGCCACACCTCAAGAAGGACATGGCGGTACTTGAGAGAGTCCAAAGGAGAGCAACAAAACTGGTAAAAGGGCTGGAACACTGCCCATACGCCGAGAGGTTGGATAGGCTGGGGCTCTTCTCTCTGGAAAAAAGGAGGCTCAGGGGAGATATGATAGAGACCTTCAAGATCATGAGGGGCATAGAGAGGGTGGATAGGGACAGATTCTTCAGACTGAAGGGGACAACAAGTACGAGGGGGCATTCGGAGAAACTGAAGGGAGATAGGTTCAAAACAAATGCAAAGAAGTTTTTTTTTTCACCCAAAGGGTCGTGGACACTTGGAATGCGCTACCGGAGGAAGTGATCAGGCAGAGTACGGTACAGGGATTCAAACAGGGATTGGACGGATTCCTGAGGGATAAAGGGATCATGGGATACTGAGGGAGGAGCTGGGATGTAACACAAGTATAGAAAGCTAACCAGGTAATAAGTATAGAAACCCAACAGGTCGTGCATGTGCAAGACCGGAGGGTTAGGACTACGATGGGAAGATAGGACTTCAATGAGAAACCAAGGTGGCAATGGAGCCCCTTCTGGTGATTCAGACAGGTCGTGACCTATTTGGGCCGCCGCAGGAGCGGACTGCCGGGCAGGATGGACCTATGGTCTGACCCGGCGGAGGCACTGCTTATGTTCTTATGTTTTCAGAGATACGAAACTCTATAAGAAAGGCTGAAAAACCTCCCTTGGGTGAAGAGTTCACCTTCCAGTCACAATACTATACAGTGACTTTGAAATACATTGTCAAATAGTGATGCAAAACTTTTTTTGAAACTGAGCAATTACACTATTTTTGGAGTCAGTGATCAAAGTTTTTATAAAATAACAATGACTGGAAGGTGAACTCTTCACCCAAGGGAGGTTTTTCAGCCTTCCTTATAGAGTTTCGTATATCTCTGAGTATTTTTATAAATCCAAGTTTGATCACTCTCCACAGGTTTTGTAACAAATCTAGGTCAGTTGTACCAAATGTAGCTGGCTAGCAATTTAAATTTAATAGATGGCTGGCTAAGTCATGTAAAAAACCAAATATGTAGAGGGATACAATCGTATATTTCCAAAACAATTAAATCCAAAACGTATTGTATATTGAGTTTAGTAGAAGGGTCTCATTCATACCACATCAAAAAGATCATGGACAAAAAGAATAGTAATAAATACAAAAACGGAAAAAAACATATCTCAAAGATAGGCAGCCGGGACTACACAAGTAACCTAAGCCGCATGTATCATCACTGGTTTGGAAAAAAAAACTCTGTACAAATATAAATATACTTTCATTTCATTTCATTCATATCAAAAGAATTTTTCTTTTCAAAGTTCACTTAGTCTCGTGTATCATAAAGTGTGAATAGAAGTCCAATCTATCTAAAACAGTTGTAACAGCAAAAGCTCAGTCTCAAAAGAGTTCTTAATAACGTGGAACAAGAAAAATGTCAGATATAGAAAAAAGGACTTATCTCAAACTGCATTAGCAAACATCTTTTCGTTCAATATCTGACTTCTCTTCCCGAAAGAAAAGTCTTTCTATTTCGCCTCAACAGGCTACTTCAGGGGATCCATTTTTAGTATTCGATCATCTCCAGAGTCCATATCAAATTATTTTGATATGAATGAAATGAAAGTATATTTATATATTTGTACAGAGTTTATTTTTCCAAACCAGTGATGATACAGGCGGCTTAGGGTACTTGTGTAGTCCCAGCTGCCTGTGTTTAAAGTTTGTTTTTCTCCATTTTTGTATTTATTACTATTCTTTTTGTCCGTGATCTTTTTGATGTGGTATGAATGAGACCCTTCTACTAAACTCAATATACAATACGTTTTGGATTTAATTGTGTTGGCTAAGTCATGTGACATAGCGGGCTATCTGCTAGCCATTAGACTCTACTATTCAGTATCACATGTTCTAATTTTCAGATCAAATTTTAGAAGGAAAAACCTCTTACTATTCAGCAGGAAAACATACCTAGAATGAAACTGATTTGATCTCTGCATATATGTTTAGCCATTTCCAAGCCCCCATTCTGTATTTGCATTCAGTAGAGAGATGGAATAATAGCAAGCACACCAGTCTCTTGGTTTTCCTTCATTATGAATATTATGACCACATCATATGTTATCAATGGTAAATGACTTGTCACTAATATATACAAGAAATACAAGTGAGTACGAGTGTCAGCATCCTTGCAATTGTATGTAGTACTTGATTCTGAATCCATCACTGCCACAAGCTCTCACACTTTAGGAACTTAATTGAATCCATTATTTCCCATGCGTGAAAGGAGCATTTAACGTGTCACTCTCTTACTCTTCTAGTTTGGGCAACCGAGTTTCATTCTAATAGTTCTTAATCTTTCTTTATTTTGAACCTGAGAGGAATATAAAGTTGAATAAAGCCCGAGCCATTTCTTTGGAGAGTCTACCCAGTCATTTCCCATATTAACTATGGC
The DNA here is from genome assembly GCF_902459505.1 of Geotrypetes seraphini. Lineage (NCBI taxonomy): Eukaryota > Metazoa > Chordata > Amphibia > Gymnophiona > Dermophiidae > Geotrypetes > Geotrypetes seraphini. The sequence goes on from NC_047085.1 coordinate 219,386,839, forward strand.
CCCCTTTTATCAAGCTGCCTTAGTTTTTTTTTTAATCACGGGTCGCTGCAGTAAAAGCTCCGATGCTCATAGAAATTCTATGGGCGTCGGAGCTTTAACCACAATAACCCGCAATAAAAACCCTAGCGCAGCTTGATAAAAGGGGGCTAGTTTTAGATATTATTTCCCAAAGAAGTGAACCGGATTAGAAACTGCTTGATGTGTTGGGCAAAATAGGTCTAAAGGCCCCCAATCACAGATGAGCTTGCTAAATTGTTGCAAATATTGCTAAATTTAGCAAAAAAAACCAATTCTTAGCCATTGGAAAGATTTTACGAGAATAGAGTATATTACTTGGTGGAATTCTGTATGTCTCATAGCTAAATTTGAAAGGTAGTTTGCACACATGTCGTAAGATATGGAAACCTCTCCTAAAATAGAGTGACGCAGCAGATTTATTTTGTTGAAATTTATTAATGCACATCCATGCTGTTAATTATAAGTTGATTATTGTTATTATCTATTGGTAGTTGCTAGTGAGCTACTTTTATTTGTGCTTTGTTTAAATTGTGTTAATACTTTTTTTTCTGATGTATTATATAACTGTTATTATATAGGATGATTGTTGGTTCCTATGTATAATGTAAATCTGTTATGATGGTTCTATCTATAAGTATTATATAATAAAATTTAATGAACTTAAAAAAAAAAGAAACTGCTTGATGGACAGACGCCAGAGTGTGATGGTTAATAGAATTTGCTCAGAGGAGGGAAAGGTGAGTAGTGGAGTGCCTCAAAGATCAGTGCTGTTCAATATGGGGGTAATAATCAAAATAAAAAAAAACATCTAAAAAGTGTCCTAAGTGGCTACTTGGACGATCAAAAAGCCTGATCGTCCAAGTACCCATAACCAAAGCTGGTTTTTAGACGTATCTAAAAACAGCTTAGGCCTTTTCCCTGCCAATAAACGCACAGAGAGAAAAGAGGTGTGTTTAGAGGAGGGAAAAGGGTGGGCAGTGGGCGGGAGGTGGGCTGACCTACAAGTAGGCATACAACAGGTATAACCAAACCATTTCACAGGTTGCCTAATCGGCACTTAGACCTTTTTGACTTAGACAAAATAAAACCAGGTCTAAGTGCCGAAAAAAGGGGCCGCTGAGCTGATGGCCGCTGGCGCCATCAGTTCAGCGGTCCGGCAACCTAACCATAACGGCAGAAGAGATGCCTCATCTCCCCTACCGCGATGCCATCACTCCTCTACCCGAACTGCCGCAAGCCGCAGCAGTTCAGGTAGAGGAGTGATGGCATCGTGGTAGAGGAGATGAGGCATCTCTCCTGCCACGATGCATCACTCCCCCCCACACAACATCGGGGCAAGAGGGAGCCCAAGCCCTCTTACCCCGGGCACCCATAGCACCCCTGACTCCCCGACGATATCGGGGCAAGAAGGAGCCCAGGCCCTCCTGCCCTCGATGAACCCCTCTCCCCCAACTTCCGCCCCCACCAGAACCCACGATCGACCCCTCCAGCTGACCCGTGACCCCCCGGCCGACCCCACGATTCCCCCACCCCCACCCCATTCCCCGTACCTTTTTAACGTTGGCCGGACAGACGGTGCCAAACCCGTCCGTCCGGCAGGCAGCCCACAGCAGAATGGGGCCGGATTGGCCCAGCCGTCCCAAAGCCCCACCTACTGGTGGGGCCTAAGGTGCCTGGGCCAATCAGAATAGGCCCGGGAGCCCTGGTTGGGCCCCATGTGCCATAGGCCCGCCCACAGGAGGGGCCTAAGGCTCCCGGGCCTATTATGATTGGCCCAGATGCCTTAGGCCCACCTGTAGGCGGGGCTTTGGGATGGCTGGGCCCAATTCCGGCCCCATTCTGCTGTGGGCTGCCTGCCGGGACGGACGGGTTGGCACCCGTCTGTACGGCCAACAATAAAAGGTACAGGGAAGGGGGTGGGGTGGGGGAAGTTCTGAGTGTGGGTCGGCTGGGGGGTCACGGGTTGGCTGGGGGGCCGATTGGGGGTTCTGGGGGAGAGGAACGTTTGGGGGGGAGGGGGGTTCATCGAGGGCGGAGGGCCTGGGATCCCCTCCTGCCTTGTACTGTAGTGGGGGATGGGGGTAGGGGGGTCGCCTGGGCCAGGAGGGCTTGGGCCTCACCTCCTGGTCTGATCGAGTCGGGGGTAGGGGGTTGCCTGGGCCAGAGAGTGCTTGGGCTCCCTCCTGCCCCGATCGGAGTCAGGGGGGGCACGATCGGTGGGGGAAGAGGGCTTGGGCTCCTTCTTGCCCCGATGTTGTCGGGGGGGGAGGGGGGGTTGGCGGTTTGACATGGCAGGAGGGCTTGGCACCCTCCTGCCTGGATCGTTCTTGTGGGGGGAGGATTCTGTAACCTGTGTTGTTTTTGACAGACACCGGTTACAGAATCCAGCTTTTAGGCAAAGGACTGGCTCCTCCTTCGCCTAAAAGCCCTTCTGTTGGACGTTTGGGGCTTAGGCGTTTTTTTGTTTCATTATGGCTAAAAAGTGTAGATGTGGTGTGGGTGTACTTTTAGACGTAGTGGTGATTGGGCGTTTAGGCAGAGGAAGGCCATAATCAAAACATGAAGATTTGTTTTGGTTATGGACACTTTCCCTGCTTCTGGGTTGAACGTTTAGGGACTTAGGCCAAAGGGAACTTAGATGCTTTTTTTGATTATGCCCCTTCACGTTTGTGAGCAACATTGCTGAAGGGTTGGAAGGTAAGGTTAGCATTTTTGCGGATGATACCAAGATTGGTAACAGAATGGACACCTGGAGGAAATGGAAAACATGAAAAAAGGATCTGCTAAAATTAGAATGATCTAAGGTCTGGCAACTAAAATTCAATGTGAAGAAGTGCAGAGTGATGCATATCAACATTACATCACTTTTTGTTTGACTTTGGATATAGCATTATTGTTTGTTGATATTTATTGATGAATTTCTCATTCATTCAACCATGGTTTTTCTGCTGTATGCAACATTGTGATTATGTATTTATTTTATTTGTCTATATTGTAACTTTTTATGTACGTTCTGGATATTGTGCCTTCCTAGGGCTTGCTGTTCATTTGCCATACACGTTTCTTTCTGGGGTATGCAAAGATGAGACTTTATATGATTTTTTTTTTATTTTCAAGCATTTCTCTGTATGCATCTCTTTTATATAGGTTTTTTTTCACATTTTTTTATTTATGCATCAACAAAGAAGCCATTTTGCTTTGTGAATTCCAATTTACAGGTGTGCTTTGTCATCCTTACTTTCGCTTTTCAATGTAATTTGCTTTATGTATTTATGCTTTTATGACCATGTGATCATGTTTTTATATTTTTTATTTATATTAGTGACCTCTGATGCAGGCACTTATGTTTGCCGAAACATAGTACTGTGTCGGATCCATGTTACTGTATGTCTTAGATTAAAGTAAACAAGGCTTTGTCTCATACCGCTGGCTTTTGTGGATTGCTCATTGTCCGTTCCCACTGCTATTGACTTCCAAGAACCTCAGAGTCAAGCTCTAAGATCAACTGCACATCTTGCACAACAAATATGAGGAGACCATGGTTTGTCTTGATCACCAATCTTGTAACTGAAGTACAGCTCATATGCTTTTTTAACAAGTTGAGTTTTGATGCGTCTTTGAGGCTTAAGCATGTACTCGCCACAAATGTAGCAGAATGTATCACAGCTGGTGTAACATTGTCAAGACATTTCTGCTGTCACAAATCATCCTATAGCAATTGATAATTAACTGGCTTACTAATTAAGTTACTTATATAGACAATACTATGCCTTAAAGCAGGGGTGTCAAAGTCCCTCCTCGAGGGCCGTAATCCAGTTGGGTTTTCAGGATTTCCCCAATGAATATGCATTGAAAGCAGTGCATGCACATAGATCTCATGCATATTCATTGGGGAAATCCTAGAAAACCCGACTGGATTCCGGCCCTCGAGGACACCGACTTTGACACCTGTGCCTTAAAGCATCAAAATACATTCCAAACTGACAGACACGTAATGAAAATGATACCTGTATGTGAACTGCTTTTATATAGCCTTTTCAGGCAGCATCCATCAACCCTTGTACAAGCATGGCCAGGCATAATTGGGTAAGAATAATTAAAGAATCATTTCCAATGGACGTTATGCAACCCTGCCCTGAATGTATGCCTGGCACATGCCCACCATTTTATCCAGCAAGGTATAATATGAATAGGCCTATATTAAGAATTAGGCTAAGAATTAATTAGATTAGCCTGAACATACACAAGAAATTATAAAAATATACTTTTTTGTTATAAATGGTACATGATATGTAATTTTAAATGTGATTTTCATGATCAACAGCTAAAAATCTGTAAGATACACCAAAAGTGTTGAAGAAGCAAAAACCTGTTGTCCAGTATATCTTTTATCCTAGCCTCACTTAGTCCCTCTTTTGCTAAGCAGAGGTAGAGGTTTCTACCATGGCCCGGGGCGCTAAATGCTCTGATGCTCATATGAGAATTGAAGCCATGGTAGAAACCTCTACTGCTGAATAGTAAAAGGGGGGGGGTGTAATCTTTCATAGCCTATAGCATCAATATTAACAGTATCACTATTTAGTGATGATTTTATTTCAGAGAACAACCGCATTTAACCATGGTTCCAGTATAAATTGGATGACTTGTTTTCCATACTCATGTTATTTATATATTTTAGTTATTTATATAACACTTATTAATTGTCTAAGTGGGTTACATTCAGGTACTCAGTCAGTTTGACATGAACATTTTAGTCAGCTTTGGACAGCTCATGAAGGTCATTTATAGTCTTCAAAGTCTTTTATTAAGGCTTGTTGGAAGCTAATGATGAGGTCAATCTGTAGGTAGGGTGTGAGCTGTGTAACACTAAGGAATGAACTAACAGTAGGCTCAGTGGGAGCGTAGGGGTCACTGCTGCTACTTCTTTATATTCAAAATTTTCTTTCAGCATTTTGCAGTGAAGAGCAATTGCATTGAAGTGAAAGAATAGAAGATTCTAGACAAAATAAAGGAGTACCTTAATGTTCCCTCTCCACCCTCCTTAATTTGGAAAAGCAAGGACAAAGAATGCCTTCTGAAAAATGAAGATAATTTGTTATGGGGGAGGGACAGAAGCAGAGCATTGCTTTTTCCCCTGTCCCTAAGCCGTTTCTCTCCACCAACGCAGGATAAGAAACAGTCCATAAATTTCCATTTGTCTCTCAACAGTGCAGGCAAGACACCCTGTCAAGTAAAGCATGCCATTTTCAATTGTTTCTGTAGTAGACATGAAACTTTCATGAGAGGAACACTGGTGATCTCAACCAATGGTTCTATTTTACTCATGCTGACAATCTGAAAAATATAACCATGCAATTTATGAGAGATAATAGGATCGATTGATTGGAATTTATTAACTGCCTTTAAGAAGAAATTCACCCAAGACAGTATTCAGCAAGTACAGTTCAACATATACTATTAAGAAAATTGAAAGGTAACTAGTAAAGTCCTGGATTCTATAACTGGTGCTGTTGTCAGCAGCCGCCTTAAAAACAGCCATTGACCATGTGTCAATCACATAATGGTGCCGGTTAGAGAGCCGTGACTCCAGCAACGACAGGTGCCGGAAATGCAGACCAGGGTTTTCTAGGCCTACATTTCTAGCGTCTACTGTCAATGTGAATCACGCCTCCACAGGCACTTTATGGCTCCAAATGGTGTTAGTCATGCCTACAATGGCATTAGGCACTGTAAAGCATCTATGGAGGTACAATTCCAGTGCCTTGAAAATCAGTGAAAAACATTATTTAAATGGCATTTTTTCACTAAGCTCGGGTGCCTACTGGTGCCTAAAAAAAGGACAAAGTGACCAATAATAAAATATAAAACGATGAATGAGGTAAACTTAAAATCAGCAAATTGAAACTTAATAAAAAGACTACTATGAAATAGTATAAAAACCATACATATTTAACAGTACTTTTAATTTAAATAGCAGAGATATACTATAATCAGTATAATACTTATGAAACATCTAATGAGTATGCACTAGAACATTCTAATAACAGAGTTATGGATGCTAAGGCAGGTCCCATAATGCAGTATATTATATATCTGAGTTTGCAAGTGCAGAGACTGTATTTTGGACAAGATGGTGGTACAAAGTCTGTTGGGATGCACAGAGTGGGTAGCTAAAACTCAAGGCAAGTGTTTATATTAATAAACACATATAAGCTAGATTCACTAAGCAAACCGATTGTGTATCGATCGTTTGCGAGCCCTTAGCAACCAGATTTCCCTCTGCACTATTCACTAGCCCTCTCCTGCGATCCGCTTCAAATTCCATGTATGCAAATGAGGAGAAATGCATGCAAAGTAGGCAGGGATGCGATTCACAAAAGAAAGTTTTGGATCCGACTGGGCTGGCCAATCAACTTCAAAAGTGACTGCAGGGGACCAGTCATTCAGTGCTTTCCGACTGCATATCCTGCTCTCTGTCCCAAAGTCCTGCCACCCTGCATGCTCCAAATCTCCCCAAAGTCCTGCCGCTTTCATCTGCTCCAAATCTGCCCCGAAGTCCTTCCGCCCTGCACTGCTCCAAAATCTCCTGTTCTCTGGCCCCGAAGTCCTGCCGCCCTGCACTGCCTTCCCCGCCCTGCGAGCCCGTGGTTTTAGTTGGCATTTGCAGAATAATACTTAGGCTATAATTAGCATTTATGCAAATATGCACATTAAATGCTAGTAGTCTAACGCAATTGCATGCATAACACACCTATAAATGTAGCACCTAGATTATAAATTTGCCCTTTAGCTCATTATAAAATACTTTTCTGTAAATAATTAGTATTAATGCCTCTTTCAACAATTTAGGGAGCATGCTGGGAACTCTACAGAGTCCTTTTACTAAGACACGTTAACGATTAGTGCTTGCTAAATTCAGCACAGTCTGTTACATACCTGTGGGTTGCATGATATTTCATGTATTCTAATTTATCAGCACACACTAACGGTCTCTTTTACAAAGCCGCGCTAGCGGCTGTGCTGTGCTAACAGCCCCAAAGCCCATAGAGATTTAAAGGGCTTCAGGGCTGTTGCTGCGGCGGAAAAGAGGCCGTAAATCTATTAGCATGTCTTAGTAAAAGGACTCCTAAGAGAGTGCATAGGCTTTGCACTCACTGCATGTCAAGCACTCATTTATTGCAAAACCTATTGTCAGTTTCCTAGGAAAGGCCTAAAACATAGCACAAAAAAAAGACAGGTGTAGATTCTAGAGAGCCAATTAGGCACATAGTTGATGCTGAAAATTATTCTAGCTCTCTCCAGCCAAAATATGGCCAGCAAGGCCAAGCAATTAACCTGCATTAAAAAATCATCTCTAAAATCATAATTAAATTGATTTCAGTTCATGTAGCGATGATAAGAGGCAATAATTAGAACAGTTTTACATAGGCAAACCCATGTTTACCAACCTAAAAATCATAGATTATGTTTATTCCTCTAATTATTTCTTTCCCATTCATAGGCACTGACAAAGTGCACACTTTTACTCACCATGAAAAGGGAAAATTTACAAGGAAGAACTCTTAAAAAAAAATCTCATTGCTTAAATGTATAAGACTGTTATTTGGATCTGTATTTTAATTACAGTACTTGTTGTAATTACTATGTGTAAATTGTCAAGAGCTGATGGTTTGGCGTATATAAAAATAGACTATTATTATTAAATATTAGTTGCAATTTTAAACTCCTCATGGCAATCTGCATGATCATATATATTTATATTAAATAATAAGCATCACCTACCACCCAATATATCAGCTAAGTATATGTGTAAAAAATGTGACTCCTGCCGGGCAAGTACTAGAAAAATCTAAACAACAGGTATGAAAGATAGGATAGAACAGAAGCCCTGCCAAAGTCAGACAATATTCATAGAGCCCAACAATTAGCAACAAGAAAGAAATCCAACCAAATCTGCAGTAAAGCCACCAACAGAAAAACAAAACAAAAACTGCAGACTATGTACAAGATGGCAGGCAAAATTTATTGTACCAAAATTAAAATGCAGTGATATAAAACCTTTTTACCAACCCAGGGACCTGACACGGTCCATGTTTCGGACAACATGCCTTCGTCAGGGGTCCATCCTTGGCAATAACATCACACCTTCCCTAACCAACATGAATGCCTACACAGCTCAAAGCTACATTAAAGCAGGGCCCTGGTTACACCTGCCTACCTGTGAATACCGTAAACACACACTGTACAGCATTATCTCACTTTATGCTAGTGTTTTTTTTTTAAATTTATTTATTCCATTTTCAAAACATTCTACAAGAAAATAAACTTTTTGCTTCAGAAATACAGCAAAATACAAAGGAAACTGACTTCAATAGAAAATCCTGTCTACAGACACGACCAGAAATCACGGAGATTTAAGAATTTGTTAGACCTTCACGTTGAATTGAGAACCCTGCAAGCCTATATCTGGGTCTCCTGAAGCAGATTTGAAACGGGGCCACGTTTATCTTTTCAATAAGATAAGTGAAGTGGTTAATCATTATTCCAGTGATTTTTTACATGCAATTAAGATATTCAAAATCATATAAGAAGGAGAGTCAACACAACTAAAAATTCAAAAATAGCATAAACATTTACCAAAGTATCCTTAGGTCTCAGAGAGTGTTCGTTTATATATGAAGTTCGCAATGACTGGACGGTAAACTCTCACCACAAGAAGGGGGCCTCCCTCTCTTTTGGAGTTTCACATCTCTGAGTGTACCTTAAAAAATTGGATCACTCTCTGTAGACAGGATTTCTATTGAAATCAGTTTCCTTTGTATTTTACTAAAAGCTTTTCTGACTTCCAATATTATATTCACGTTCCCTGGTTGTTCTGAGGAATCAGAAATACAGCAGGCATAAATGTTAACTTCACATACAATATCTCAAAAATACAAATATTTTACACTTCCTAGACCACTTTAGAGTAGGGGAGTTAAGGCAAGTAACAATAAGAAGCTAAATTTACCAAAAAGGAAAAAAAAGAAAATACCAGGAAAGGCTATAGCATAATCTATTATCATTCAAATCCATTTAGCAACAGCAATTTTCTTTAGCTCCAGAAATGATCTTAGCTGCTTTGGCTGAAAAAAACACATATTTAACTTGGGCATACTTTATAATGCACTTACAAGGGTAAACCAGGGATCTATTTTTTTTATAGCATGTGTTAATGATAAGAGTGTCATAGTGAGGGAAGCTGGCACCCAGGGTCTCTTAGATGCATTTCCCTTCTTCCATCTCTATACTGCTTCAAGTCATCTAGTTTTCACCGGCAGTGAGCATGGTTCCTACTTGCTGCTCATGCTGGCTGAGTCTGCCCTCTGATGTAAATTGCTGGTCCCGTGAACAGTGGTGTAGGAAGAGGAGGTGAGGGCAGACTCCCCTCTTCTCTCCACCTACCCACCTCTTCAAAACTTTGTCAGCACGAGCAGCATCTATTACCTGCAGCTCGCATCAGCCTCAGCTCTGCAGCTGACATCACTTCCTGGTCACAGGATCAGAATGGGATGTCAGAGGGAGAGCTCAGGTCAACCGAGCAGCAGATACAAGATGTTGCTTGCTGTCAGTGAAGATTTCAAGAGGTATGTGGGGGAGGGGTACATTTTGGGAAAGGAATATGGGGGCACATGGTCTGATGATGTCAGGCACCTTTGTCCCAGGTGCCTCCTTACCTCACTATGCCACTGCCCTTGAGCAAGAAATGATATTGGAGGGATGGCTGTCCCATAATGCAGTATATTATATATCTGAATGTGCAAGTGCAGAGACTATATATTGGGACAAGATGGGTGGTATGAGCAATAAGGAGTTCCTACTCACTGATGGTACTCAGATCCAACAATCAACATTTATTGTCATTCCCTTCTCTTAAAATTATTAACACTCGCCGACAGTACAACTTCTCAGTTATAGCACCTCAAACGTGGAATTCTCTTCCAATCCATTTAAGAGAAGAACGCTCTCTAGATAAATTTAAGTGCAACTTAAAATGCTTTCTTTTTAAAGATGCCTTTGATCTTTAGTTTGTTAAGTCAGGTCTTTACATTCAAAGTTTCTTCTTCCAGCAGAGTTAATCTTCCTTCTTTTCTTTTCGTCTCTTTTTTCTTTTTTCTTTATTCTAATTTCTTTATGTCATTTCTAATGGCTTCTTTTCTCTCCGTTTTTGTTATTGTTTTCTCTCACCCATCCTGCTGTTCTTCCCCTATTTGTCTTCTTTCCTATTAGATATTGTATTTCTTCCCCCCTCCTCTCCTTTTGGTATAGTAAGTCCTGTGCGTCTTTTGTATGTCTGACATATGGTACCCCTTGAATGTTGTAAATATTTATCAATGTTCATCGCCTTGAAGTATGATTAAGCGATTTATCAAATTTTAAATAAAACTTGAAAACTTGGTAAAGATTAGAAGACTTGAAGAAGTATAAGGGGGTGCATTTAAATGATCCTCCAGCTCAGGTAGGGAGGAGGGATGCTGATACCCCTGCCAATATGATGCCCAGTGCTCCACCCCCATGCCCCTTACTACACCATGGAACAGTGGCAGTATGCACCTATGTGATAGAACATTTTAGGCCCTCTTTTAGTAAGGTGCGCTAACCGATTAATGCACACTAAATGCTAACGCGAACATGTTAGTCTATGGACGCATTAGCGTTTAGCACATGCTAATTTGATTAGCACGCGCTAATCGGTTAGTGCACCTTAGTAAAAGAGGGGTTTAGTAACTAGTTTCCAGTTTGTACTAAAAAAATGTGCATCCTTAGTTCCTTTAAATGAAAGTTTTCTTGATTAATTTATACTCAGTGGATTATTCATGAGCCCTTTTTTTCTTTTAGTCTTACTGTATTAAGCCAGTTGGTTTCTGAAGAGTTGTAGCCTGATGGCTATAATCTAGCTAATATAGAACAAAGTAAAAGGAATAAAACCCCACGTAAAATCCAACAAAGAAAAAACATATGGGGAGTGGGATAGAACACGTCAACCTTGAGGCAATCTTTTATTTATATAAATTCAAAATAAATACAGAAACACATGAATGAAAACACATGTATAACAAGTCCTATAAACGTGATGTCCTTATGTTGAAAGGATCCAATTGTTGACCTTTTCTGATCAATGTAATTTGCTGAATTTACTATTACTAACAAGTGAATATACCAGTCACCTTAGCAAAACTTATTCTTAAAATGGACTGCTATTAATATTACTAAAAATGGACCTTCATATTAATATGGAGAGAATTTTACTGACATTTAACAATTACCTTCTATACTATAACAATCATTGGTATAGTCAGATCTACCTTCAAGAAGTCACAGTGATATTCATCCTCAGTTTTTCTAACTCTTCATTTTTACGTGCCATTGTTTTGACTTAAACCATTCTTCAAACATTCAAAACTCTGGGTATTACATGTTTTAAAAAGAAATTAATTGGTTTCCTTATCAATAAATGCACTTCTCAAATTGACTTCAGTGGTGACATGTGGAGGGGCATAATTAAAAAAAAAAAGTCTAAGTGTGTTTTGGGCCTAGGGTGCTAGATGCTTAAAGTCGGCAGCGTCTAAAGTCCATTCTCAAAAATACGTCCAAAATTTTTTTTTTTCAAAAAATCATCTACTTATACGTCCAGCCTTTTGATCATCCAGACCACCAAGTCGTTTATCTTTATACCACATTTTCGTAAAAAAAATTGTCCAAGTCCCAAATGCCCAGAACAAGACCTTTTGGACATAGGAGGGGCCAGCAAAGTGATAGACTGGCACCAAGACATTGCAACAGAGTAGGTGGGCACCTTACAGGGCACTGCTGTAAACTTCACAAAAAGGATACCACATAAACATCTCATCACAACTCCCTTGCAGGTCATGGTGAGCCCCCCAAAACCCACTAATTATACCCACCTGTCTACAATCCCAATAGCCCTTATGGCTGCATGTGCCACCTATATGGCAGTACAATAGGGTTTGGTGGACTCATATTTTCCACCATGAATGCAGTGATTATAGTATCTTATGGGCCTGGGTCCTCCTCTCTATGGTTCATTAGTCCACTGCCCAGACTACTTAAGCCACCTCTGTGCAGCTCTACTAGGCTTTGCTATGCCTGGTGCTGATGTTCTGGAGGCAGGAATGTACATTTTTATTCTGATTTTTATGGCGGTGTAAGGAGGTCAGTGATCACTGGGGGAGTGTGTGTGGGGGTCTGTTCTTTGTCCCTGCAGTGGTTATTTGGTCACTTTGGATACCTTCTGAGCATTTAGACCTGTTTTTACATCGCCCAAGTCAAAATGTATAACTTCCATCTAGGCAGTTTCGTTAAACTTTTGATTATCCCTGCAGGATGACTCTAGGCCAGCCCACATTCCACCCACCTCCTTCCCTAACCACTCCTCCAAAAATGCCCCTTTGAGCTCAGGGATACAGCGGCATTCAGAGGCCTAAAAAGTCTCTGGTTATGCCTACAAACCTATTTTGATTATCGGCACTTGGATGACCTGTCTTTTAGGTCATCCAAATGCTGATTTGGGCGGGTTTATAGACATATTTCTATTTTGAAAGGGGATAGATTCTATATGAATGTAAGGATGTTCTTCTTCACTCAGAGAGTGGTAGAAAACTGGAATGCTCTTCCGGAGTCTGTCATGGGGGAAAACACCCTCCAGGGATTCAAGACAAAGTTAGACAAGTTCCTGCTGAACCAGAATGTACACAGGTAGGGCTAGTTTCAGTTAGGGCGCTGGTCTTTGACCAGACCAAGGGCTGCCATGTGAGTGGACTGCTGGGCATGATGGACCACTGGTCTGACCCAACAGCGGCAATTCTTATGCTTTTATGTTTAACTTCTTAGCGTTCAAAAGCTTTCATTACACTAGTTTTAAACACCCATCTCCTCATTAGCCTTCAATAAACATTCTATAAGCAAGGTTCTCAAGCAACTCAATAAACTATCTCAACAAATGCAACTTTAACTCATATCGGAAACGTCTCTCAAAATATATTGTTGCAATTTTCTATTATCTACCCTTATAGTTTGATGTTTAATCTTCCTATAAATCAGTTTCTCTAGTTGTGTAGATTGTGTTCTACTATTGCAGAATTTAAACAACAGGTTGTTCTTTTGAGAAAAAGATTTGAGATGAAGGGCTGTCCAAAAACAGCTATTTGCAGGGCTTATTTGTGGGTACATTATGCCAATTGGGATTTGCTGTTGGCAGAACATGTTCAACAACGGTCAACTGAGCTAACTTATGTTTTATCTTTTTATAAGGAGACCAAACAGTTTGTGGATATCATGCATATGCATTGACATATTGTGCAAGTGTTTTTCTCATTTCCCCATGATTGCATATTCTCATTCAGCAACTGTAGATGAATGATTAAGTCATCTCCTATTTGAAGCTATGAAAGAGAGAATTGTAAATGGTATTTATTGCCATAGTGGATGTGGGGGTGTCAGTGATGTGTGTGTTCTATAGGGGTTAAGGAATGGAAGGATCCCCAAACTCAGAGAATAATTTGTAGTATGGTTGATACAAACTGTCACCCTGCATGGACAGTGTATATCATTGTTTGCTTTTGTGAATTAGTATATGAGGGATGCACAAGTCATCCAGTAAAATTACGTCTCAATTAATACAAATCAAGGATTGTGGGAGAGGTGTTGCAGGCACCATTAGTGCAACAATGGAAGGATAAGTCACATCTAATTGAAGAATTAAGATGGAGAATTATAAATGTGATTACAGTAGGGAAGGAGGGTGGCAACTTAGAAAAAAAATTAAATTCTGTATTGGATCTTTTCTTTGCATACAGTGTCTCCCTTTGGCCTAAATTTGGAGATTGAATGGGCTTTGTTGTTTTGAACAGAACATTTATATATTGGATGGGGTAATGCAGTGATGTAGGAATGTGAGGTGATATCATGTCCAAACCAAACAGGTTTTGTAAACGGAAGATGGTGAGTGGAGTGATTGTAATGTACGTAAGTTGATAAGGTAGTGAAAGCATAGAGTAATTTGTAATTTTTGCTTCTTGGTTCATAGGGGATGGCCTTGAGAAAGCCATGTATCAGTGAAACATGTTGGATATGGCTCCTCTGGCCAACAGATACAAATCACTGAGATAGTTTTAAACTTTAAACTTATGTCAGTTAAAGTTGTGTTTGCTGAGATAATTTATTGAGTTGCTTGAGAACCTTGCTTATAGAATGTTTATTAAAGGCTAATGAAGAGGTAGGCATTTAAATCTTAGCATAATGAAAGTTTTTGAATGCTAAGTGTCACCACTCAAGCTGATTTGAGAAGTACATTTATTGATAAGAACACCAATTAATAAATTTAAAAAAAGTGTGTAATACTCGTGTTTTGAATGTTTGAAGAATGGCTTGATTATTGAGCTGGGAATAATTTATATGCTGAAGTGATTGGATTTTTTTGACTTAAAGCATGTTTTTGCTATAGGGGGTCAATTTGCAAGATTTTACTTTTTTTCATTTGTATATATGTTTGTCTTATTTTTATAAATTTATGTTAATTAAAAGGTGGCTGTGGTGACAACAGTTCCTTTGCAATTGTTAATAAAGATAATTTAAAAAAAAAAAAGGTGGCTGTGGTTGCTGCCCCCAGTCCCCCAAAAAGCAGCTTATGACAAACCCTTGATGACAACCCACACCTCCCTGAGAACATCACTCAACTCATCCCTGACCCTCATCAAACCCTTCCCCAGCATCAGGCAATACACCAGCCCCCCCAGCCCTTCATTAAAAAGGCAGACAATCTCCCCAACATTGGTGACATAAGCGTTAGAACAGGGGAGGCCACAGGGACCATGGCCTCTCAAAAAATTAGGCCTGCTAAAAGCTGGTGTAAATGCTCATGCCCAACTGATGGTACTTAGGCATACAAAATGCACAAAAAAAGGGAAGAAAAACCTCTAACCAAATAGCAAGTAAAACAGCAACAACAAAAAAACGCAGAGATGACCAGATAATCAAGCAGGCAAGTAAATTTAATAAAACAGACTGCCAAATTCTGTTGCTTCCTCCTCTAAAATATTACCAAAATCTGTCCTCTTCTCTCTGAACACACGACCAAAACCCTTGTCCATTCTCTCATCACCTCGTGCTTAGACTACTGCAACGTACTTCTGTCAGGCCTCCCACTGCCCACCTTTCGCCTCTTCAATCCGTTCAAAATGCTGCTGTGCGACTCATATTCCGTGAGAGCCGCTATTCTCATATTACCCCTCTCCTCAAGTCACTTCATTAGCTCCCCATCCATCTCTGAATACAGTTTAAACTCCTCTTGCTGACTTACAAGTGCGTTCACTCTAAAGCTCCCCCCATATCTCTCTTCACTTATCCCCCCTATGTTCCTCCTCTCTGTTTGTCAGCCAAGCCCCTCTTATCTGTACCCTTTTCATCCACTGCCAACTCCAGACTCCACCCCTTCTTTCTTGCAGCGCCGTATGCCTGGAACAGGCTACCTGAATCAATTCGTCATGCTCCCTCCCTAGCAGCGTTCAAATCTAAGCTAAAAGCCCACTTTGTAAAATCTGTTTTCAACTCCTAACTCCCACTCAAGTCTGTCAGATTCCTATACCTACTGTATCATTTCCTCTACTATAATCTTCTCAACCCCGAAATGTCCTGTCTAAATTAGATTTTAAGCACTTCTGAGCAGGGACTGTCTATTGTATGTTAAAATTTACAGTGCTGCGTACACCTTTCAGTGCTTTAGAAATAATAAATAGTAGTAGTAACAAGAACCCAACAAGGGCCAGGTTTCCGCTAAACTGCCTACATCAGAGGTTCATGTAAATCTATATAAACAAAATAAATAAAAGGATAATAAAAATAGCATATAATAAATAATGACAATACAATAAATGGACTGGATGTAAGACAAATAAAAGGATATATCATGATTTATCCTATAAGCTGATGAATTATAAAAATATATAAGCATAACCAATCCTATAGAAACAATAATAATATGCTCGAGGCATACATAAATGAACAAATAGCCAACTTCATATGAAATAGAGCAGAGCAGTAAAGGATAATAAATGAAATGAAGTATAATTGTCTATTAAGTTTAAACAATATTGAACTCTAAGCATAGAGTTGTTTGTAATCAATGCCATCTGTATACATTTATACAGCATGAGATTCATATTTGAAATGGAAATACATCTAAAAACCTGCCTTGGACAATCAAAAGATAGTCGTCCAAATGGAAATAATCAAAATGGGTTTTAGATATATCTTAAAGCAGCTTAGACCTTTTCACTGCTGCCGTATGCCCAGAGTGAAAAGGCCAATAAGCATCAAGTTATCACCTGAATTTGAGAAATTCAACACACAAGTTCCTCAGAATGCCACACCTAATACTCGTGTGGTAGCCGTCCTCATAGGAACATTGTGATGTGTGGATTTGTTATTTTATAACATTTCATAATACTTATAAAGTGCAAGTGCTTCAATAAATTATATAATTATCATTTTTAAAGAATTACTGCAAAGGCAATACCTAGCTTTGTGAAACTGGGTCTGCCTCAATCCCCACCGACGCGTTTCATAATTTCATCAGGGTCGGGGATAGGGAGAGCTATAAGAAAATAAAAGATGTTGTTAAGCGATAAAAACCCCCAGTAAAACAAGAATTTAAAACTAGACAATTGCTGAGTGCCTTACCAGAGCAGTTCAAAGTCTTAGCGAGATGCTAAATCCCTATTGAATGTGAAGGGTGCACTTTATAAGTATTATGAAACGTTATAAAATAACAAATCCACACATCACAATGTTCCTATGAGGACGGCTACCACACGAGTATTAGGTGTGGCATTCTGAGGAACTTGTGTGTTGAATTTCTCAAATTCAGGTGGTAACTTGATGCTTATTGGGATTTCAGCATTGTTACTTTGGTGCACATTTAGATTTTGAGTTTCAGAGTGAAAAGGGGCATTTTTGGAGGAGTAGTTAGGGAAGGAGGTGGGCAGGATATGGACTGACCTAGACTTAATTGTCCTGCAGCGATAATCGAAAGTTTAACTAGACTGTCTAGATGGAACTTATATGTTGTGACTTAGGAGTTCTAAAAACAGGTATAAGTGCCCAGAAGGTGTCCAAAATGGCCAAATAATCACTGCAGGGACAAAGTACAGACCCCTACACTCTCACCCAAGTAATCACTGACTCCTCCCACCATAAAAATCAGAATAAAAAAGTACATACCTGCCTCCAGAACATCAGCACCTGGCATAGGAAAGCCTAGTAGAGCTGCACAGAGGTGTATTAAGTAGTCTTGGGGGAAGGGGTGCTAGTGAACCATAGAGAGGAAGAACCAAGCCCATAAGCCACTTTAACCACTGCATTCATGGTGAAAAATGTGCACCCACCAACACTCCTCCCCCCAAAAAACTCTACTGTAATGCCATACAGCAGCCATAAGGGCTATTGGGGTGGTAGACAGGTAGATATTGTAGGTTTTGGGGGGCCTCACCATGCCCTATAAGGGAGCTGTGGTGAGATGTTTATGTAGCACTCTTTTTGTGAAATTCACAGCAGTGCCATCTAAGGTGCCCCACTACTCTGTTGCCATGTCTGGGTGGCCAGCAGTGCTCCCTCTAAGCGGGCGGGTGTTGTGAGCAAAATTTTTTTCGCTGTGCGCTAAAAATATCGGGCGCCAGCAAGTTATGAGCCAACTCGCCCGATTCTCCTCTCGCCGCCCTGCCCGCCGTGCGCTGTGACGTGAAACTTGTGCGCTGGATGTAATATTTTGTGCGCCAGCGCACGCCAGCGCAGCTTAGAAGGAACACTGGCCAGTCCTTCACTTTGATGACCCCTCCCATGTCCAAAAGGTCTTGTTCTAGGCGTTTTTGACTTGGACAAATTTTTGGACGAGAATGCGGTATAAAGATAGACGACTTGGCAGTTTGGATGATCAAAGAGTTGCATGTAGAAGTGGACGATTTTTCAAGAATGGACTTTGGACATTTCTAACTTTGGGTGACTAGCATTCTAGGCCCAAAACAGACTTAGATGGGTTTTTTAATTATTATTCCACTCTTAGGGCCTCTTCTATTAAACTGTGCTAGCAGTTTCTAGCACAGGGAGCCGCGCTGAATGGCTCGCGCTGCTCCTGACCCTCATAGAGTTCCTATGAGCGTTGGGAGCCACGCGGGCCATTCAGCGCAGCTCTCTGCGCTAAAAACTGCTACTGCAGTTTAATAGAGAAGGGGGTTAGTCTTCAAATCAGCTCGCACAAATTCCTGACTTAAAGATTGCATCACTATATTAAATACAATAAGAGAAGGTGGTGATCCATGTGAGCTACTGTACTGAATGCTCCATGCCTCAACAATATTCCAGACATTTTTTACCCTATAAGATCACCAATAAGAAGCCTTGATGAGAGAGAAAGAGAGCAATGTAGTGCCTATGATTTGTATATCACAAATGGTCAGTGAGCATATACACTATCCCATCTGAACAATAGAAATGGGATAAGGAGATAATCAACAATGTACCTTTTCACTTTGCCTTTATTTCCCTCTTTGTGCAATCTGGCTTACAGCAGCAGCAAGGCAAGGACAGAGTATTGCTGAGTGTTGACACAACAGTTCCTGGCTCTTCAGGAGAATGTGGCCTGGTGGTTAGAGCTATAGCCTCAGCATCCTGAAGTTGTGGGTTCAAACCACGTGCTGTTCCTTATGATCCTGGGCAAGTCAGTTAGTTCTCCACTGCCCCAGGTACATTAGATAGACTGTGAGCCCATCAGGACAGATAGGGAAAATGCTTGAGTGCCTGATTTGTAACTCATTCTGAGATCCTTTGGGAGGATAGGCTAAAAAAAAATAATGATTAAATAAATAAATAAATTCTATCACCAACTCTTCTTGATGAGACAAGGTCTGAATCTCTGTGTGAAAGCAATGTATTCACCACTCATTTATGACTTCTCACAATATGCACGGCTCCCATGGAAGGAAGTTGCTGTGAGCTAGTGTGATAGCTGCATGGGGAGGGAAGTGGAGGGGTGGAAAACAAACCATCATTGGCCTAAGAGGGGAAAAAATGGTTTGCAAGAGAGAGAAAGAGCAGTGGAGACAGAAAAAGAAGAAGGGGTTGGCGGTCAGAAACTGATTTGGACAGGGTGGGAGATTTAAAAGAAATACACTGAGTGGTATGAATGGGGAAGAGAAAGAGAGATTGGTGGGAACAGGAGGGGCCAGAGTGATTGATGGGAAGATAAGGGTGTGATACGGAAAGAATGCCAAGGTCATGTTCATACTGACCAAGGTGTTTCTTGGGTGAGGATAGGAGGTGGGTAAATGTCTAGTAGTGATTTGTTGGTATCAGTTTGAGGAAAGGTGACTTACACAGGGGCAAGTGTGCATCAGAAAGCTCCTCTGATGAGTTTCCCAGATATCAGCTGGTATTTTAAATAGATCCTTAGATACTGCAAAAGCAATAGCATAGGGCATATTAATGCAAATATCCCAAACATTAAACATGCCCAAATAAGTGTGCGTGGTGTTTTCAAATTTTTTAATCACCCAACTATAACTGCTTATGTCTTAAAGTGGAGCAACTTTATTTCATTGGAATCTGATTATCATTATTTCAGACAGAAGTCTCATTTTCTTCCTATTCAACCACAAGAGAAAAGTCATTCTGTTAAAAGCACATATTTCAATGTCATGTGCTTCTGTGGATTATTGAATTCCACACATCTAAGTGCAGAGCAGCTGCTTGAAAAATGGGCATACCAAAGTACACTAGAACAAAACTATGCAAAAGCAACTTTCAGTCAAAAATTAATATGTTTAAAGGATTCTGGATCATATATTACTAAAAAGAACACACTGTGAAAAAAGCAAGCTCCATAAGAAAAATTATATATAAATATTTAATTAAAAATTAAATTGCTGTAATAAAATATTCATATCTATACATACATTTTTTTGGTGTGTGTTTGAGGATGTGGTACAGCTCAGACTCACTCCATTTCCTTGTTTTGTTCCACCAATCAAATAGATGATATATAATTGCAGTTCATCATTGCTTGCCACTAATTTTTAATAAGATTTTTAAAAATATGTCCAGTGCCTTGTGAATCTATCATAAAAGTGTTCATTAGTGAAATAAACTCTTCAATTATCACTTTAAAATAAATTTCATGGGCTTTGGTAGCACTGTAACAAGATCTATAAATTAAAACGATACACTTGGCTTATGCCATAGTTCAAATATCTTTACACACCAAGTCCAATAGATGTGGCAGGTCTCAAATTTATTTTGGGTATTTTGAATGCTTCTCTGCAATAAGTCAGTTTCAGATAAGTTACAGGGGGAGGGGGTGCTGAAAATTTCTCAGCCCAACCAACTTCCCAAATTTTGAGTGCTATATTGTCACTAGCTAAAAAGAGTGTTATTTTATTTTGCATAGTGCCAATTTGCAGAATCGTGATGCTATGGTTTGACATTGTTTCAGATCATTGATTGAACCATGTCAATGAAAAGTGTGGAATTTTCAAGTGTGGAACTCCAAGCCATCATGAAAGTCCTATTCCTGCAAAAGAAAATGCCAAAGGAAATCCATTAATGTACGATGTAAACATTGAGTGACAAATGCCCATCATACTCTATGGTGAAGAAGTGATGTGCAAACTTTCTGCATGGAGATTTTGAGACCAAAAATGCAGCAAGGTCTGGGAGGCCTCAAATGGTATCAACTTCTGAAATTGTAGACCATGTCGTGACCTGATTTTGGCAGATCAGCAAGTATATCAGCTAAACAATTGCTGATATGCTACAAATATCCAGGAAACATGTTGGGTGTACAGTATAATCCACAAGCAGGTGGATATGCAGAAGCTGTCAGCCAGGTGGGTGCCCAAATGTTTGAATGCTGATGAGAAACGATATTGAGTGGACACTTCCAAGTTGATTTTGTAGAATTTTGAGTGAGCTGGTACCAATTTTTGGGAATAACTAGTTACTGTTGATGAAACATGGCTACACTATGATCCTGAGACAAAATAACAGTTCACGCAGTGGCGGAACTCAGGTTCTCCAAGGTCAAGGAAATTCAAGACCCAAAAGTCAGCAGAAAAGGTCATGCATGACAGTTCATAGAGAGGAGCGGTTTCTCATATGCTTGATAATTTAAAATTGGGAGCCTCAACCCTGATGAAAGTAATCTGAAACATGGGTATGTTGGTGGAGGCGCTCCCTTAAAGATATTCAAGTTAAGTACTTCATAAAAATGAACTGTTTTATAAAAATATATTTATGAATAATTAGTAGAATTAAAAAACAAAAAAGTATTAAAAAAATAATTAATGAAAATTTGATCCTATGAAGATTGGGTTCAGTGATTTGTTTCCCGAAAACCTTTGGAGTAGTTTGACCCTCTGAGGATTGTTACCGTCCCTAATTGTATTAAGGTATGGTAGAAAATTTGTTACAGACAACACTGGAAGTTTAAGGGTGCTGAATGTATTAAATTGGATTCCAGTTATTGAATAGCTATTTACGGTATTGCTATTACAAGTATAAAGAACCACACTGGATTTTTGAATTAGATACAGTGACACCTAATGGGTTAAATTTAGAGATAGAATGGGCAACTTTTCTTTGAATAGCCTTTAACTATCATTGGTTGTCTGACCTGAAATCGTACTGGTCACGTGTGCTGTACTTCCAATAAAGTGATTCTAAAAAATGCCATGGCAGGCAGGCAGGCATACAGCGGGAGGCTGGCTTCGTTGTACCTTCGGATGCCCAAACATTTTTAAAATACAATGGCAGAACTGAGAGGTCAGATACAGCTGATAGAAGTGGGGGCTGGAGTTGGTAATAAGGGTAGGACAGATGCTGCTGGTGGGTGAGGGAACCAAAAGAAACTCTGTAGAGTGATGATGTTCCTTAAATGGACTTTATTTGAAAATGTCAAAGTTCCAAAGGTACACTAAAATCGTCCATATTAAAGTAAAGTAATCCACATGAAAGCCTTAAAGGACCTAGTCCGCTAGGGATGCAGGACACAACACGGTCCGCGTTTCAACAAAAATGGAAGCTGGTGGGAGAGGGAACAGGAAAAGAGAATTGTTGGATATAGGTATGGAGTGAGAGAGAAATACATGGGAAAGGAAGAAAGAGGAAAATTAGGCATAGAGGGAGGTAAAGATGCATGGGGGAGAGAAGGATGAGATGGAGAAATGGGTGTAGTGGTGGAGAGGGAACAGAGGGCAGATTGAAGGGGATACAAGATGGAAGAATACTGGACATACTGATGGAGGGAAAGATGTGGCATGGTGCTGGAGAGGGGTGATAGAAGGGGAAGTTTGCATGGAGTTGGTGTGCAGTGGTAAAAAATGCTGCACATGTTCCAAGAGATGAGATAGGGAGAAATGTTGGATGTGGCAGTGGCGGGGGTGGAAGAGATGCCTGGATCTCTCAATATAAATGTACAGTGAGAGAGAGGGAGACATGTTGCCAATAGGGGTGGAGGAGAGAGGAAGAAAAGTTAGACTCATGGAAGGGCAAAGAAAGATGTTGGTTGGGTAAGGAAATGAGGTCCAGAGGAGATGAAGTGTGCAGGAGGCAGAAAGAAAAAAAAATATTGGATGCACAGTCAAAAGGAAGTGTAACCAGAGACTCATGAAATCACCAGACAACAAAGGTAGGAAAAATTATTTTATTTTTAATTTAGTGATCAAAATGTGTCCATTTTGAGAATTTATATCTGCTATCTATATTTTGCACTATATTTGTCTATTTTTCTATAGTTGTTACAGTGGTGATATTGCATATTTTAAAGTCATCTGCCTTGACCTCTTTGATAAACAAAAATAAATAAAAGTGATAATTAATATTTTCTATGTGTACCGTGTGCTTTGTGGGTTTTTCCCCCTAATTTTGTGGCTACCATTATGTATTAATAAGATTATATTGTGTGTACAGTATATGAAAAATGGATGGAAGAAATTGCATTACAATTAGTACTATTATTAGGGGGGGTAGGGTCTGGGATGGAGCTTGGGGGTGGGGGTACTCGGTTAATATTTGTCCATAAAATAATGAGTGGAGTGGAAAGGGTTGATTTGAATCACTTGTTCACTCTTTCCAAAAATACTGGGACTAGGTGACATTTGAAGAAGCTACTAAGTAGAAGATTTAAAACAAACCAGAGAAAATATTTCATCATACAACATGTAATTAAACGCTGAAATTTGTTGCCAGAGAATATGGTGAAATCAGCTTAGCAGGATTTTTAAAAAGATTTGGATAATTTCCTAAAAGAGAACTCCATAGGCCATTATTAAGATGGCTTGGGGAAATCCACTGCTTATTCCTAGGAAAAGCAGCATGAAATCTGTTTTACTACTTGGGATCTAGCTAGGTACTTGGGACCTGGGTTGACTACTGTTGGAAACAGGAAACTGGTCTTGATGGACCTTCGGTCTATCCCAGAATGGCAATTCTTATGCTCTTATTTTGCCATTTGTATGTTCAGTCTTCCAGCTTCCTAAAACGTGTTTTGAAATTTTTCACAATGCACATGCAATTTAACAAGTCTGAATAACTGCATCAGCTGCAAGTATGATCTCCTGACTTGTTCCCATTTTTAGATCATTTATAAATAAGTTTAAAAGCACTAGTCATGGTACATATCCCTATTTCAATCCACTATTCATCATTTCCACTGAGAGAAATGTCCATTTAATACTGCTGTCTGTTTTCTATCTTTTAAACAGTTCCCAGTCAATAACAGTACATTGCAACCTATCCCACAGCTTTTTAATACCCTTCAGAGTCTTTCATAAGGCATTTTGTTAAAAGATTTCTGGAAATCTAGATATACTGGGCCTCAAATGTTAGAGTGGCGGCATATAAATATATATTAAAATCTAACTATCTAAATCTAAATGGCCAGGAGAGGCTCACATGACTAGAACTGCATGAAATGTAGTTTTATACTGATGCTGCTTCTTATCATTTCTATAGAACTGCCAGACATCTTATCTTTATGCAGCTCTTCAGATTGATTTAGGGCTCCTTTTACTAAGCTGTGGTATCGTTTTTAGCGTGCGCTGCAGATTAGCATGCGCTGCTCCCCCCGCGCTATGTGGGAAAACTAACACCAGCTCAATGGAGGCATTAGCGTCTAGCACGCGCGCTAAAACCGCTAGCGCAGTTTAGAAAAAGGAGCCCTTAGTGCTGAAGATTGCCCTTAACCAGCTATGTATTATCTGGCTGCATATGCCTGATTATTCAATACATGGCCCAGTATTGAAAACCAAGGGGAAAAGCTGGTGGCGGTTAGTAAAATGCTGACCTCCGCCGACTGAATATTGGGACTACTATGACAAAATGGTCCCATATCCCCAACCATCTAGCAAAAATATCCAAAACATCATTTCAGAGTAGAGCACTATGAACATCCATGCTCCAACATTGATGAATGGATTCCATGAAAGAAGGGCCAATATTTATAATGCGGGAGGCAGCCAGGCTACCTCCCATGGTCAGTGATGAACCTGGAAATTCAATGCCGGGGCCATATCTGGTTACCAGAATTGAATTTTCAGTTTAAGTGCCGGTGCCATAGTCATAGCCAACCAACATGATATTCATCAACAGGCTGGCTAAGTCATAGTAGCCATGGATAGACCTAATATTTAGGCAGGTTTATCTGACCACTAGACTTAGCCAGTCAGCCACTGAATATTGATTTTGACCAGTGTCACAAGCCCGATTCCCATTCCAGCCTTCTGCCAGTTAAGAGCCCCAGAAATCGCCCGGTGAAAATGGTTAGAGCTGACCAGTATGTCCCTGCTGGGCAGGAACAGGACCAGAAAGCTCAGGCTGAGTTCAGGCAGGACTTAGTACATAGCCCTGGGGAAAACGGTTTGGTCCCTTTAAATCCTCCATCTTTGAAACTTCTGACCAAACAGGCTAGAAGGCAGCCTCAGCTGCAGAAAGCCCTTCCCCCGCATAGGGCTGGACATGGCACAGCAGCTCTTGAGCATTTAGAGAGCTGGCTGTCTCAGAGGAGGGGGCAGTCTAAGGAAGTTCTCATGTTGAAAGAGCCTCCACCTCTTCAAGAGCCAGCAGATGTGGAAATGCTGAACCCAAGAGACAGAGGAAACAGCCCAGATAAACCAGAAACCAGAGCAGATGGACTGGAGTGCTTTGCCAGAGTTTGTGCTTCCTGAAGAAATGGAAGTAAGATAATTGAATTGTGTGCTTGTTTTTGAAAAGTTTTCTTTTTCTGGACTTTTTGGTTTTTGGCTGTTTGGCTGCTGGGACAATTATTTAATTGCTGTTATGCTTTGGAAAAAGTCATTGCTGAAGAGGTGAATTTTCTGTGTATGCTAGAAGAAGGAAGTATGCTAGTAATTTATTCTGCTTGTTTGGAAGGTTTTTTGAAGCCAAGATGGCTGCTGCAAGCTGAGGCTTGGCTGCAGTGAAGCAACACTAGCAGTGTCCTTCTTAAGAGTTGAAAAACCCTGAAGGTTGGGACAGGATCTGCCTAACATCTATGAGGTGGTATTTGAGGGTTAATTTTGTTCTTTGTCCTGACAAGGAGCCGCTTAGGCAAATCCGCCAACCTTCTGCTCTTGAACTCTGAGGAGAAAGGAAGATCTATAACATTGCAATGTGATTAGTTTTTTTTTGTTTACAGTGAAGACTACTGAAGCTTGAATTGAGTTTTGTTCTATTGCTGTCACAATGAAGTAAGACTTACCTGGGACATAAGGTAAACACTTTTGAATATTAATCAGACCAGGCTGATGAGTGCAGCATTATTGGGCTGCCAGTTATTGTTGCTGTTATTTTTGCACTTTTGCTTTTCTTGTATTCTTTTGGCCCTGACTGGATGACAAATAAATTTAAGTTCATTCTTTTGATACTTATCTGTGTGGTGCCATTTTGTTCATTAGCCACAAGGTAAGCTCTCAACCACAGGGACTTCCTCCCATTTGAGGAAGTACGCCGGGGCTATTTTGTGGTTGTGTGCCGGTCCCTACTAAGCCCTAAGGGATGGCCATGCTACACCAGCTATGTCATGCAACACAGGTAGTGACTGGGATATTCAGTTAGACATACAGTAGCTGACCATCTTCTGCTGAATATTGTTTGTTAACCAACTTAGTGCTATTTAACTGATTGGGAGCTGTTTCCATCCAGCTAAAATACCACTGAATATTGAGGGGGTTAAGTGTAATACATTCCACCTTGGATTCTATGTATGGTGTCTAGATTTGTGTACCCAAATTTTGACAAGCACCCAAGATATGGGCATACATTAATTGAGCAATGAGTCTTTAACCATCAATAATTAAATGTTAACAACCAATTACTAAAGTTTATTGGCACCACTTAGGCACTGTTCCCTCTAAGCTGAATGAGAGTCTTCTACCTACAATCCTGCCAGTAGGGAGTGCTGTTTCACTATCACATTTTCAATAGTGAGGGATAGACAAGGTCTACAGGACTCCAGAAATCCTGACTATCCCTAGCAATTGAAAACATAATACTGAATCTGCACCTTTTATTGGCAGCAATCAAGTTGGACGATCTCCACTCAACTTAGGGGGAACAGTGCACTTAGGATTTGTGTACCCATCTGTCTGCATATTTTTCTATAAGGCATGGCACCTAACTCTACTAGTAATATTAATGATAAACACATACACAAGGTCATGTGGAAGGTATAAAGAAACTACAACACAAGTCAGGCAGGGTTCTACTGGGAGGAAAAGCCTCAGACAAAGCCCTCCCACCACCACAGCTTAAGGTGTTCAGGTGGAGAACCTCATTGGCATAAAAACCTCCCAGAGGATTAAATGGCTCTATGTTATGCAAATGTAGCAAAAATCAATAAATAGGTGGTCACACTTATATAGGTAATTTGACTCAAAAATAACTTATCTTTGTCATTAGCTCGGTCGGAACACCAGCGGTGGCCAGCGTTTCACATAATGCTGCCTCAGGGTGTACTCTCCGATCATGAGCTCTCAAAATTTGACACAAGAAGCGTGTCTGCTTCCACAAAGATGGCCTAACTCTGCTAGCACATGACTCAAAATGGGATGTAGCTATGAGCATGTCAGGGACATGTGTTACTATGGCATCACAATATGTATTTGTATTTATGTATTTACTAGTCTTTTAGCCCGTTACATTAACAGATGCTAGAATATGTCTGTCTGTCATTCTTTCTGTCTCTCTCCCTCCCGCTGTCTGTCTTTATTTCTGTCTGTCTCTCGCCCTGGCCCCCTTTGTCTGTCTGTCTTTCTGTCTCTCTCCCTGCCCCTGTGTCCTTCTTCCTTTCTTTCTCCCTCCCGCTGTCTGTCTGTCTGTCTGTCTTTGTATCTGTCTCTCTCCTTGCCCCCTATGCATCAACAACATTTATTCCCCCCCCTCCCTGTGCAGCAGTCACAGCACATCCTATCCCTTACCCCCTTTCCCTTCCCACGTTCTGGCCTGTTATCTAGTCCCTTGGCGCCCCCCCCCCCTTCCCTTCCCGCGGTCACACAATTATGAAAAACTCAACTTCCGCTGTTGCTGGAGTGGAGCAATATGGCAAACGTTTAACTAGGCTTGCTACGTTTGTTTCTCTGTGGACATCCCAGATAGATGGCTAATTGCTTCGGAGGAGCTCTTCCGGAGTCTGAACGGTGAAGAGAAGAGTGGGCAAAGCAGGAAAAACGGCCCTACCTGTCTAAGTTTATTTTTAAGTTTAAAGGTGCCGTGGCGGCTCCTCTCATGATCGCCGCCTGCGTCGGAAGCCTTCTCTGATGCAGGTGCGGCTCATGAGAGGAGCCGCTGCTGCACCTTTAAACTTTAAAAAAAAACTTCAGCCGGTAGTGCCGTTTTTCCTGGATATCGTAAACTTTGGGGGTCTGTGACAGAGTGAAGATGAGTTGCCATGGTGGGGGGCAGAGGCCGGAGGGAAG
Source organism: Geotrypetes seraphini (assembly GCF_902459505.1). Lineage (NCBI taxonomy): Eukaryota > Metazoa > Chordata > Amphibia > Gymnophiona > Dermophiidae > Geotrypetes > Geotrypetes seraphini. Next base: position 219,414,873 of record NC_047085.1, read on the forward strand.
CACGCGGTAAGAGTGCATATGCGTGCTTAGCGTTTTATTATATAGATTTAATTTAAAAACTTATAGCCTGCCTAAGAACAGGCTGGTTCCAATAGACATACATAATAAAAATATTAAAGTATTACAGAAAATTATGCAAATGTTTCATCAAAAACAATACATAAATAGGAAGAGGAGGATATAAGCTTTTTAAGGGGTCCTTTTACTAAGGCATGCTAGCCATTTTAGCATGCGCTAAATATTAGCGTGCGCTAAACGCTAACGCATCCATAGACTATAATGGAAGCATTAGCATGCACTAATATTTAGCGCACGCTAAAATGGCTAGCGCACATTAGTAAAAGGACCCCTAAAATAAATACATACGTATCTCTATATATCATCATCCTGTCAAAAAGGGGTTGCATAAAAAAAATGTGTTTTAAAAAAATTATTAAACTGTTACATTCTGCCACTCAACCTTATAGATCCAGGTAATTTGTTTTATATGAATGTGGGTTTGTTTTTTTTTATATTCTGTATACTTATGCTTAACCATTCTTAATGGAGGCCAATGATAACAAGTTGAAAGAATATACTTCTGCAGTCCACATGGAAGCCTCCTCTTCTTTTCCTGCTGTAGATTTCTCTTCTGAGGCTGTTCAAATTATTCAAGATTTATGCAATGCAAAATTATAATTTCTAAATTGCTTTTCAGTTTCAATATATTTGTAATTAATTTTGTCCCCTTGTGTATTCAATGCTTGCATCCGTTCTCAGTTTTGTCATACTTTGATGCTGAAGGAATAGCCTAATGGTTAGCATAGTTATGTACGTCTAATCAATTAAAATTGTTTGTCTCCTTGAAATCCTATAAAATGTATAAATTTATTGTACAACGCTTTGTACCTTAGGATAAGCGTTTAATCAAATACTCAAACTTGAAACTTGATTCCCACTGTTACTTATTGTGAACTTGAGCATGGCACTTAACCCTACTTTGCTTAGGGTTACCAGATTTTCAGGAACAAAAATCTGGACCCATGGTCCCACCCCCAGGCTTGCCCCATTCTACCCGGCCATGCCCTGTTCTGCCCAAGTGATGCCCCGTTCTGCCCCCAGCCCCGCCCCGCCCCTTGACCTGTTTGCTCTAATGACACCATCTGCACATGCGCTGGTGTGACACAATGATATCACGTGCATGCATGTGACATCACTGCGTCGCATCCGCACATGCACAGATGCCGTCCCGACATCGCTCGTTGCTAGAACCTTTTCAAAACCCAGACAAAGTGCCGGGTGTTGAAAAGCCGTCCAGACACCTGGACATGTCCGAGGAAATCTGGAAGTCTGGCATCCTTAACTTTGCTTCAGGCACAATACTTAGTGAGTCCACTAGGGACAGGGAAAATACCTACTGTTCCTGTATGTGATACTAGCTGATGCCCCGGCGTTGCACGGGTATTTAATTATAGCAATAACACTGTAAATGGATTCAAATAAAGATACTTTATAGTGGTGAATGAAAGCAAGTCTCACTGGAATTAGCAATCTCTTAAACTGAAAAGGAAGATCTGTTGGAATAAGTGGCATCCAAAAGTTTCAGTATTGATTTAAACAACTCAATATGTGGAAACTCAGGTTGAAAAGAAATGCCATGCAGTTTTTTCCCGGTTCAGAATGGAACCTGTGTGCCTAGTTCAGCATATGTGAGTACTCATGTAATGTAATAACATTATGAACTGGGGTGCATGAAGGAAACAGTTACAAACACAGTTAGAACATACAAACTCTATATGTATGGTGTCCGTGGTAGAATAGAAAAGATGTCCCTAGTGGTTATAGTGTCATATAAAGTGTTTTATAGTTGGAATTACTGTGAGAATGGCAGCTTTTTACATCCTTTCCATTGACATGAATGGGTGAAAAATGATTTTCTGTTTGTAGCTCCGCCCACATGTGCAGGTGGGCCACGAGACCCCCAGAACATATCACCCCAGGTAGTGAGGGATCTGCATACCAAGTTTCGTTCAAATCGGTCAAGCCGTTTTTGAATTACTGTGAGAATGGCAGCTTTTTACATTTTTTCCATTGACATGAATGGGTGAAATCGGATTTTATGTTTGTAGCTCCGCCCATGTGTGCAGGTGGGCCGCGAGACCCCCAGAACATATCACCCCAGGTAGTGAGGGATCTGCATACCAAGTTTCGTTCAAATCGGTCAAGCCGTTTTTGCATGATCGCGGCACATACACACACATACACACATACATACCTCCGATTTTATATACTGTATATAGATATATGTAGATTGCTTTGACTGTACCACAGTAAGATGTTATTAGAATCTCATAAATGATAAACACTTTTGTGAATATTTGCATAATACCTTGCTCTCTACAAGTCTAATGAATTACATGCTTATTGATGTGCTGAGATTTCATATGTTTGTTTTCCTTCATTAATTTATCTAGCTCTCATCATCTTGTTTTTCCTGGCAATGTAGTTTAAAATCACTGCCATTAATGAGTTTTCCAAATGCATTCTATGTATCTAACTAAATTGGATATCATAATCTATCATTCCATTCAAATATTCATCAATTGCTTTTTGTTATTATATTTTGGAGCTCTTAATCTTCAAATACGCTTGAATAAAACTTCTAAACTGAATTAGGTATAGCTGTATCTGTCTAAGAAAATATCGTCTGATACTACGAGGCTATTAAATCTCTGCAGAAATTACTACTGACATCAATGAGTTAGGCACCACAAAATGGCAAAATTTTTTTCTAGCATATTATTTTCAAAACTCTATTATTTTGGTTATATGATGTGGCTAAAATAAATTGTATACTAACTCCTGTCTCAGAATCCCCCTCCCCCAGGAGACCCCCACCCCACACCTCGAACTCTACCCCAAGCCACCATAACTTTCAGTTGAATGTCCAGCCAAAAGGATGCTCCGACCGGCCAGCCTGCTACTCCAAAATTGTGGGCCTTCCCCTTCTCAGAGCATTCTGGGATGCATTGGGTGTGTGGGGGGGAGGGCTAAGGCTCTGATTGTCTCAGATGCCTAAGACATAGGGGGGGGCCTTAAACACCTGGGACAACCAGAGTATTAAACCTCCTTCCCAATGCATTCTGGAATGCAATGAGACTAGCCTAAGACTCCAGTTGGCCCAGATGTGCTGATCTAGGCACCTACACCAGGCACTTTATAGAATCAGGGCCTATTAGCCCAAAAATCCTCCAGTCCTTGTCCCCTTTTTTACCAATTTCTTCAAAGAGCAGTACGCTCAAAGTCCTAAAATAAGGTGTAAACTAAACAAGAGGATTTGCCTTTTAAATCCCACTTTTTGAATTAGTGTAAAACATAAGAAAAAGAGTAAGGCAATCATGTAGCCTACTTACCTGGCCACCAGCCTTGTAGCCTCTGTTGTCAACTACATTTTTCTACTGCAGGTAAGTTCTCTGATCCATAAAAGCCCCCTTTTATTAAGCGTTATTAGGGGTTTTTTTATTGCCAGCTGTTGCGGTAAAACCTCTGACACTCATAGATATTCTTTGAGTGTCAGAACTTTTACCACAGCAGCCGGCAATTAAAAAAAGAAAAAACACCTAATGTACGTAGCTTGATAAAAGGGGGCCAAAGTTAGGAAACCCGCATTTATCTTAAACAATTGCTTGGTCCAGACTGTTGCTCTGCTCTCTTCAACTACAAACAGACAACCTAGTTCTGCCCTGGAAATCCTTTTTTTTTTATAAAACTGTATACTCTTCCTCCAGGTTTCACCCTCTATAGTTACTGAGACACCAATTTGCCCTGCTTCCTCACTGGAAGGCACTAACTCCTAGATTCTATATAGGTCACCCAAATTTGGATGCACAGGGATGATGCATGTATCAATTAGTGGTCCTTTTATTAAGGTGAGCTAACCGATTTAGTGCTTGCTGTGCGCTAAATGCTAAGACATCCATTATATTCCTATGGGCATCTTAGCTTTTAGTGCATGCTAATCTTAAGTGCGCACTTCGGACTAGATTCACTAACCCCCGATTCTGTCTCCAATCCGTTTCCAATTGCATGCAGGCCGACAAATTCACAAAAGGCCTGCATGCAAATGGGGACGATCGTTGACACGCTCCCCCACCCACGGCACGGATCGCTAGAGAGCAATCTTGGAGCATGTGCAGATCCTGACAGTAGTGACAGGAGAAGCAGCCTCCTGTCACTGCTGTCAGGGCTTTTGTCGGCTTTTTTTCTTTTTCATTTTTTTTTTTTTTTTTTAACAGGCCGCAAAATATCAGGCCTATTAAAAAAAAAAAAAAAAAAATCCCCCCAACCGGCATGGCCCACCCCTCCAACCGGCACGGTCCAACCTGGCACGGCACCCCTGTACCTCCAAGTTGGGAGGGGGGGGTGAATCAGGCCGGTCGGGGGGTGAGTCAGTTGGCAGCAGGAGGAAGTTGGCATCCCTCCTGCCATATTTGCGTGGGTGAGGAAGGCAGCGTCAGATGGTGGCAGGAGGGAGTGGGCATCCTTCCTGCTATTTGTGGGTCGCAGGGGGGATCGCGTTTGTCGAGGGGGGGCCCTCAGCGTTTTTTTGACAAGTCTGCCTGTCTTTTCTTTTTTTTTTTATGGTGCACATATTTTGTGTGTGTAACATATGCAAAATATCTGTGCCATGGAAAAAAAATGAATACAAAAGACAGACAGGCCTGTCAAAAAACCTGCAAACCTGTCGGTAACTCAGTTACCGACAGCTCTGCAGCAGTCGGGTTTGACAATAGTAAAACCCGATTCAAAATAGCCAAGCAATTGTTAGTGAATCAATCGCTTGGCTATTTTGCATGGGGTTTTACTAATTTGCATGGGAGGATCGGGATCGGATCGCTACACAGGTTAGTGAATTGGGTCGGAGGGAAATCGGGTTGCAAAGGGCTCGCAAACCAATCAGTTTGCTAGTGAATCTAGCCCTAAATTGGTTAGCACACCTCACTAAAAGGACCCCTTAATTAGTTCATGAGCTATTAGCAATCAATTATTGGCATCAATTTGGACTTACGTGCAACATCTGCCTAAGTGCTATTACATAACCTTACCCACCCCTAAGTGCTTCGCATACCATCCAAAAGGAGGCATGGCAATGGGATGGGCAAGGATGGGTCAGGTGCATCCACATACCTTAGGTACAGTGTTATAGAATACCGAGGTTGCATGTCCAACTTGTGCTCCAGGATTGAAACCCAGTTTGAGCAGGCCTAAGTCCTGGCTTGCATTGTCATGCCCACATACTACTTTTTTTAAGCATGTGAGTAGGTGCACGCACAAAGCAAAGTTACTGTGGCATGCCTTGGTGAGCCCCACAGTAAACCATTTTTGCAGCGCTTAGTACACTTCTCCCTGTATCTGCGGATTCACTTATTCGCAATTTTTTTTATGCTGACTCAACCCCCCAAAATTATGGTATGATTAGTTCCTTTTCTTAATCAGAGAGCAATTAAAGAAAAAAAACAGTGGCTTTTGGAGGGCTCACCTGACAGCAATAAGCGCATCATCTCCTCCGCCAGCCTCTCCCGCCTCTCACAGCACAGAACTGAAGAAGATAGCGCAGGAAATGCAAGTGCCAACCGCTTTGAAAAATGAGTCGTCCTTCACGAAGGCCCCCGCCACGCCCCCTCTCATTGAGATATGGAGTGGAAGCAGAGCCTGCACGAAGCCCAGCCAACCCAACCAGCGAGATCGAGAGAGAGATGTTCACGTACCAGGCACCTTCAGCTGCAGAGTCTTTAGTTATTCGCAGTTTCAATAGCAAAAACACTGGCTGTTACAAAAAAATGCAAATAACATATAAAAAGTTATTTGTGGGTTTTCTGTAATCGTGCCTATGGTCCACCCGCATCCCCCGCGAATACGGAGGGAGAAGTGTACACATTATCTTTCTAAGAACTATGGTATTATATCTATGTATTTTGCTCATTGTATTCTTATCACTGATTGTCCACTTCTTATCTGTAAACCGCCTAGAACTCTTCGGGTGTTGGCGGTATAGAAAATAAAGTTGTTATTATTATTATTATTATTATCATTAGTGCCTACTGTTACTTAGTATAAGGGCCCTTTAGTTTCAAATACTTTGATTAATAGTATATTTGTTTGTTCTTGCACATGACTATTTGTGAGTCTGGTTCACGGTCTCGCGTTTGGTTATGTTCATATGCGAGGATGGGGTTATGTGATGTTACGATTCTATCCATTCATCTACTAATCTTCAATTTCTACAACAGGTAGATTGTTGATAAGAGATGATATGGATAGCACAAAAACCAATAGCCATCAAATTATCTTTCCACATTGATTCCTATGGAGCAGGGCCCTATAGGTTCTTTTAAACATATTTTTAAAAAAATATTCTGAAATGCCTTTACAAAAGATTTCTTGAAAACATCATTAAAGTCTTATTTACCTCCAAAGTAAGCAAAATAAAAACAACAAGAAAATCTTACCTCTAAGTAAGTGGATTCTTAACATATTATTTCACATGCTTTAATGTAGGCTATATTAGTTTGAATAATCAGCGGTCTTTGTTTTGATTTTCTTGGATTTGTTTATAGCTTCAGGGTTTCTTTGCTGATTCCATTAGAGTTGCCAATAATAATCTGCCACCTGATCCAAGCTGACATGTCTAACTCTGAACACATGCTATGCTTTCAAAATATGGACTAAGAAATAATCTTCTTGAACACAAAACTTAACAAGATTTGCAATTTACCTGGCAAAGAACATTTAACTGTGATTTGTGTAGATTTATTTTAATAGTTTAAACCATCTGTTCAATTCTAGTTTTCTAAAGCCCATTGGCAATTGGGTCTGAAGAAGTTTTCAAAGATTCTTACCATCCAGTCTCTTCACAGTCATCCCAGTTATAAACTGAGAACACTCCATCAGATGTTGATCTTTCAAATTAACAAAATGCTTTTAAAACTTCTTTGCAGTTCTTCAGGTGTTTTATAGGACAAATTTTGTATTATATTTCTTTGTTCTTGTTGTTCTCATTGATATGTTTCTTTCTCTGAAAACAGATGCTGGCTTTTATTTTCTTTTTTTCCAAATGTCCGTCTTCCCTGATTCATTTATAGACAAAGGCTTCTGGGCAGCTTAGGAAGTAATATTGAATTTCTCCTGCCAAAGCAGAATTGAACTTGCTTGGAACAGGAAAGAATTTCAATTGCTTCTTTTCGGTTTGACAAAAAGAAATAAAAATGCATCAACAGCAAGGAGAACTCACTCTCAAGCAGATGAGGTAGAAACAAGAATGCCAGATGTATATTCTCAAATCCAAGAGAAAAATATATGTCTTTATTAGACTAGGCTCACAAGCTGAAAAATCTATACAGTTTAAGATTTATTCCTTGTCTTTGTACTTTTTGAAAGATTTAAAAAAAATCGAGTCACTTGCACTTGTTCTATACCACTCAGGATAATAATAATAATAATAACAGTTTATATACCGCAATACCGTTAAGTTCTATGCGGTTTACAATAGATTAAGCGAGATACAAATTGATTGAATTTAAGAGGGGGGAAGAGGAGAGTTAATAGGACCGGTAATGCGTTGGTGAGGAGAAAGAGATTAATAGGACAGAGGAATCACTATGGAGGAGAAAGAAGAAGAGTGGGTCAGTTGTCTAGATACTTTAGGAACAGTTGAGTTTTTAGACGTTTTCTGAATTCCTCATTATATCCCCCCTCAGATATCTCTTTTCCAAGTTGAAGAACCCTAACCTCTTTAGCCTTTCCTCATCTGAGAGGAGTTCCATCCCCTTTATCATTTTGTTCACTTTTATTTGAACATTTTCTAATTCTGCTTTATCTATTTTGAGATACGGTGACTAGAATAGAATGCAATGCTGAAAGAGAAGTTGCACCTTAATTTCACATAAAAGGATCCCAAATGGATGCATTTCAATTAGGAAATTCAGACAATGGTGTTTTAGACCACATATTTGGAGTAATGTTACGGCAACACTGTTAGGCATAATTACTTTTGAAAGATTTGAAAATGTAGTGAGTTCATGGAGTACCCTCACAAAAATACAATAGCACAAAATTAGAGAGCATTGAGAACTTGATCGATACTGGGACAGAAAATGTGACAATTGACAATAGAAGTGGTCAGCAAAATCAATTGGAAGAGTGGTTAGAATTTGAGGAGGTGACAGAGGAGGAAGTAAAAATAATAGTAAAAAGATTAACACCAACAAGATCATTATTTGATCCATGTTCATCAGGGTCAATTAAATATGTTATCAATGAGGGAATTACTGTGTTGACAATGATTGCAAATAAATCTTTGCACATGGGAGTTGTCTCGTACAGTTGTAAGATTTCGACTGTAAAACCCATATAAAAAACCCACAAAATATGGATTCAGGAGATGTGGGCAATTGTAGGCCAATTTCAGTGATGCCAGTGGAATCAAAAATCATTGAACAAGTAGTGTTAGAAAAAGTAGATTTTGTTGAACCCACAACCTCAGGGTGCTGCCACACTCTCCCCAGATGCAAATACTTTCTAGGATACAATCAATGTTATATGTTGCAGATTTCTGGACAGTGATATCATCTTGTTCTCTGAGATCCGAATCTGCTATGAGGTTGAGCCTTGGGAATGTACGTGAAGTACACTGTAAAAAAAACACGGAGGGCAGCAATCTCAGTAGTAGGCCCTCAGTTATGGAATTAATTAAATGGGTCACTGAGACTGCTGAGATCTGAAGAGTTTAAAAAAAATATCTGAAAGCTCACCTTTTTGTTATGGCTTTTATGAGCTGATAGCTTTCTGATGATATTGAAACTGATTGAATGATTAACTTGTTAATGAGTTTATGGTACTGTCTTTTTTTTTACTTTGTATGCAAATTGTAATCTGCTTAGGTGGTTAAGCATAATAGAAATTTTTTTAAATAAATGAAATAAATAGCGGGGTTCACCACAAAAGAAAGCAGATGGAGAAGTTGAATCAAATCCTAACACAAAAAAACTCTCCAATAGTAAATGAAAGGCACTGTACTTCAATTTATGCTAAATAGAGGAGGAAAAACCTCAGACCCCCATCTGATGCCCAGTACTCTTATGAAGAACAGACTTGAAAGGGAAAATACAGGATGAAAAACCTCCTCCTGTCCATTAAACAATGGTGATAATATGCGCAAACTTCAATTTCAAATGTCCATCCAAAAAAACTTATAAGTGAGAATATACTTCATGAAACTTGTAAACAATCACTAACGGTCAAAAACATTCAAACATGTTCACAGTTTTTTTACTTATCTTCTTACTATTGGAATGCTTGAAGTCATTATATGCAATCCCCATCCACAGTATCCTCTAACTGTCTCCACTGAATATTCACCTTTGGACGGTCCAACCTTTATATTCAAAAAGTCCAACCAACGGTGTGGCCAGCCAGTGTTTCACTGTGTGCTGCATCAGGTTATAGGACCTTAAAATAATCGAAGAATGACAAACATGCATTGAAAAAAAATCCTATAAAGACTTCAGAAATCAGCAGTCCTCTCATTTCTCAAACTAAAAAAAAAAAGCGTCAAAGTGCACAATGGAAGTCAGCCAATTCTCCATGACCAAAAAAGTTCCATCGGTCCAAATCAAGAGTAAAAATGATATTGCTAATCTTTTTTTTTATATCTGAGGGATTATTAATTTACTATTTGGGATTTACTATTTGGAACTGCTCTAAAGGCTATATGCAAAAGTTAGATGCAAATGACCTGAACTTTTCGTCAATTCATGGCTCTTGCATCACAACAATGCACCAGCTCAAACGGCACAGTCTACTGTATATTAAAAAGTAAGCAAATAAGTGTATTTGAACACCCTCCCTACTCACCTGCTCTGGCCCCCAATGACTTTTTTCTTTACCCGAAGATAAAGGAAATATTGAGAGGAAGACATTTTGATGACATTCAGGTCATCAAGGGTAATACGACGGCTTTGATGGCTATTCCAGAAAAAGAGTTTCAAAATGGCTTTGAAGGGTGAACTAGGTGCTGGTGTTGATGCATAACTTCCCAAGGGGAGTACTTTGAAGTTGACCAAAGTGATATTCAGCAATGAGCTATGAAGCAAAAGTTAATTGTCAGACCTCATATATAAGAACTGCTATACTTCATCAATATAAACATCTTCTTTTCTCTGGTATTGGATGCTCCGAGGTGATACCCTTCCTCTTTCAAGTGGGAATTCTTTACCTTATCTCTTCAACAGTCTATTTTATTTTTATGTTTCATGAATTTAAATGATATTTTGAATGACTCATTTGCTTTATGGATTGGTATTTTGATATTTGTATATTTTTAACTTAAAAAAAAATTATTCAATTCTTCTTTTAAATAATCAGTTCTTGAGTTCCTAAATTTTCCCATATAGAAATAGTTTACTTAGCTCTTTTTCCTCATTGTAGGGTCTTACATGTCTTATGAAATGGAGAATACGCATGCAGTTTTTTGACCCACCTAATCCACATCCCAAATATTTCCCCTATATGAGGACAGTTTAAAAAGTTTGGTAAAGAGCTTCCATCAAGGGCTGTACACTTAGGGCTCCTTTAACTAAGGTGCGCTATCGTGTTTTAGCGTGCACTAAATATATGTGCATGCTAACCGCTAATGTGCTCATTATAATTCTATGGATGCATTAGCGTTTAGCACACGCTAATATTTAGTGTGCGCTAAAACACTTAGGGCTCCTTTTACTAAGTTGTGCTTGCAGTTTTAGCGCGCTAGACGCTAACGCCACCATTGAGCTGGCAATAGTTTTTGGTGCATAGCGTGGGGGGGGGGCAGCACGTGCTAATATGCAGCGTGCGCTAAAAACACTAGCGCACCTTAGTAAAAGAGGGGGTTAGCACGCCTTTGTGAAAGAGGGGGTTAGTCTAGCAAGTATCCAGTTTTTTCATAAGCTATTTTTCCTACAATATGAAAAAAAAACTGGAAACTCGCTGGACTAACCCCTCTTCTACAAAACTGCTCTAGCAGTTTCTAGTGCAGGGAGCCACGCTGAATGGCCCGTGCTGCTCCCGATGCTGATAGGAACTCTATGAGCGCTGGGAGCAGTGTGGGCCATTCAGCACAGCTCCCCGCGCTAGAAATTGCTAGCACAGTTTCGTAGAAGAGGGGGTAAGTGTGTAGCCCTCAATGGAGACTACATTGTTTAACTTGCTTTTTTACTAAATTTTACCCACTATCCTTGTACATATGTAAATATCAGCTTACTGAAATCAGGGTTTATACATGTATGTGATATACACATTGAAGTCCACTATTTCTACATGCAGATTGCAAATAGGTTTTCTAAAATAAGGGCCACAATGTCTTTTGAAATCATACATATTCACATAATCAAGATTATTAAAATTACTTATCTTTTTCAATGCAATGCCTTATCCTTATAATGGTAGAATTTATGGATCAGGACTGTTTATTACATGTGCTTCAGTGCATGTGATTTATATTATTAGATGTCCCTGCCATAAATTATGTGTAGAGAAGATAGAAAGGGCACTTCCAGTAAAGATGAATGAGCATAGGAGCTGTTTGATTAAAAATTAAATGGAGGCACCTTTCAGTGGCACACTGTGTGAATAAATGACACAGGTCGGAAGAACTGGAGTGTTTTGCCTTTGGAACTTGAGAGAAAAAGAAAATTGGTGATTAGTTAAGCTGGAGCAGGGTAGGATTTTTCCCTTTAACACTATTATTTAAGTACAGGAATTGAGTAATAGTATTTTTTATGAATGAGAACAGCAATAAGATCATGAGGGGCTGCTGAAAAGTTCTTAGCCCAACCAAGAAACGAATGATGTGGAGTCATGAAACTAACAAATGATTCCACACTTTTCTTGACACTTTTCATTTCATTGTTGTAATATTCATGTTATGATGATATTTTAATTATTTATTGCTTTTGTATTTTCCCGTAGATTTTACAGCCTCTTTGAATGTAAATTGCCTTGAACTTTTTTGATCTAGTGCGATTAATAAATTGTGTATTAGATTAGATTAGATTAGATTAGATTTCATATCATTGAAATGAAACTGTCAAGAAAAGTATGGAATAATTTGTATGTTTCATAGCTCCACAGCATTCCCTTCTTAGTTGGGCTGAGAACTTTTCAGCAGCCCCCTCATATAATTGGGGCATCTAACCACATGGTTTATTTGTGGCTGCTAAGTGAATGCTGATTAGGTTTGGTGTTCCTGACAGATGTTTTAATTAGATTGGGGTGGGGCAGAGAGCATTCAACTTGAGAATTATGCAAAACAGTTCAATAGTAATGTATTGTTGCTATTTTGTGAATGATCAATTTTTTATAAATCCTTATTCATTTTCAAGTAGTAACAGAGCAATACATATGAATCTGAACGTATAACAAATCAAGAAAAGCACTTTGAACTTACAAATATTCGAAAGTAATCTTTCCCCCCATCCTTTTTACTTAATCAATAATATAAAAGCAATTATCCTTCCAATAACCCACTCTTATTTAAAGTAGTAATACATTCCCACCCTGGATGTGTAAGGAAATCAGACAAAAATTAAAGAGAAATGACAACTATATAGAAGTAATAAAAGATGCCAATGGGCCCCACACCAAGTTAAATACATTACTATACCCCAATATCTCAGCATTCATTTTTTCATATTTGTAGTTGGAGCATAAGTTCACCCACCAAAAAGGGAAGTTAAGGCGATCCTAGTTCTTCCAATTACGTGTTATCATCTGCATGGCTATTCCCATCATAATTAAGAAAACCCGATATTTGTAACGATCCATAGGGGGTTTAACATGTAATAGTGTTCCATATATTATGACTTCATAAGTCAAAAGGATTGATGACTCAAGTACAACATTAATTTGACCCCATATCGACTTCCAAAAATTAAGTATCAAAGGACAATAGAATAACAGATGATCCAAAGTCCCTATATCAAGATGACAATGCCAGCATCTATTAGATTTAGAACTGTCTAATTTTTGCAAAGGGTCCAAAAAATCCTATGCAGCAAAAAAAAAACATGTTTGTCTCATAGATGCTGATGCTGAACACCTCATCCTCCAAGTCCAAATTTGTGGCAATCGAGACGCAGAAATATACTGCTTTATCTCAATGCTCCAAATGTCTCTAAGACTAGATTTTGGGTTTTTATTCAAGAATTCAGAAATTAATTTATACCACCAGGTGGCCTGATGTCCTAAAAAATCTGTCTGGAAGCATAGGATCTGAAAGCTATAATGAGTTTTTAAGTTTTGTCAATCAGGGAACCCACTCTGAATGGCCTGCTTCAACTGCAACAACCTATAATTTTGAGACTTTGAAATACCAAATGAATTGTTGCAGTCGTGAAAAATTAAGGAGTTTCCCATTAGATATAATATCATCTAATGTACGAATGCCTGCCTGCATCCAATGCTTCCAGAAGACCCCAGAACTGCCTATTTGAATCTTGGAGTTTAGCCATAAGGATTGAAAAGTAGATTTCTGTATTGGAATATTTGTTAATTTATTAATAAATTTCAAAGTTTTCTATGTGTCCAATAAAATACTATTGTCCTTAACATAGCTAGGTAATTTGATGCTCAACACATGAGACGATCAATTTGAAGTAATCAACAAAGATATGATATGCTTTTGCCAGACTGCATTCAAAGGTGCATTGAAAAAACTAACATCAAGGGTGGGTGGGAGGAGGGAGAGAATACTTTATTATTATATAAGATATTATATATGATAAGAAGTTTGACAGTATACTTATGTATCTATTACTGATTTATTGATTATTTAGCAGAAGGGTGGATAAAAGATACTGTATGTATATATTTATAATATGGATGTGTATTTTGTGCTTTATTCTCTGATTTTTAATATGTATATTGCATTAAGTTTTTTTGGAAAATCAATAAAATGAACGCTGAGAATTTGGGGCATGGTAATATATTTAAATTGATATGGGGCCCATTGACATCTTATGTTACCTCATTATAATTGATGTCTGAGAGTCAGTTTTTGTTATTTTGATACATATCCAGGGAAAGGGGGGGTTCTGTCATAAATTGGCTTTTAAATATTTACACTTGGGGTGGGTGGGAAGTTTGAGGCACCTGGGCCAATCAGACCCTAAGGTCGCCATTCGACATATGGCAGGCCTGCCGGCCGGCCGGGCTTAAAACCTGTCCGTCCATCCAACTTTTTTTTAGATATGAAGGGAGGGTTGGAGGGGTGGGGGGTTGAGGGGTCAGCAGGTAGTCACGTGGTCGGCAGGTAGGGGGCCGATCGAGGGTTCAGGGGGCGATCATGGGAGGGGGGTACGCTGAGGGCAGGATTGCATGTGATCCCTCCTGCCGGTATCTTAATGGGGGTGGGGGGTAGGGGATTGCCTGGGCAGGAGGGCTAGGGCTCCCTCTTGCCCAGATCGGATCGGCAGAGTGGGGTGGTCACCAGGGCAGGAGGGATTGGGCTCTCCCCTGCCTAGTTCAGATCGATGGGGTGGGGTGGTTGCCTAGGCAGGAGGGCTTGGTCTACCTCCTGCCCGGATCGTTGTTGGGCGGGGGGAGGGGTGCATCGCTGCAGGAGAGATGGCTCATCTCTCCTGCCGCGATAGCAATCCCAAGTGCCACGCTTGGTCTAAGTCAAAACGTATAAGTGCAGACTAGGCAACCTGCCTAAAGTTTTGGTTATACCTACTGTAAGCCTATGTCTAGGTCAGCCCACCTCCCGCCCTTTCCCCTCCTCTAAAAACGCCTCTTTCGCTCTATGCATTTAGAGGCAGGAGAAAGGCCTAAACTGGTTTTAGATACGTCTAAAACCAGTTTTGGTTATGGGAACTTGGACGATCAGGCTTTTAGATCATCCAAGTACCCATTTAGGCCACTTTTTAGTCTTTTTTAAAAAAAATTATTATTATGAGCCCCATAGTATTTAAAATATACACAAGATAAAACAAATACATAATAAAATAGACATGTGATAAAATAAACATGCAAACAGTCCTCAGAAAGACACCAGAATCAAGCCTCACACCTAAAATGGTCAAAGACTCATGTACCAAGAGAACATCACCTACAACTTTCACCTATGTAGGCCACTGGTAATCTGGCTTTCCTACAAATATTATTTCAGTTTTGTCTACATTTAGGGTTTCTTTTACTAAGCTGCGGTAGCGTTTTTAGCACATGCTGCAGATTAGTGCGCGCTAACCCCCGCGCTATGTGGAAAAACTAATGCCAGCTCAATGGAGGCGTTAACATCTAGCGTGCGCTAAAACCGCTAGCGCAGCTTAGTAAAAGGAGCCCTTAGTTTCAGACATTGTTCTCCCATCCACTCCTCAATTTTACACTTGTATACAGTCAGCAATTGTTCAGCATTCTTATCCCCTCCACCTATTGGGAAATAAAAAGTGATATCATATGCATATATTCGATATTCAACTCCTAAGGACCCAAATAAATTGCCTTTAGCAGCCATATAGATGTACTGGATCAACACTGTAAGGTGGCATACTATGCCATACTTTGATTGAATATTTTTACTGCTGTAATTGTTTATTGCTTATGATTAACTTTTTTTTGCTGTGCACTGCCTTGAGTGAATTCCTTCCAAAAAACAGTAAATAAATCCTAATAAATACTGTAAATATACTACACTATTCCTTTGTGTTTTTGCAACCAGAATGAATGACTCTGCATTTTTTAACATTCAATCTCAGCTGTCATGCTTTAGACCATTTCCCATGCTTCACTAGATCTCTCCTCATGTTATCCCTTTTTTCAGAGTGAACTCCATTTACAGCTACCCTTTGTTGCCTCTGAATCAACCAGTTTCTGACCATCGGTCACTTTTGAGCTAATTTTTAAGTTGCCCTTGTGGACTTGTGTCATAATCCTCACTGAAATTAAAGTACACCACATCAACTGTGCTTCCAGATACAAATTTCTGGTCACCCTAAGAATATGATCAAATATGATTGGATTCCCTAAACTCCACAATATCGGATTTAGCAACATAAGGAGAACATAAGAAGTTGCCTCCGCTGGGTCAGACCAGGGGTCCATCGCTCCCAGCAGTCCGCTCCTGTGGTGGCCCATCAGGTCCATGACCTGTAAGTGATCCTTTGTCTAAAACCTTTCAATCCCCATTATTCTTCTATCTATACCCTTCTATAATCCTATCTCTACCTCTTTTTATATCCCTCAATCTCCGTAAACTTCAGGAACTTGTCCAATCCCTCTTTGAATCCCCTTAAGGTACTCTGTCCTATCACATCCTCCGGAAGCGCATTCCAGGTGTCCACCACTCTCTGAGTGAAGAAAAATTTCCTAGCATTGGTTCTAAACCTGTTGCCTTTCAATTTCTCCGAGTGTCCCCTTGTTCTTGTACTTCCTAATAGGCTGAAGAATCTGTCCCTTTCCACCTTCTCTATCTTGTAAGTTTCTATCATGTCTCCTCTGAGTCTCCGCTTCTCCAGGATGAAGAGCCCCAGCCTTTCTAGCCTCTCTGCGTATGAAAGATTTTCCATACCTTTTATCATTCTTGTTGCTCTTCTCTAAACCCTCTCAAGTATCTCCATGTGCTTCTTTAGGTACGGCGACCAATATTGGACACAGTATTCCATTCGCACCATCGCGCGATACAGCAGCATGATGACTTCCTTCATTCTGGTTGTAATACCCTTCTTAACAATACCCAACATTCTGTTTGCTTTCTTTGAGGCTGCTGCGCATTGTGCTGTTGACTTCATTGTTGTGTCCACCAGCACACCCAAGTCCTTTTCAAGGTTACTTGCCTCTAGTACTAATCCCCCCATTTGGTAGCTGAACATCGGGTTCTTTTTCCCTATATGCATGACCTTGCATTTCCCTACATTGAAGTTCATTTGCCATTTAATCGCCCACTCCTCCAGTTTGTTCAGGTCCCTTTGTAGGTCCTCACATTCTTCCACAGTTCTAACCCTGCTACAGAGTTTAGTGTCATCCGCAAATTTTATAACTTCACACTTCGTCCCTGTTTCTAGGTCATTGATAAATATATTGTACAACAGCGAAGTAAGACAAACCAGCCTGTAGTTTCCAGCCTCCATATTCCTTCCAGTTTTATGAAGAGGAACTATCCCCCTCTTTCACTAACCGATTAGCACGCGCTAAACGCCAACGCATCCATAGACTAACATGCACGCCTTAGTGTTTAGCGTGTGCTAAATCGATTATCGTGCGCTAATCGGTTAGCGCACCTTCGTAAAAGAGGGCCTTTATCTGCTTGTCTCCAGTTCTTTGGGACAAATTGAGTTTATGGTTTTATGTAGAATATAAATACTACTTTGCATTTAAAAAACATTGAACACGTTTGAAAGCAGTCTCCCCAGTTCTTCCCTATTTACCTTCAGATGTTTTTTTTTAATCCAGCCTCATCACTTGAACTTTTAGTGTTGTTAGCTGCTCACAAATATAGTTTTCTGGAAATCATTTGTGGCCTAATTCTATAAATGCTGCTAGGTGACAATTATGGTGAAAATTCTGGTGAACTAGTATCAGATATCAAGATTCCCCATTCATTCCATACTGCAAGGAAAATGCAATATCTTAAGCTTTCCTATCTCCCTCCCCCCCCCTTCACCACCACCACCACCACTACCACCATCATGTTCAATGGAAAAAAACTATTTGAGACCACCTTCAAATCCCTGGGTCCCAGAATCTGGAATAGACTACCCTTATACTTAAGTCAGGTCTCCTCCTGTTACAGCTGCAGGAGAATGTTAAAGACTTATCTCTTCTCCAATATCTCTATCCAGTGTTTAGTTGATGCTCTCTAGAATCTAATTGCTAATGCAATAACTGATTTCAATCTTGTGGTAAGCCATAATGATTCCATGGTGAAAATTGTGGGATACAAGAAACTATATGGTATGGTATGGAATGGTATAGTATAGTAAATCTTTTATGCAGAAATTTGAGTGCACACCCAATTTCCATATGTAATTTAATTGACTAACAAGACAATTAATGGCAGTCATTGAGTGCTAACAATTAATTATCAGTATTAAATGGCATAAATTAAAGTTTATACATGTGGGAGATGTGGTGGCCATCAGAGAATCATAGGTAGAAGATGGACATTTTTGTTATATGTTATATATTAAATATTATCATATTAAAGCCACACAAATGCAAGACCTACATGGTAAGGAAGAGGCACTGTGGGTCAATCTGGAAAGAGGGAATGGAAAATTTATGTCCTTTGGTATGATGTATAGGTCTCGTTCACAGACAGAAGTGGACAGATATTTAATTGAAGACATTATAAATAAAGCTGTAAAGGGGTAACATGAAAGGGGTAATATGAAAGGTGTTGATTGGGGTATCCCTATTGCAAGATCTCCTAGAAGTGGTACTTGTCCCAGAAGGCATTGAGCCTCTGCAGCTCAGTGCTAAGGCACATTAAGAGAATGATGCAATACTGAGTCAGAAGGGTGGGGCTCAGTCAGAAAGAGTGATAAATGCACTAGCAGGGAGTTAATCATGGAGGTCCCAGGGAGAGAGAACCTTCTCAGCTTCTCTAGACATGGGCTAAGGCAGAAGCCTTGGGAAGCTGAATGCTTCCTCTGAAACTCAAGGAAAAGCAAAAGAAACATAATGGTTTACTGCCTGATAGAGGTAAGCCACAGCTGTATATTGTCTGACTCAGATGAGCCAGGCCTGGGCACACAGATCTTGGCTGAGCGGAAGGTGAGGTATGGTTGATAGTTTAGGGCATGCAAAAAAAGAAAATTCAGGCTTCCAAAATAGTCAAAATAGACTTATTCACTGCACAAGATAATATAATGTTCAGACATCCAAAAATGGCAGAACATGGAGCAAAAACAAACAACCACAGGTAAGCAATTTCAACAACTTCCACTTTAAACTGCAGTCTTAAGCTCTCCACACATAATTCAAAAGTATACAAAGAAAAAGAAAAAAATATCACTCTTTATAAGTTATTCCAAAACCAAAAACCCAACGGAGAAAGGATATACGAATAAACAATATTGTAAGAATCCTTTCATTCAATAATGCAGAACATTGGAGGACCCACTCTGTGTAAGTATTATACTAACTGAGCAATAAATGCAAATTATATAAAGGTCCTCAGTTATCACAACTCTCAATAGTCAGAAAAAGTCCGTAAAGGAGTTGTGAGCTGTCTTAATCCAAAAAGGGTAAATCAAGCATGAAACATTCCTGGACCTGTGCATAGTGTTCTCAATAAATGTGGAGAACCAAAATATTGGTGTAATTTATAATAAAATAATTAAGGATTCACTCCAAATGTAACATTGCAAAATTGTGCAGCCCGAAATTCAAGGTTCAAAACGGGAGACACTGCTCCCTGACAAAAACTCCCCTTCACTACCGCTGAAAAAGCATTTAAATTCCAGAAAAAGATAATTGAAGAATGTACTTATCTCAGTAAGGGCTCCTTTTACAAAGGTGTGCTAAGTGTTTTAGTGTGCGCTCACCCGTGCTAAACGCTAACAGGTGCATGTTAGTCTATGGAGGCGTTAGCAATTAGCGTGTGCTAAATGCATGCTAAAACACATAGCGTACCTTAGTAAAACAGGGGATATATGTAAGTATTGTCCAATTGTTAGGGTGATCCCAGATCGTGCTGGAAAATCAGTTGCTCTACAGAGCTCCGTTTCGGAGAGAAAAATCCCCTTCTTCAAGAGCAGGCATTGGACATTCACTGGAGAAACACTGGAGAGGATGATAAGACGCTGAATTTCAAAATGAAAATAGCGCTTCGGCAAAAGAGCACTATGCACAGGTCCAGGGATATTTCACCCTTGATTTACCCTTTTTGGGTTAAGGCAGCTCACAATTCCTTTACAGGCTTGTCCTAACTATTGAGAATCGTGATAACTGAGGACCTTTATATAATCTGAATTTATTGCTCAGTTGGTATAATACTTACACAGAGTGGGCCCTTCAATGTTCTGCATTATTGTATGAAAGGATTCTTACAGTATTGTATTATTCTTTATAAGTTAGCATTCTATTCTTTTAGTCAATTCATTGGGGGAAAACACCAAATCAACTTCCCCAAGGCATGAGAACCAGCGGGGGCTTCTTCTTTAAATTGAGCCAGCGTCGGCGGGAACTGCCTTTCCCGCACCAGGACCGGCGGGCAAGCAGGCCGAGAGAGGCAGGAGCCCGATCCTGCGGGGCGGGTGAGCCGATCCGCCCCTCCCCCGAACCAGCGGGGGCTTCTTCTTTAAATTGAATCAGCGTCTACGGGATCTGCTTTTCCCGCTCCCTGACTGGCGGGCAGTAGCCCGATCCTGCGGGGCGCGTGAGCCGATCCGCCCTTCCCCTGAACCAGCAGGGGCGCAAACTTCTTTATAGCAGTATCTAGAAAAAAACACAAAATGGCTCCTGGCCTTTAAGTCACTGCATGGCTGCCTATAGTCTTGCTGCAATATCGCACAGAGATTAATTCATGCAATTCTGTGCTCTGTCCTTGTAACTGCAAGCAACAGTACTTTCAGGATTTCCTTTTCCTTTCTTTCTTCAACAGACACCCTCTATGTGAGCCTTTAACTTAGCTCCATGTCTTCCATACTGGGCAGCTCAGCTAACTCAGACTCCATTTCATATGAGCTTAACTCTTCACCCATCTCAGTCTGACCCATGACAACATCTTCAAAATCATTAACAGGTTCTACATTGAAAGTTTTTACCTGATTATCCTGAGAGTTTGGTGTCTGTTGCCTTCCTGCCATAGACTAGATAATTCTGCCTTCCTCTGCAGTCACACAAGGCCTTAGAGTCTGTGAGTGCCCCTGATGCTTATGACCCACTTTCTTTTCTCCTACATCTACCAGGATTAGTTCTAGTTGCAGCTGTGCTTCCAAGCTTGACTACAGCACCATTCTAGAGCTTTCTCAGCAGACTAGGACCTGTTTCAGCTGGGCTGGTTGCAGTAGCTGTTTCAGCCCTGGACTTTGTTTGCCCCTGACTGTGGCATGCTGGAACTTGTAGTCCCCTATACTTCTCTGCTACTACATTCTTAGAGAAAGATGAATAGTACTTTGGTGTTTTAACTACCACTAGGCTTCTTTTCCTGCAGTGCTCTAGCCATGGGCTTAGGTAGAGAAAGTGTAGGGTCTGGTATTGTCGTTATTTTTAATCCCTGTTTCAGGGCACTGCAGGGCTTCCTTTACAGTCATAGGGGCTTCCCTGTGACAATATATATTAAGTGTGAGGCAAATGCTAAGAAATAAAACTTCTTGGTTCAAGTTAAACAGTGTGTCCTGGCTATCTGTGTGTGACTTCTTATGGAAATCCAAGCCAGCCTGTCACACCAGGCTAGTCTGCCACATATGGTGTTTGTGTCTGGTTCTGTAGTTCCTTCTACAAAGGAATTGGATGCAGGGGACCTCACTGAACTATTGCAGGGTTTTGGGTTTTTTTGTTTTTTTTTTTAGAACATCATAAGGAGATAAGCTCCGGCTGAAGATATAAAAGGAAATTATAACAGGTAGCCAGCACTGAATAGGCAGGAAATCCAGGCCAGCCTGCCATATCAGGCTAGTCTGCCACAGAGAAGAAGGGATAGTAGATGGTTTGGTTAGGCAGACTAGATAGGCCGCATGGTCTTTATCTGCTTTCATTTCTCTATATTTCTAAGTTTATGCATGCTGTTACAGAATAAGGGGTATCCATGTCTAATTTAGGTACAATGATTTGTATCAGTGTTTAGTTGGTGCAAATCCTCTCAGATAAAACCCCCTTTTATCAAGCTGCATTAGAGGTCTGTATTGCGGGCTGGCACAGTAAATGCTCCAATGCTCAAATAATTCCTATCTCATCAGTCTACACTATAAACCTCTAATACAGCTTGAAAAAAAGGGGCCCAAAGTTAAGTATGGATCCTGGTGCCAATTGCTATTTCATAAATGGCACCTAACTTTGAGCATTGTTTCTAGAATAGCGCTTAGCATGTTTTTTGTTGGCTCTGATTGGCGCCATTTATAGAACTGAGTCCTCAATGTCTACTTTGCTTCTGCTATTTTTTAGTTGGTGCTCTTTTATAGTCCTGCTCTCAGTCCTTCATCTATGAACAACACAGAGACATATGTATAAAGCAATTATGTTTTATCCCGGTTTCCTGCAAACTTTTATAGTTGTGGCACATTAAACTCAGGGCCGTAGCTGCAGGGCATCCGGAAATGCGCAGATCTTGATGCGATGATGCCATGCGCATGTATGATATCACGTCGACATCCATGCATGTGTGGAGGCCCTCAAGATGGGGCTCTGAGCCTGCTGTCACTACGTCGGTGTGGGGGGGGGGGGGTACTGAAGTGCCAGCACAGGCTGATTGACTACAAAACATGCCTCTTGCCATGAAAGGCACATTCTGTAAGCAGTCAGCCAGCGCCTTTGCCTCTCCTCCTTGCAAGCAATTCGCAGGAATCTCGCTGTGGCACACTAGTGTGCCGTGACACTCAGTTGGCGATTCACTGTTTTATCCTCATCAACATCTACATATTCTTCCACTTCAGCTTTGAGTCTCACAGAGATAGTTTGCCACCACTTCCGTAGAGAAAATAGGTGGAGGTAGGATGGAACAAAGGAGCACCCATGAATTATCCAGGTAGTAATGATATTCAGCTGTCGTTCAGGTAAATTATGCTTACCTTAGATTTACTGAATAGAACTATCTAAATGTATAGTGGCAGAAGGATTGTCAGTGCCAGCATTTAAATTCTAAATGTCATCTCCAGGACTGAAAAATTTACAACTAGTTTTTCACCTTTTTCAGCGATGAAATTTTCACAGTGTAAATCTGACAATTCTGTGGGAAATCCTTCACCTGAGCATTCATTTGTAAACGGTATAAAAAGCTTTAATTAAATAAATAAATCAGATTCTGATTCTGCCAAATGTGTTCCATAATCCTCTCAACAGGGTAACAAGATGCATCTGCTGTTCTGCTCTGTTGGGAATGGCTTTAGTTTAGTTAATTCAGACAGTTGACATATAATAGCTTTCAGTCACTAGACACAACAAATTGGCTTACAATGTGGACATGCAGGCAAAGAAAAATGGTTTTGTTTAGGTTCCTGTCATTTGCAAGTTTTTATTTTTCATTTTGTTTTTACTATATCAAGATATTGGTGAGAGTGGGTGATAAATAATAACTATTCAATATAAGTACTACACTCTTTTAGCTAAAGAGCCCACTCTCAACGGAAGAAAAAGCCTCAGGTAATTTTTAGGTAGGGCATAAACGCTCAAATCTCCTCCTCCAACATCATCGGCAAAAAACTTCCAAAGAGAATGTGCAAGATACCACCTACCTACCTACCTAAAAATTACCTGAGGCTTTTTCTTCTGTTGAGAGTGGGCTCTCTAGCTACAACAGTGGAGTACTTATATTGAATAGTTATCAATTTGTTTTTATAAATTGTTGTTCCTGGTGAATTTTGCTAACTAAGGACCCTTTTACTGAGTGAGCTAGATGCTAACAGCTGAAGCAATTGATATGAAATGACATTAACATCATAAATTGTGATGTGCTAAAGCAGTATTCTTTAACTTTTTGACACCTATGGACCGGCGGAAATAAAATAACTATTTTGTGGACTGGCACCAGTCCGCGGACTGGCAGTTGATGAATACTGGGCTAAGTCGTGGGCCAGATTCTGCCCATCTCTACCCAATCTCTGCCGCAGACTCCGCCCCCATAATAGTACTAATTGTAACACCATTTTTTCCATTCATTTTTCATATATACACACATACACAATATAATCGTATTAACAACACATAATGGATAACCACAAAATTAAACTACACAAAGCGCACTGTATGCTTCTCAATATTCATTCCTATCAGAACACAGATAACTCCATGAAAATACGGGACCAAAAACTAAAAGTACTAATATATACAAACAAACCCTAAGATGCAAGACAAATGCATTTCTTCCTGAACAGTTCAATATACAGACAGCAGATTCAAAAATAAAATCATTCCCCCTACCATTGTTGTCTCCCTCCCTCCATGCTGTGCCTTGCCTTGTGGCCTGCTCCCACCTTGCCGTTTTATGCCGCCTCCAGTGTTATCTTCGGACTGGCTCCCTCTTCCTCAGTGCACAAAGGCCTGGGCAGAAGCTCCTCACACGTCCTGTGCCTCATCCGAAAGCCTTCCCTCTGATGTTGCGACATCAGAGAGAAGGCTTCTGGTTAGGCGCAGGATGCGTGTAGGAGCCTCTGCCCACGGCTTTGTTCACTGCAGCACTGAGGAAGAGGGAGCCGGCCTGAAGACAATGCCGCATCGATCGCACCATGGACCGGAGGCTGAAGAACACTGTCTCAGGCCCGATGCACATGCCAGCCCTGTGGACCAGCAGGAAATTTCTACACATCGGCACCGGCACTGGTCTATGGACCGGCAGTTGAAGAACACTGTGCTAAAGTATCATATCGTAGTTTTTTTAATATGCTTGTGCTAAATAATTTATACATTTTTGAGGAAGGGTGTCAGGGGTGGTGAACAGTGGGTAGAAAATTGAATAAATCAAATTAAAATAAAAATGTTCCTAGACTAGCCAGTTAGCACATCTACATTGCCATGTTAATGCACAAATAACCACATAATCCCTTAATGTCTACAAAACAAGTGTTGATAAGGGCTCCCACAGTAATTTTTTTAAAAGGGCTGTGTGCAAATGACAAAGCACATGTCCATTAATGGGGAAAAAAAAAAGAAAATTAGAATTTTTATAGCTGAGGGTAAAAATGGCCTTATTACATTAGGTGCACCTCTCTTAGACTTGAATACTAGATTATCATAGGATTGTTCATTGTAAGTTAAAATTATTGAACGGACCTCCAAGAAGTACATCCAGCACAAATGAGCAAACTGGAATTACTGAAAGCAAACATTTTGACAAAATCCTGGAGTGGAGGAGTGGCCTGGAGTAGAGGCGTGGCCTAGTGATTAGAGCTGCTATGTCAGCACCCTGAGGTTGTGAATTCAAGCCCTATGCTGTTTCTTGTGACCCTGGGCAAATCACTTAACTCTCCATTGCTCCAGGTACCAAAACTAGATTGTGAGCCTGCCAAGACAGATAGGGAAAATACTTAGAGTACCTGATTAGATTGTGAATTGATTGTGAACTGTTTAGATGGCTGTGCTAAGGGCAGTATATCAAATACAAATGAAACTTAGAATCCTTACCCCTCAAGGAGAACTGAAGAAGAAAACAACACTGAGCCAACAGGAAATAAGTCTAGAGGTTTAAGCATGCTCTGAACTGGTGTCTCCTGGGCCAATCAGGAATCAAGAACTAAGATTACCAGATGTACAAGTTAGGTATGGGTTTTCTTGTTTAATTTCACTTTTCTCAATAATTACCATTTTATAGTTTATCTTTATAAATCTGCTAATAAGTACAGAACTGGCTAGTTTTTGATACAACTTGGTCAAGGTGAGCTAAAAAGAATTTAAGCATCCAGGAAATGACTTGAATCAAAAAACTCAATATAACAAGCACAATACTTATCTTTGCAAAGACCAGCCAGTTCTCTACTTATTAGCAGATTTATAAAGATAACATATAAAATAACAAATTAATTATTGAGACAAGTGAAATTAAACAAGAAAACAAAACCAAAATTTATGAATAATTAAAGGTTTCAACCAATGATAAGGTGTTTTGTGTGATTGACAGACACTGGGGTTGTTGAGATCTTTTTCCTCTCTTTTCATCGTGTTAAGTTTGGGTTCAGCCATACTCCTAGGTTTTTCACTCCCTCTGTGGATGATTTTATGATATTGCTGTTCAGAATTAGTTAGAATCTTGGACTGTTTCCTCCTCATTTTGTTAATTAGAAGTAGTTCTGTTTTTTCATTGTTGACTACTAGTCCATTTGTTTGGAACCATCTGAAGATTTTTTCTAGGCCTATCTTGATCTTATGTTTAGCCCTCATATCTCATTTCTTCAGTGGCTTGATTTGTTGAATGTCGTCTATGTAGATGTAATTCAACAGAGAGAAATTATCTCACTGCATTAACAACCTTCATTCAGTTGTTTACTCATTAATTATTCACGGTTCCTCAGCGGGCCACCACACACTCAAGCATTCTCATAGTGTATGGCTTTATGCTCCCACTCCTCATTGGAACCAATTTATATTTTTGGTATTATACTTTTTTGCAATTTTATATATAAATACGTGTTAAATACTAAAAGTACTTAGCTTTTAGCTTTAGGCTTTTTAGCAAGACGCTGTGCAGGGGAGTTTGTGTGAAAACACCGACATGTTTCGCCCGTGTGAAATAGTGGGCTTTCTCAAGGCTCCAACTCCCTGTGAAATATAAAATACCAGTCTAAATTACACTAGTCCACCTTCCCAACTTCTTACAACACTATTGCTAAGTATAATTCTATAAAATACATTTAAATCTTTCTTACCACTCACAAACATTCAACCACCATAGCGTCGAAATGAAATGGCTGGCCGACTCTGAATCACATGATTTATAAGCTCCATCCCCCTACGTCAACCGTACACCATATTGTGCTCCGTCCCCTGACGTCACGGTCCACAATATGGTGGACGGTTGACGTAGGGGGATGGAGCTTATAAATCATGTGATTCAGAGTCGGCCAGCCATTTCATTTCGACGCTATGGTGGTTGAATGTTTGTGAGCGGTAAGAATGATTTAAATGTATTTTATAGAATTATACTTAGCAATAGTGTTGTAAGAAGTTGGGAAGGTGGTTCCCCTTCCTACATCGGCTATCAACACGGCCGCCGATCAGCCTACCACTGCTACCTGACCTGATCACCCAGGACCAGGGACAAACTTTGCACCCCAGTCTGAAAACTCTAGCACTCACAGCATGGATGTTGAAAGGCTAATCCTGGACCCTTTCCACATGTCAACAGGGGTGACTGAGGTACTACTAGCAGCCAGACGCCCATCAACTAGAAAATCATACAGGCTCAAGTGGAAAAGATTCCACATTTGGTGTGTTTCGAAAGGAGAAGACCCACTGAACTGCCAGGTCCCAACAGTACTCCAATACCTACTTGACCTATCCAAGACGGGCCTCAGAACGTCCTCCATAAGGGTCCACCTGAGCGCTATCTCAGCGTTCCACAACCGCATCGAGGACAGGACCCTAGCCACACACCCGCTAGTGTCCAGGTTCAAGAAAGGGCTTACAAACCTGCACCCCCCGGTGCGCCGCCCGCCACCTGCGTGGGACCTTGGCATCATCCTCCACAGGTTAACAGCGTACCCCTTTGAGCCATTGGAGGAGGTGCCAATCAAATTCCTCACCTGGAAAGTAGCTTTTCTCATCGCCATCACATCAGCAAGACGCATTAGCGAGCTACAGGCCCTGGTGACATACCCACCTTACACACAGATCTTTCATGATCACGCAGTGCTGAGAACTCACCCAAAGTTCCTATCAAAGGTAGTCTCACCTTTCCACATAAACCAAGCAATAGTACTTCCCTCCTTCTACCCGGGACCACATACCAACAGCATGGAACAACTCCTACACACTTTGGACTGCACCCGTGCACTCCGCCTATACATTCAACAAACACAACCCTGGCGGAAGGCAGTACAACTATTCGTCTCCTTTGATCCCAACAAACCGGGATCACCAGTGGGGAAACGCACTATATCCAACTGGATCTCAAACTGCATTGCCTTCTGCTATGAGCAGGAGGGAGTGTCCCTTGAAGGAAAGGCCACAGCACACCAACTAAGAGCCATGGCTGCTACTTTGGCAAACCTCAGCAACACGCCACTCCAGGACATTTGCAGAGCAGCCACATGGTCTACCCCACACACCTTCACCAGACACTATTGTCTGGATCGCCCGCTGCAGACCTCCAATGACTTTGGCCTCAACATATTAAGATTGGGGACCAAAACAGACACAGCTAAGGACACCAATACCTGAACTAGCTGAACAGGACTATGAGCCTGAATCAGATAGAACAGACTGTTAACAGATTATATTCTGCCATGTTGGCACAATTTGCACTGTTTGCACATGTTAGCACAATTTGCACTGTTCGCACATGTTAGCACAATTTGCACTGTTTGCACATGTTAGCACAATTTGCACAGTTATTTGTTATAATTGCATCTGTTATTTAGATACATACTCTGCCATGTTGGTAAGAAAGAAAGTGTCGGTCCAGTTCTGAGGACCAAAATAAAGTTCCTATTGTTTACAACACATAACCTCTGACTGGCCTCAGTAATTGGGGTTTTATACCTGTCCCTCACCTGGCTCTTATGCAGCCTCACCCTACCGCAGCAAGGTAGCAGAGACGCAGAGGGGACCATCACCTGATGGGGACCCCGTCCTCTTACACCCTCTGCCCCCCCCGCAGCTGGAGAGTCACCAAAAGTGGGGCTGACTTATACTGCTTGTCCATGGAGAAAGCGAAGTTACTTACCTGTAACGGGAGTTCTCCGTGGACAGCAGGATAAGTCAGCCACACTGACCCTCCCTCCTCCCCTAAGGGGTAATACTGCAACAAGACTCAAGCTAGGGAAATCACTGGATTAGTGAGGGTCAGCACAGGTATATATAGGGCTACCTGCACATGCTCAGATGAGGCTCCCAAAGCCTCACCTGAGCTCTGGGAGAGCAAATCCGAATTGGGGACGTAGATGATGTCACCAAAAGTGTGGCTGACTTATCCTGCTGTCCACGGAGAACTCCCGTTACAGGTAAGTAACTTCGTTTTTTTCATGTTCCATTTAATCTCACTTTATCCAGTGATGGTAATTGGAGTAAATGTTTTTGAGATGAATGCAAAAGACCTTATTTGCCTTCAAATGCCTTCAAATGTTTATTTTCTCAATGAGGACCATTTTCAAAAAGGATGTCTAAGTCCAATTTGAATACTTCCCACTAAACTTCCAAAGTCAGAAACACAGAAACATCCATTTTCCAAAGCCGAACTGCTAGACATCCACAAAAATATATTTTCTGAAAATCGTCTGCTTGGATGTCTAAGCCGACAAGGTGTCAAACCCTTAAGATGCCTAACTTTATATCTCATTTTCAACCAAAGGAACATCCAAGTTGAAAACATCCTTATATGGTTTCTTTCCTATTTCAATTGTAGTTCTTCTCAAACCACAGGACCACTTCCTCATGCTTCTCATCCACGTTGGAATGAATGACACAGCCAGGAACACCTCGGAGAACATACCCAGAGACTTTGGAGTCCTGGGTGAGAAGCTGAGGCAATTTGGAGCGCAGGTGGTCTTCTCATCAATCCTCCCGGTAAGAGGCCGGGAGGAGTGTATCCAGAGGACTAACGAGTGGCTACATGGATGGTGCAAGGAGATGAACTTTGGATTTATGAACCATGGAGAGGCACTGCAGGGACTTCAGGGACCAGACAGACTCCACCTGACCATAAGAGGTAAGAACGTCTTCGGACATTGACTAGCCCGCCTACTTTGAAGGGTTTTAAACTAGGTAAGTTGGGGGAGCATACTCTGGAGCAGTAAGTAACTATCCTGAGGAGGTGAGTCGCCACTCTGAGTCCGAGGTAAGTGCACACACTGTAAACAATACATTGGAGGTCACACTAACTCAGGCGGGAAACTGTACAGGAACCTAGCAAACATAAGGTATGGAGAGCTATGTATGTCAATGCACACAGTTTGGGCAATAAAATTCTGGATTTAGAGACGGAAATAATGAACGCCGACCTAGACATAGTGGTGACATCCGAAACTTGGTTCACGGACTCACATGGGTGAGATATGGTTATACCAGGTTACAACTTACTTCGTCGAGACAGGGAGGGCAAGTTAGGAGGAGGGGTAGCTCTATACACTAGAGAAGACATCAAAACTACCATAATCACAGATGTCAAGTACACCGGGGAATCCCTCTGGGTGAACCTGGCTAGAGGAAACGAAAAATGCCTGTATCTTGGTGTGATATACAGACCTCCAAGACAACAGGTAGACAAGGATATGGAATTAATCAAAGACATTGAAAACATCACCTTGCGTGGGGACACAGTACTGTTAGGGGGACTTCAATATGCCCGATGCAGATTGGAACACACTTTCCGCAAAAACCAGCGGCAGCAGAAGGTTGTTAACCTCCATAAAGGGTGCACGGCTCAAACAATTGGTATTGGAGCCCACTAGAGACCAGGCAATACTAGACCTAGTACTCACCAACGGAGAAAGCGTGTCGGAAGTTTCGGTAGGTGATACGCTGGCCTCCAGCGACCATAACATGGTTTGGTTTAACCTTAGAAGAGGTTTCACCAGATCGACCACAATAACAAAGGTCCTTAACTTTCGGGGCACTGACTTCAAGCGCATGGGAGATTTCATCCGTCAGGCACTACAAGACCTGTAGTGATGTAGAGGCTATGTGGTCAAACCTGAAAACTACCCTACATGAAGCAACAATATAAAAACAGTAAGCAAACGACGGAGAAATAACAGACCCCAGTGGTTTACTACAGAAATCTCGGACCTCGTTAAGAAAAAGAAAAAAGCATTTTGTTTCCTACAAACAATCGGGAAGAGGAGAGGTAAAAGAAGACTATCTGGCCAGGTCCAGAGCTGACAAAACGGCAGTCAGAGAGACCAAGCT
Organism: Geotrypetes seraphini; assembly: GCF_902459505.1. Taxonomy (NCBI): domain Eukaryota; kingdom Metazoa; phylum Chordata; class Amphibia; order Gymnophiona; family Dermophiidae; genus Geotrypetes; species Geotrypetes seraphini. Next base: position 219,445,596 of record NC_047085.1, read on the forward strand.
TCGAATAGAAGAGAATCTAGCAAAGGGCATTAAGAAAGGGGATAAATCTTTCTTCAAGTATATCAGTGATAGGAAAAGAAACAGAGATGGGATAGTCTGACTTAGGAAAGCAGACGGGACTTATGCAGAATCAGATTCCGATAAAGCCAAACTACTAAACGAATACTTCTGCTCAGTCTTTACCTGTGAGGCGCCGGAGTCCAGTCCACAGTTGCAAGCAAGGCAAAGATCAGAAGACCCGTTCTGGAATTTCGAGTTTACTCCCAGCAGCGTCTACTGTGAACTATCAAGACTCAAAGTGAACAAAGCCAAGGGACCGGACAATCTACACCCCAGGGTGCTTAGAGAGCTGTGTGATGTCCTGGCAGAGCCGTTATCCGTGCTCTTCAATCTTTCCTTGAGTACGGGAAGAGTCCCCTTGGACTGGAAAACAGCCAATGTAATCCCACTCCACAAAAAGGGCTGCAGGACAGAGGCTGAGAATTACAGACCGGTGAGTCTCACATCCATAGTGAGTAAACTCATGGAAACACTAATTAAGCATAAATTAGATACGATCCTGGACGAAAAGAATCTACGGGATCCCCGCCAACATGGATTTACCAAGGGCAGGTCCTGCCAATCCAATCTAATTAGTTTCTTTGACTGGATAACAAGGAAACTGGATATGGGGGAGTCCCTAGACGTCGTGTACTTGGACTTTAGTAAAGCTTTTGATAGCGTCCCATACCGCAGACTATTGAGCAAGATGAAATCAATGGGACTGGGAGAAACATTAACTGCATGGGTCAGTGATTGGCTAAACGGTAGACTTCAGAGAGTGGTGCCCCTTCAAAAACGTCGGAGGTGATCAGTGGCATGCCGCAGAGCTCGGTCTTGGGCCCGATCCTCTTCAACATATTTGTGGGAGATCTGACTCAGGGGCTTCAGGGTAAACTCACATTATTCGCCGATGACACCAAACTATGCAATATAGTAAGTGAGAACACTTTGCCAGACAGTATGACGCAGGACCTATTTCTATTGGAACACCGGTCCTTTACTTGGCAGCTAAGCTTCAATGCTAGAAAATGTAAGGTCATGCACCTTGGCAGCAGGAATCCGTGCAGAACTTACACACTAAATGGTGAGACCTTAGCTAGGACCAAGGTGGAACATGATTTGGGGGTGATCATTAGCGAAGACATGAAGACTGCCAATCAAGTGGAGAAGGCTTCATCAAAGGCAAGACAAATGATGGGTTGTATCCCCAGAAGTTTTATCAGCCGGAAGCCTGAAGTTATAATGCAGTTTTACAGATCTATGGTGAGGTCTCATCTGGAATATTATGTACAATTCTGGAGGCCACATTACAAAAAGGATGTGCTGAGAGTTGAGTCGGTTCAACGAATGGCCACCAGGATGGTCTCGGGACTCAAAGATCTCCCGTATGAGGAAAGGCTGAATAAATTGCAGCTATACTCACTCGAGGAACGTAGAGAGAGAGGAGACATGATAGAGACGTTTAAATATATCACGGGCCGTATTGAGGTGGAGGATGATATTTTCTTTCTTAAAGGTCCCTCGGCCACAAGAGGGCATCCGCTGAAAATCAGGGGTGGGAAATTTTATGGCGACACCAGGAAGTTCTTCTTCATCGAAAGGGTAGTCGATCATTGGAATGAACATCAGGTGATTGAGGCTAGCAGCGTGCCAGATTTTAAAAGGAAATGGGATACACATGTGGGATCTCTAGGGGGGGTAAAAAGGAAATGGGATACACATGTGGTATATCTAGGAGGGGTAAAATCAAGGGGGTGGGTCATTAGAGTGGGCAGACTTGATGGGCTATGGCCCTTTTCTGCAGTCATCTTCTATGTTTCTATGTTACCCTCCTTCCTTTTAGTTCCTGTTAGTGATAGCCTTGTCTTAGGGCTCCTTTTACTAAGGTGCATTAGCGTTTTTAGCGTGTGGTAACCTCACGCTACATGCCAAGAACTAATGCCAGCTAAATGCTGGTGTTAGCATCTAGCGCGTTCAGCAATGCAGCGCGCGCTAAAACCTCTAGCGCAGCTTAGTAAAAGAAGCCCTTAGTCTAGTATGACCTATGTATTTTAACCCTGATTTTAATTGTAAATCGCTTAGAAACTTGTATAAGCATTTAAATCCAATTTTAAATAAAACTTGGAAACTTGGATTAAATCAACAGTTGCACCTTTAAACAATAGGCAGCCCTAATGCCTAGGGATAGCTGTTAACCACTAGCTGCAGCTAACCTACACCACTGAAGTTTTAAACCTTTTCAGGCAGTCATGTAAAATTTATCCACCACACACTCCACCCTTATAGTGCATTAATATTTTCCATCCTGCTACAGATTCATTATGGACAGAACAATAAAACAACTAGACTGGTTCTGTAGATAGAAATCCAACACATCATTTCCTTCTAGGAAGAAATGTAATTTTCTTAAGCAGTATGGATAAACATAAGTGTGACATATCTTAGAAGCATTGTCTCTTATTCAGCTTTGTGAGTGAAGTTCTCAGCTATTATGGATGCATTCTATCTTTCATGTCCATCCTACTACGATTGAACCTAATCAGTTTAGAAACGTGTTCCTGGTGACTGCTGCTGTAAACATAACCCACATTTAGACACACAAAATTAAATCATTTAATGGATTTGTGGTTCATCTGATTGAGGTCCCTGGGTCTTTCTGCGTTCTTGGCAGCCATCTTCTATGTATTTTCCTTCTATTACTGTTCTCTGTCATTTCCACTTGGTTAGTGTGTTATGACAGGTCAGATTAGTGGATGTGCTTGAGTTACAGCAGTAAAAACACTGCTATGATATTGATACTAATATGCACTGCCTTGTTTATTGCAGAAAAGCTATCCAAAGAGGTGTCAGTTGATGCACAATTTCCTCAGGCTGTTTGCAGAACCACTGGAGGAAACATGATGGTAATGGGGCTGCCATCTGTCCATATTTACTAATAAGGCAACTTCAGTGGTTTTCTGAATCAGATTTTCTAATGATTTTCAGGCAAATTTGAGTTTGTACTACTGAAAAGTCATGAAATATCAGAATAAAAGACATTTTCAAACATTGGTGGGAGGAGGGACAATAATTAAAGTCCATTGTGTGCATAAAACACTATTTAATCTTGGTACTCATACAGCTCTCAAGCCATCCATATAAATCATCAATACCAAATATATCACAATACCATCTTAGTGGGAGATATTAGCTGCAACGCCTTTTATTATTCACAACTTTTAATATAAACTTTTGACATAAATAAACTTCATAGCCCCCACTTGCCAGATGGCCTTAACCTCTACCCTTAACCTGAGGGAGAGATATGATTGAAGTCTACAAAATCCTGAGTGGAGTAGAACGGGTACAAGTGGATCGATTTTTCACTCCATCAAAAATAACAAAGACTAGAGGACACTCAATGAAGTTACAGGGAAATACTTTTGAAACCAATTGGTGGAATTTTTTTTCACTCAGAGAATATTTAAGCTCTGGAATGCATTGGCAGGGGTTGTGGTAAGAGCGGATAGTGTAGCTCGTGTTAAGAAACGTTTGGACAATTTCCTAGAGAAAAAAATCCATAATCTGTTATTGAGAAAGACATGGGGGGAAGCCACTGCTTGCCAAGAATCATTAGCATGGAATAATGTTACTCCTTGGGTTTTGGCCAGGTACTAGTGACATGGATTGGCCACCATGAAAAAAGGCTAGAAGGCTTGATGGCCCAAGTAAGGCTATTCTTATGTTCTTATAATTTGAAAGCTAGTGCTCTTTTTACCCTTCAGTCATCTAGTGTTCCAACTGATTCTTTTACTGGCTTCTTGTTTCTAATATATGTAAAAAAAAACAATGTTACAATGGGGCTCATAATCAAAAGAGAAAAACGTCCAAAATCCGGCCTAAGTCAGCACGTGGATGACCATAAGTCAAAAACGTTCAAGTGCCGATACTAAAACCGGGTTTTGGACGTATTTAAAAATGACCTAGGCCTCCATAGTGCCGCTGAACGACCAAAGCTAAATGGGGCATTTCAGGAGGAGTGTCGAGGGCAGGAGTTGGGTGGGACTTGGGCGGGCTTAGACTTAGTCATATAGCATGTATAACCAAAAGTTATACAGCCCAGGATTGACGGAACTTGGACGTTGTGACTTAGACCATGTAAAACATGGTCTAAGTCACAAAAACACACCTAAAGTCACCAGATAAGCACTGCAAACACATAAAACAGACCCCCACACACTACCCCAGTTATCCCTGACCCCACATAAAACTATTAATCACACCTTTAAAATTCAGCCTCCAGACCATCATCACCTGGTCACCTGGCATAAGAAAGCCTTGTCGTCCAGCACAGAGGTGGCTTAAGCCATCTTGGGGGTGGGTTAGGGACTCATGCAGAGGAGGACCCATGCCCATAAGCCCCTATAATCACTGCATTGATAATGAAACATGTGCACTCCCCTATACACCCCCAAAACCCTTTTGTACTAGCATATAAGTGGTTCCTACAGCCATAAGGGCTATTGTGGTGGTAGATAAGTGGGTCTAGGGGATTCTGTAGGTGGTTTGGGGAGCTCACTATGACCTATATGGGAGCTGTAGTGCGATGATGACATGGCACCCTATTTGTGAAGTTCACAGTAGTACCCTATAAGGTACTCCAATATTTAGGTGCCATGTCTAGGTGTTCAGTCCATTACTTTGCAGACCCCTTTCACATCCAACAGAGCTTGTCCTAGATGTTTTTGACTTGGACAAAAAGTTGGACGAAAATGTGGTATAAAGATGGACAATTTAGCGACTTGGATGATCAGATTGGCCGGATGTATACTTAGACAGTTTTCAAAATAAAAAAATTTTGGACATATTTTTCGAAAATGTGTCCTAGGGTGTTTTTTACTTTGGACGACTTGTGACTTAGACGAAAACGAACTTAGACGTCCCTTTCGATTATGCCCCTCCACACATTTTGCCTCCAACACAATCTTCTTTTCAAGGTCTCTTTTTGCCTTCCTTATCAGTGCTTTGCATTTGCTTATGCTATTTCCTCTTATTTTCAGTCAGATCCTGGATTTTCTTTTAGTTCTAATAGCTTCCTTCAAGTTTCAAGTTATATTAAAAAATTGATTAATCGCCTAAACAAAGTTTCAATGTGATAAACAATAAAATACAGGCTTAATTTTTACAATAAAATAAAGGCTTAATTTTTACAAAGACCAACATTTAAGGACTTACTAAACAATGACTAGAGACTTACTGGTACAATGAGGTAATAAAGGGAAGAACTACAATATAATAATAGGAAAGAACATAAAAAGGAAAAAATAAAATAAAAGGAAAGGAAAGGGAGCAAATAATGTCTAAAATTCTGCTAAAAGAAGGAATTAAAAGTTAACAGTCATAAGTCGTCCTGAAAAGGACGTTCAAGTATTAAAAGCGCATCTGAATAAAAAAGTTTTTAATTTAGATTTGAACCGATCCAATGATTGTTCTTCCCTTAGATCCTGTGGAGTGGCATTCCAAATAGAAGGAGCTTTCTTCCTTTTTTAATACATGGAATATATCTGGTTTGAGATTCCAATATGTTATTTTGTTCAGATGGGGGATCATGTCAAGGAATTGTTGTCTGGATGGGAACATCTGGAAAAAGTAGGAAAGCAGTGGACAAAACTGAAAGGAGTTATTGTAAGGGTGACAAACATTTTTGTGAGGCAAGTGAGTAAAAAGAAGGCCACTTTAGTTCTCAATAGTAGCTGAGAAGGTAAGGAATAAAAGGTTAGCTTTCATAAACAATAAAATATTGTACACAGAGGAAGACAGGTAAATATATCTGGAAAAGTTAAGAGAGGCTGGTCAAGTAGTCAGGAGAGCAAAGATGCACATGGAATAAAAAATAGCTGACATGGTAAAACGGGGAGACAAGTCATTTTTTAGATATATCAATGATAGGAAGAAGTGCAAAAGTGTCATTGTGAGATTCAAAGGTGAAGGGGAGGAATATGTAGAAGATGATGAAGATAAGGCTGAATTGCTTAACAAATATTTCTATTCTGTATTCACAGATAATGTACTGGGAGTGGGACTGCATAATTTAAACACAAATAGGGATGGAGGTAGACCTAGATTGATTTTCAGAGAATTGTGTTTGTGAGGAGCTAGCTAAACTAAAAGTAGACAAAGCAATGGGGCTACATGGTAAACATTCAAGGATACAGAAAGAACTTAGAGAACTTTTGGCAGCTCTGCTTGCTGATCTTTCAATGCTTCTTTAGATTTGAGAGTGCTACCAGAGGGCTGGAGAAATATGGATGTGTTCCTTCTCCACAAAGTATAAGTAAAGAAGAAGTAGGAAACAATAAGTCAGATAATCTGACTTCTGTGGTAAGTAAATTAATTGAAACACTTTTAAAAGAGAGAATAGTGATCTTTCTGGAATTCAGTGGATTACAGGATCCAAGGCAACATGGATTCACTAGAAACATGTCTTGACAGACAAATCTGATCAATTTCTTTGACTGGGTGACCAGAGAATTGAATTGAGGGAGTATGCTAGATGTGGTGTATTTAGATGTTGACAAAGCTTTTGACAGTGTTCAACACAAGCATCAAATAAACTGATTGACCTCAATATGGGCCTCAAAGTGGAGGACTGGGTCAGGAACCAATTGAGTGGAAGGCGACAGAGGGTAGTGGTCAATGGAGATTGCTCAGAGGAAAAGAGATGTTACCAGTTTTGTGCCTCAAAGTTTGGTTCTTGGGCCTGTTCTTTTTAACATTTTTGTAAGCAATATTGCTGAAGAGCTGTCAGGTAGCAGGTATGATTTAATGCTAAGAAATGCAGTTATACATTTGGGCTGCAAAAACCTGTGGGAATTTTTGTGCACAAAAAAGGAGCAAAGCTTGGATGTGGTAGTACGTGATCATTGTAATGTGGCCAAACAGGTTGAAAGGGTAAGAGCAAAAGATAGAAGGATATTAGGGTGCATAGGGAGAGTTATGGCCAGTAGGAAAAAGGAGGTATTGATGCCCCCGTATATGACTCTGGTGAGACCTCATTTAGAATATTGTGTATAATTCTGGAAGCCACAAGTTCAAAAAGATATAAACAGAATGGAGTTGGTCCAGAGTAAGGTTACTAAAATGGATGGTGGTATTCGTTATAAGGAGTATGGGGACAGACTTAAAAATCTCAATATATATACTTTTGTGGAAAGATGGGGGGGTGTCTCTTTCACTTGATGAGAGGGCACAGGATGAAGTTAAGAGGTGATAGGATTAGGAAAAATCCTAGGAAATACTTTCTTTTTTTTTTTTTGTACAATAAAGGGTTGTAGATGCATGGAATATGCATGAAATAGTCACCCAGTAGAGGTAGTGGAGACAAAGACTGTGTCTGAATTCAAGAAAGCATGGGACAAGCATGTGGAATCTCTTAGGGAGAGGAGAACATAGTGGATTCTGTGGATGGGCAGACTGGATGAGCCATTTTGCCTTTATCTGCCATCATATTTATATTATCTAAGTTTCTATGACTAGCATTGATTCAGCCAATAAATTTTGAAAAAGAAAAAAAATCCCTAAAGAGCCTTTTCATTAAATTCAGTTATGAAAGAACATATGTAAGGTTTATTTCAGAACAAAGGATCACTGCTTCTAGAATAATTGGAAGATTCTTTGCGGGTGGACAGATTACATCAGTAACACACAAACAAAAAATACTAATGTTTCAGAATATTTTGTTTCAGCTTTTAACAGTAAGGTTTGGTGAATTGGAAAGCACACAGAGCATACACAACAGGACTTAAGATCTTTTATTTTCTCTGACATACTACTATATAACCATAATCTAAACCATGACCTCTAGAATCATCAAGAGCAACATTATGATGCTTCAAGCTAGCAATCAGCATTTCAGCCATCTAAACTCTATTTTTCAAACCAAAACTCGGAACTCAGAAAACATTTCTTTTAATGTCAAATGCACAAATATTTTTGTTATGAACTACAAATTGAAATGTTAACATATGGTGACCTTGGTGAGATAGTGTATTGACCTTGGTGAGAGACATCAGGAATAAAATCACAAATTACAATATGAATATCCCTTTCAAAATGTGCAATGTTGATCTTCTCTATATTCTTACTATATATTTCACAAAACTAATTTTAAAATTCTGTGAGCTTCTCCTATACATTCTGCCTTCTGTTTGCTTCTTTTCCACTTCAGCCAAATGGTTACAAGTAATGCTATGAAAATAAAGGCCCTTTTACTAAGCTGCAGTAAGACCTATGGTATATAGTATACCCTCGCAAATTTGAGGTTCCGCATTTGCAGACTCAGTAATGTGCGGAGGTTTTTTTCTTTAAATCCCTCCTCCCTGTGCCTGTCTATCTGACGCTTGTATCCAGCCACTCCTTTGTCCATGATGAAGGCGCCTACAAGGGCTTGTGTGGTTTACCAGGGAACCCTGGGTGAGTCCTGGTGGAAGGATCGGGCATGCTGTTGTAAAGGGGCTACTTGGGAAAGAAAGAACCTGGGGAGACTTCGGACAGGAGGACATGGCAGGTGAGGGGGGTTGGGGCGAAACGACTATTGCTGCAGTGACCTGAGGGAACCATTGGGTCTGTGTGTCGGTGAGAGGGCAGGGCTGGAGCATCAGAGGAGGGGGAGGGGGAGTGCCGATTACAGTATTCTTCCAATATTTGCGGCTTTTCTACATTTGCGGTCACTCCGAGAACGTAACCCCTGCAAATTTCAGTGAAGTACTGTAGTAAGGGGAAGTGGGGAGGGTGGGGCATACTGTCCTGGGTGCAGTCTTGGTGGGGGCATTAGCATCTTTCCTCCTCTCTGCCCCCGGTCCTTCCTCATTGCATGAGTACCTTGCCTTCCCCCATGCCTCTAACTCTTTGGGCAAGATCCACCAAAGATAACGACTCGATCGCTGTTGGCCGATTCTCTAGTCGATTCTCCAGCAGCGATCGATGTGCTATCAAGTTTGAGACTTTGTGTTAAAATAATCCATCTAAACAGTATGAGGGGGTGCTGAAAAGTTATCAGTTCATCCAGCCAACTTCCTAAATTCTGAGTGCTATTTTGCCACTGTACCTGAAAAAAGTGTTATCTTATTTTGTTAAGTGACAATCTGAAGAAACAAAATTCTATGTTTTGACATTGTTCTGGATCATTGAATGAACCATATACATGTCATTTTCTTGGCTGGTCTGAGAAATTTTCAGCACCCCCTCGTAACACATATTGATAATTTCCCCCCTTGATTACTGGTAATGGTTTTCATGAGCTATTAGCAGAATTTAGCAAATGCCAATTTATTTTTCTGTGCAAGGTAAGAATATTTTAAATTTAACAGTATCTCAATTACTTTTCCAAAACTATATTTCAGTTTTCCTTTCCATCAATCTAATAACAATCTGTGGAAAATTCAGATGTGTGTGAAAAGTATCCTCTCATTTACTAGATTCCAGAATCTATGTATTCCTGCTTTATTTACCTGTTCCTGCTTTCTTTAAATCTGTCTTCAATGGCTTCTCCCTGTAATCTCACATTAAATAAAAATAATGGGAGAAAATCTTCCTTCCTATATGTGTGTGTGCAACTATTTTGTAAGCCTGGAAATGTCTGTCTAATAAAATAAAAGTTGGATTCCAAATCTCTGTCTGGTGTTTCTTACCAGTCTAAGGACCTCTTCTATCAAACTGTGCTAGCAGTTTCTAGTGCGGTGAGCCGCGCTGAATGGCCCGCTCTGCTCCCGACACTCATAGGAACTCTATAAGTGTTGGGAGCAGTGCGGGCTATTCAGTGCGGCTCCCCGCACTAGAAAACTGCTAGTGCAGTTTAATAGAAGAGGCCCTAAATCTTTTTTCCCTATCCTAATGAAAGCAGAGTTGTGGAGTTTCAGTCTGCTCAAGCATTCTTCAGGCTGCACAGGAATACATCAGCTGCAGCCCACTCACATCACACTCAACCCTCTGCTCTCTGAGGAAAAATCAAGTTAAAATTTAAACTTAAGGGTCAATGGCAGAAAATCAACTGAAGTGGACTGCTGAGAGATTATTTTATTCTCCTGGAACTCTCTCTGAGCTCCAAAGCTTACCAGATCTCCAAGATATTTTCCTAAACTGAAATTATACAACCATTCAGATTCTTCATTAAAAAAAAAAAAAAAAAAATTATTTAATTTATATTTACTTTAATTAATACTTTAAGTCAGTAATAGTTTAGAAGTACTTAGCTTAGTGGTCACAATGCAGGGATATCAGGCCAACATGTTTCGCCTAAAAGGCTTTCTCAAGGTGATAATTCCCTAAAACATAAATATAGCTTTAGTATCTAAATCAACCAAAACTTTATCAATGTGACTTGCTCTAAAACTTTTTAACTTTAAAAAGGCTCACTTTCATGTTTAACACTCCTATTTTAGACCACAGCCATCCACAAAAGATGGCGGCAGCGTGTTTTTCACATCTTAAATAGCCCACTACGGAACCAGCTGAGCGATGACATCATCAACCCCAGGAGGAACTGTGCCAGGAATCAAGCTCTTCTCTTTATTATTAACTCAATACTGGATGCCTGGAAAACCTCCCCCAGAAAATCATAGCAGAGTGGCCCTTTCCAATTCTAAATTTAAACCTTTTGGTTCTGCAGTATTCAAAGAATATATCCATTTCTGTTCTAAAAAAAATTAAGCCTCTCCTCCAAATTACCTCCCTCCCCCTCTGCTTGTATACTATCAATAATTCTCCAGCGTATTTGTGTGCTCAAGTAATGTTTTTCCATCCAATGTTGGACCAAAGGGGCTTGCCAAATGCCATTCTGTATGCAAGATTTATATTAATTCAAACGAATATGTATGGGACGCTTAGTACGTCCCACATAAACCAGGTTACAAGGGCAAACTATAATATAAACCGTTTGAGGATCCTTCCATTCATACCCTTCTATTGTAGAACTCTTCCTCTGGCAATGTAAGCATGGGGTTGATGACATCATCACTCAGCTGGTTCCGTAGCAGGCTATTTAAGATGTGAAAAACACACCACTGCCATCTTTTGTGGATGGCTGTGGTCTAAAATAGGAGCATTAAATATGATGGTGAGCCTTTTTAAAGTTTAAGTTGTTTTAGAACAAGTCACATTGATAAAGTTTTGGTACTTTTTAAACAGGTCGATTTAGATATAAAGCTATATTTATGTTTTAGGGAATTATCGCCTTGAGAAAGCCTTTTAGGTGAAACATGTTGGCCTGTTATCCCTGCATTGTGACCACTAAGCTAAGTACTTCTAAACTATTACTGACTTAAAGTATTAATTAAAGTACATATAAATTAAATAAGATAATATATAAAGGAGTCCGATGAGGAGAGGACGCATAAAGCCACGGAGTGTGAGAGTTATTGAGTCCCTGGTGGTGTCACTGAGGACTATGATTGAATGGGATGGAGAAATATACTGGATGCTGTTTAAGAGTTTGAACAGTTTACTAATACTTATTGTGAACTATAGATTTCTCAAAACAAGTTAGGTTCATTAAAATTAGAGTACTACAGTAAAATGTTTTGATGTACAGCACAGCATATGTCTAGTAGTGTTATAGAAATGATTATTATTATTGTTAGTAGCTATACATACCACAAATATGCTTCCAATATCCACAGTCTCCTTCCCCATTCAAATGACACCCATCACCATTCTTACCCCACCCCCATTCCCATGACACCAAACCCTCATGATGGAAGAAGAGGCAGAAGGGGGGTTAATAGAGAAGGGAAGAGTACAAGGTTGAGTGACAGAGGAATGAGAGTAGAGTGCAAAGAGGAGACAAGGAGAGGTGGAAAGTGCAGGAGGGAGAGTGGCACAAGGGAAAGCGGAGGAATAGACCTAGGTGTTGGGAGAATAGACCTAGGTGTTGGGAGAACAGAGTGAGTGCAGGATGATAAGAAAAGAAGCCTATACATCCAAATGCTAATGCATATCTCAGCTCCCCAAATCTACCTCAACATGCATACCTTTGTATCCTTATACCCTTACATACCCTCAGATATTCCCACAGCCCATATACACCTGCATCTTCATTCCCCACACCTCCAGGCCTTCACACAAATAACTTCATTTACCCATACCCATATCTCTGCAAACATCCCACCCCCCATATACTCCCTCACATAAATATATCCCCCCACAACCCTCACAGATCCCAATATACTCCCCTGATACCCATCCCCAAAACAACCATTCTGAAATACACACACCAAGTTTACCTCTCAACACACTTGCATCCCACCATATGCTTTGAATTGTGTTGCAACTAATGCGGTATATCAAGTTTTAATAAATGATAAACGATAAGGGTCGCTGAAAATTTCTCAGACCAACCAGGAAGAGAATGCTGTGGAGCCATGGAACTTACAAGTTATTCCACACTTTTCTTTTCATTTCATATCATTGAAATGAAAAACGTCAAGACAAGTATGGAATAACTTGCAAGTTTCATGGTTCCACATCATTCTTTTCTCAGTTGGGCTGAGAACTTTTCAGTGGCCCTTTGTATGCTCCCCCTACACACTACACTCTTAACATACTCTATAGTCTCAAGTAATATCACAACATATCTAGCTATCCAGCACATATACCCAAACACCACCAATATATCTATCCCCAAATTCTCTCAGCTCCACACCATATCCACCCCCCATACACACATCAAATAGTCACCTCCAATACTTTCTCATACACATCCCCACAGACAAACATACCATACCATTGATACACATGAATCTCACATAAAGCATCAATGACTATTCACACTCCAGACCCACTAGTCCTACCTCCACATCCACTACTACCTTTCTTGACAATCACTTTCTCATGGCAGTTGCAACCACACATACCTTGGAAACATACCTAAGTGCAAAAGGAAAAAAAGAATGTAGAAAATATGCCATTATTCCACAATGTAAGTGTACATTTTTCTTCTTGTTTTATTTTTATGTAAAATTTGAAACCTAAGTGAAAAGATTTGTTAAAAAATATAAAATAAAGAAAAGATAAAGCTTAAGAAGATTCTAGAAAAAAAAAATAGATAAAGGAGGCCAGTTGAGTGCTACATAATAGGAAAAGAAAGCCAGGGTAGAACCAAATAGTTCAGATTTAAAGCAAACAAGAAATACTTTATTGGTAATAATTTAGTGGAATTTAAGTATGGCCTGTAATTAAAAAGAGGGAGATCAGGAAAATCAGGAATAATGAAGAAAATGGGACCATAAATAAGAGATAAGAATACAGGGAGAAAGAAAATACTGTAGATCCCACCCTTTTTATGGAAATGACAGTATAGATGGAAAGAGCAAAATGAAAGGTGGTGAAAAGCCAGAAGGGATATTTTGTATGATATTAATGGAGGTTAGTGAGGTGCCATCAGCAATACTGACAACAATTACTTGCTGGAGATGAGTTGTTCCAGAGGTCTGAAGCAGTGCAGAAATACCTTTTCACGTAGGGGGTAACACGGAAGAAGCTAGAAAGCATAGGTCAGTTAGTCTGATCTTGTTGATACAAAAATAAATGGAAACATCTACAGGAAAGGACTGTGGAATATGTTTTTTTTTTTAATTTCAGAAGCTGAGACAGCAAAAATAAATTAAAGGCTACTCAAGTCAGACAATTCTGATGGATTTATTTGACTCTGGCACGTATTTAGGTCAGGAAAGAAGGATGCATGGTCTTTATGTTATTTCACCCCCATTAGCGGGTCAAACATATAAGCATGCACCATAGTTTGTCTTCAATAAAACCGTACATAAGTTTCAGTGATTTTTTTGATATTTATCAGTTCTGATAGTTTAAACAAAGCATTAATAAATGAAGTGGCATCAATGAAGGAGCTCAAATCTGGATTAAATTTTATATATTTTCAATATAATTTATTTAAGAATTGCATTACTGTAAATAGTCAGCTTACTTGTATTGACCTTCTGTAATATGGGCAATTTAGAACTGCAATGATGTATCCTTTTAAAATAAACAAAAACGGCATCAAGAACAATAAAATCAGTACAGGCATTTTATTATGACAGTTATTAGCAGAGACAACTCAGTTACTATTGACTATATTGTATCCTTCAAAATATTAATTTGCCTAATGATATCCTTTAAATTCTGCTATAGTCATTAAACATTGTAAATTGTAACAGATGATCTGTGAGTGGCTAGGTCGATCAACAGAAGCAACATTATTTCTGGATGATGCATTCAAAGAACATTTACAGTGTGCACTAAAAATTAGGTTTACTACCGATAAACTAATCATATATACAGTGAACATTCACTAAGAAAGGACATTTGCTCTCAGGGACTTCATGAATGGAACACATGCAAAGATTGCATTTCCCCACTCTGTGAGATGGCCCATCTGAATTGATCTGTCCAAGGTAGAATCATCTTAAGATGGACACTCATGAGGAAGAAGCGCCTGCCACATGGGTGCCGGTTAGAATGGTGGTTAGGCGGCTTAGAGCGATTCTGTATAGGGCACCCGTGTGTGAGTCTCAAAAGCTGCTTAGGCGGCTTCTGAGAACAGGCACCCTATACTGAAATCGCACCTTAGTGTATAACCCCAACTTTGTTGGTTAGGCAGAGAACTTTTCAGTGGTCCCTCATACTTGATAAAAAGGGGGATTTCTATTTTTCCCAGTTACCCTCTTTTGATCTGATAGTGTTCTGGTCTGTCTCCTGTGCATGTAACCAGCCACAGGGTAACACAGGCCAGAGGTTATACTATGGTAGAAGGAATTTGTAGTACAAAGGTCTGCTGCTTATCCTTACAAATAATATAAACTTATAGTTAACTAACCTGCAGAGGCTCTGTAACTGTCTGCTCAGGATTGATTGTGACTCAGGATTGTGATTGTGATAGGATTGTTTGGATACAGCAGGAGAATAACAAGAGTGATTTTGGAGGGAGTGATATACATACACATGAGCTAGAAACAGTTCTCAGCAGCTTTAAGAATTTTTTTTTTCTCTTTTGCAGTAGTGAGCATTTTGTAATCTTCCATCATTGTTAGCAGAGGTTAGCATGAGTTATGGTTTTCAGCCTGAAGAATTATACTAAATACATTACATTCTTTGCAGAAACACCCCCCCCCCCCCCCAGCTACTACAAGACTCAAAAGGCAGACCTAGAGACAATACAAAGGAAATATTAAAATGCACCTAGTTATCAAAGAATACATGCATTCTAATTTTATTGTTAAAATAGGTGATATTTACAGCATTTCTATTCAGGTTTTATTTTGGCTCATTTGCCCTTTTAACCTGATTTCAAGACATGTCTGGGTTCCTTTTGCACATTTATATTCATAAACATGCTTTAATGTGCATTAAAAACATTTTAGCACATTCTAGTTAACTTAATGCACATTAATGCATAGATTAGATCATGTTAATCAGTTTAGCTTGCATCAAATTTTTAAGGCTCTAATTTTTCTCTCACTTTATATGCACACAGTTCTGTTGCCCTTTTTCTTGCTTAGCTGCAGCTTTCCGAAAAGGATTTGTGCTTTCCCACATTCAGCAAATGTAACAATTTCATGCATTAACGCTTGCTGTGATTTTTTTTTTCTTTGTAGATAAATTATTGTCTATGACTTTATATCTCCTATAGAAACCCTGATAAGAAACTGGAAGATTAAGAACTGGTCCAAAATGTGCTCTTTCTCATCCGAATATAATACACATCTTTGAAAATAAAGTGAAGACCATAAGAATGACCACTGACAATAAAAAAAGACATTATAAAAAAATGCAAGAATCATTATGCTTTGAGAGATTAAGTGAACACATTTATAATGATTACAAACATTAATGCTATTTTTAACGCATCCATAATAAAACTGAGTCTTAAAAGAAGGTCTATCCCAAAAGTATAATTATAAACATGAATGAATTTAAATTGCTTGAGCAGTGTTCCATCTACAGCAGAAATAGGCAGACGATTCTCATTCATCTCTTCAACAAGGATATTAATCTTTGTCTCTTGACTGCCTCCTGTTTTCTTTTGCCTCACTCCTAGCAGACTGAATAATCATCTTTTAGAAGCTGAAATGCTATATTTCTTCTAGTTTAGAGCAGTCTACAACTTTGCATGAATGATGAGGTCTACAACTGTGGGAAGAACAATATTTACAATAACATTTTTACAATTTAGAGTTTTTGGAATTTAATGTTGGCATGAAATATTTGTATTAAAAATGTGTACCCTTCAGTAACAAATACTGAAAGCACTAAGGGGCCCTTTTACTAAATTGTGTTATTCACATACTTCCAACTTCTGTATATGGCACATTGGCCCTGATTCACTAAAGTCAGCGATCATCCCTAAACTTGTTTTTACAGGTTTAGCAACGATCACTGCTAATGGACCCGATTCACAAAATGGCTGACCACCTTTATCCCCCTCTATTGCCCATTTACTGATCCGGCCACTCAAATTTGTAAAACCTCATGCAAAATAGCCAAGCAACTGATTCACTAACATTTGCTTGGCTATTTTGCATCGGGTTTTACAATCCTAAAACCTGACTGCACAGTTACCGACAGGTCTGACGTTTTTTTGACAGGTCTGCCTGTTTGTTTTTTTAAAAAATAATTTTCCCATGGCACAGATATTTTATGTGTATTACACATGCAAAATACCTGCCCCATAAAAAAAATGGGGAAAAAAACCACAGGCAGACCTGTCAAAAAAATGCTCTCCCCCCCCCATGATAAACACAAATGGCAGGAAAGATGCCTACTCCCTATATTTCCACCTGACGCTCCCCCCACTGTGCTAAAAAATATGGCAGGGGGATGCCCACTCCCTCCTGCCATCGGTACCATCTGCCCCTCCTCCTCCTCCCCCTGCCCACCTGCTGGCCAAACTCGGTCCCACCTGCTCCTCCGCCGGTCGCCCGTCAGCGATGCGGACCTTAGGTAAGCTAGAGAGGGCATGCCTACACGTTATGGGTTGGGGGGCCTTCAGAATGGAGGAAAGACTTGGCTGCAGATGAGGGAAGGAGGGGGAAGGGAGAGGGGCATAGATCAGGGACTCCAGGGGGAATTTGGATGAATATTTGCCTAGATTGACACAGCAATATGCAAAGGGATCTTTAGCCCCTCCTAGAATTTCTATGAGCGTTGGAGCAGTTACCGCTGCTGCCAGCACTAAAACCCACGTTATGTGTTCTCAAACGCAGGGGTTAGATTGTAATCTCTTTGGAAGTCAGGAAAATACAGACTGTACCTGAATGTAACTCATCTTGAGCTACTTCTGGAAAAGGTGTAAGCTAAATCCAAATAAATTATATGACATTCTATATGTGAGAAAAATTTATACAGCCTCCCTCCAATATATTATCTTTCATTCTTAATTGTAATACCACTAAAAAAAACCCTTTTTTTAGAATCGCTAATTGTCTTACAAGGTCAGATGACTTGACATGCAAGCATGAGATGTGACAGGTTTCTCGAATTCTTTCAAAAAAAACAGTTAGATTTTCTCTGAATTGCTGTTAATGAGGCCTTCCTGTAGAGGAATTAGTGGTAATTGAAGTCCAGTTACAGGCAGACAGAGAAAATTTCAACTAGTTGCTCCTGATACTTTAACAAAGGTGACCTTTTGTTCAATTCTAATTTGAGCCAATCCTCTTGTATCCTGGATCTAGGATTCTCTCACTTATTCAAGATAACAAAGGCTTAGCCAGATTGTCAGCACTTGCCTGACAAATAGACTTTTTATTCAGAAGTCTTAAACAAGCAGTAATTTGTTCCCTCTTTGAGTAGTTTTTATTAATCCATGATATCTTTATAGCAATTTTAGACAACCTAATTATGCTTTTTGTCTAAAAATCATCAAGTATGCTGATTTAATCTAGTTCCAAAATTCAGAATTTGGATGTTCCTGCACTTTACACATGAGAATTCTGTTTTTGTGGTAGATTGTTTCCTTACCTCCATTATTTTCAGCTTCAGCTTGTTTGGCTTCCTGTTTCTCCTGCCCAGCTATCCTAGACCTTTCCTTTAGGTCTTTCCAGCAATTACGCTTTCAGTTCCAACCCAATGGAAATCCAATCTCTAAATGCAGATTACGTCTATCTAGTACATCTGGAACCCTTGACTTATTTTGGTCAGCATGAGCCCAGTTCTGAATTAGGATGACATCATGTTGAGCAGACTTCTCCATAACAGGAAAAATGACAGTGGAGTCATGCATCTTTACTGTTTTATTGTTCTTGTAAGCAGTGGTTTGTTATCTGTTTTATGAGATTATGAAGTTAAAGTGATCTAACAAATATAAGGGGTGCTGAAAAGTTCTCAGCCCAGCCAAGAAGAGAATGAAGTGAATATGGTTCAATGATCTGAAACAATGTCAAAACAGAGAATTTTGTTTCTGCAAATTAGCACTTAACGAAATAAGATAACACTCTTTTTAATTACAGTGGCAAAATAACACTCAGCACTTAGGGCTCCTTTTACAAAGGTACGCTAAGAATTTTAGCGCTCTCTAACCACGCGTGAAACGCTAATGCGTGCATGCTAGTCTATGGACGCATTAGCGGTTAGCACGCGCTAACCGGGGTTAGGAAATTGGTTGGTTGGGCTAAGTACTTTTCACCACCTCCTTGTATCATCATCGTTAAAGGCTAACAAATGAGGAGTCACAAAAAAAGTCATATATAAATTAAAAATGTGTTGTTTTTTCATCAATGGAACTGAAAGACTTCCATTTTAGATGAAATAAAAATTATTTAAAAATGCAAGATGTCATGATTAGTATAATGCATAAGCAACTATACAATTGTGGTCAAACCAAATATTTAAGAGCAGTTTTGACTTTTATCAGTGCTATGTATAATGATATGCAAAGGTGGCTAAGAAGAACAATTACATTCCACTGTACACTTAGCCCCTTGTAACCAAACAATTTCAAGCAAAGCCATAAGATAGCTGATTGCCAAATTAGTTTCCATTAAGTTTCATCCAATTTAATATCTAGGTCAGATTCCCAAATGCCTTGAATCCCCTTTGGCATCCCACAAATAATTAATTTCAACCATTTGTACCATTTATTTATTTATTAAATTTTCTATACCGTTCTCCCAGGGGAGCTCAGAACGGTTTACATGAATTTATTCAGGTACTCAAGCATGTTTCCCTGTCTGACCCGGTGGGCTCACAATATATCTAATGTACCTGGGGCAATGGGGGGATTAAGTGACTTGCCCAGGGTCATAAAGAGCAGCGTGGATTTGAACCCACAACCTCCGGGTGCTGAGGCTGTAGCTTTAACCACTGCGCCACACTCTCCCCCATAGCGGTGACCACGTGCGTTCCCCCCCTTAACCGCTCCATGGAGAGGTGAATGGCCTTCTCCCCGTACCCGCGGTGACTATTTTTTTCACCCCACCATTTTGGCTGGTTACCTTGTCATTCTCTAAATCAGAGGAGGACTTTTCAGCAGCCTCACGCAGCTCCAGCAGCTTGTAGAAAAAAATTCTAAATCGCCTGAATGTAAGGGGAAGGGAGGGAGATGCCCAGATGGGCGGTGGCGGCAACCTTTAGGAAGGAGGGAGGGAGGGGGCTGTGCGTGATCGGTGACCACGCGCATTCCCTCCCTTAACTGCGGACATAAGGCCATTCACCGCTCCTTGGAGCCCATAGTTTCATAGACTCTTCTTTAGTGAACTGTAGAGGAGCTGCTGCTAAATGGTACAAATGGTTGAAATTAAATATTTGTGGGATGCCAAGCGGGATTCAAGGCATTTGGGAATCTGACCTAGATATTATATTGGATGAAACCCAACGGAAAATAATTTGGCAATCAGCTATCTTATGGCTTCGCTTGAAATTGTAACTAAAGAAGAGTCTATGAAACTATGGGCTCCTTTTACTAAGATGCGCTAGCGGTTCTAGCACACGCTACTTTGCCACACACGCTACACGCTAGTGCCTCCATAGAGCTTGCGTTAGCATTTTCCATGTAGCACAGGTTAGCGCGCACGGCATTGTAGCGCGTGCTAAAAACGCTAGCACACCTTAGTAAAAGGAGCCCTATGTCTGGTTGACCATCATGAATCTTAGTTTGCAAATGAGCAGATTTTATACAATGTACATATGAATAGCACAGGCTGGGGCGGGAAGGCAAAGGAAAACTGGGAGGATGAGAAGAAGGGAGTCAAGAATGACACAGAGGCAATTTTTTTCCCATCCCCACAGGAACTCAAGTTCCCCATCCTGTCCCTGCAAGTTTTGTCTCTGTCCCTTAGAGAATGACACGGTAACCAGCCAAAACGGTGGGGGGAAAAAATAGTCACTGCAGATAAGGGGAGAAGGCCATTCACCGCTCCATGGAGCGGTGAATGGCCTTGTGTCCACAGTTAAGGCAGGGAACGCACGCGGTCACCGATCATGCACAGCCACCTCCCTCCTTCCTAAAGGATGCCGCCGCCGCCCATCTGGGCATCTCCCTCCCTTCCCCTTACATTCAGGCGATTTAGAATTTTTTTCTACAAGCTGCTGGAGCTGGAAAGTCCTCCTCTGACTCAACCGGAAACCGAAAGTTGCATCAGAGGAGGACTTTCTGGCAGCCACACGCGGCTCCGGCTACTTGTAACATAGTAATATAGTAGATGATGGCAGATAAAGACCCAAACTGTCCATCCAGTCTGTCCAACCTAATTCAATTTAAATTTTTTTAAATTTTTTCTTCTTAGCTATTTCTGGGCAAGAATCCAAAGCTCTGCCCGGTACTGTGCTTGGGTTCCAACTGCCAAAATCTCTGTCAAAACCTACTCCAGCCCATCTACACCCTCCCAGCCATTGAAGCCCTCTCCAGCCCATCCTCCCCCAAACGGCCATATACAGACACAGACCGTGCAAGTCTGCCCAGTACTGGCCTTAGTTCAATATTTAATATTATTTTCTGATTCTAGATCCTCTGTGTTCATCCCATGCTTCTTTGAACTCAGTCACCATTTTCCTCTCCACCACCTCTCTTGGGAGTGTAGCTCCAGCAGCTTGTAGAAAAAAAATTCGAAATCACCTGAAGGTAAGGGGAAGGGAGATTCCCGGACAGATGGCTGTGGCTGGGGCGACAGTGACGACATCCAAGATACATTAGCAGCACTCACATCCTCGATAAAGCAGCAGACTTTGGAGAAGAGAGGCAGGAGGAAGGGACCCTTGTGACCCTGGGCAAGTCACTTAATCCTCCATAGCCCAGGTACGTTAGATAGATTGTGAGCCCACCAGGACAGAGAGGGAAAATGCTTGAGTACCTGATTGTAAAAACCGCTTAGATAACTTTGATAGGCGGTATATAAAATCCTAATAAACTTGAAACTTGAAAGGACGAAATTGTGTGTAGGGTAATATACGGGTCATACTGAAAATCTTTGCTTAAAGAAAATGTTTCCCAAAAGGAAGCACAATTCACTGAGGTAATAGCCATTCTTTCCTCTCTTTTTTGTTCAATAAAAGGGTCTATTTACTAAGGCACAGATTTTTCACCTAATGCCGCCTTAGAAAAGTTATCTGGATAAATTTGTCTTCCGCTGACTTAAGTAAACATGCCAGACAAATAATGGAAGAAGGGGGAGGAGGACTAAAGCGTTATTACTCCTGCATGAAGAGCTCTTAGCCACATCGTGATGCCACCACTGATATTCTATTAGCTTGGCATTCAGTCAGTGTTTACAATCACACATACAGAACAGAATAAACAGTAAGGCTATGGTCTTGTGCCACCTGTGGGGGAATAAGGGGAAGGTGCAGGTGGGGAGCTGGCTCTGCATCTCTGACACTTTCCAAAAACAAAGAGTAACAGCTGAAACATCTCGCTAGCTGGCCAAACCCCAAAATAGGAAGTTCCCTTACCATAAGGGGAAGGGAGTGAGGGAGATGTTTGGATCGCATGAAGGGTGCTGAAGGGGATGGAGAGAGGGAGGAGGTGGAGAGGAACAGATGCTAAAGGGAAATGGAGAAGAGATAGAGTGGGGAGAAGACCTGAAGGGAAATGGAGACAAGAGAAAGGGATAAGATGTTGAAGGGAAATGGGGAAGAGAAAGATGCCAGATTGTGGGGGGAGCGGAAGGAAGATGGGTGCCAGACCAATGGTGATGGGGGGGGGGGGGAGAGGGAAGAGAGAGAGGCAGACAGTGGATGAAAGGTATTGAATGAGGAGAAGATGAGGAAAGCAGTAACCAGACAACAAAGCTAGAAAAAAATGTCTTTTTTTTTTTTTTTTTTTTTTGCTTCAGGATAAAGTAATATATTAGTTGTGTTGATAAACATTTATAAACAAAGCCCCGCCAGCTGAACATCTTTCTCTAGTTCAGCAGCCAGAACTTTGATTTATAAAATGACAATTGTACAAATATTGTTTCTTTTTATACTTTAATAAAATAAGTTCAGTATAAAACTATTTGAGGCTTCTGTGGATGGGAACAGATGGTTTGCAGGGTATGGGAACCGAGCTCGCAGGGACGGAGATGGGGACCGAGCTCACGGGGACGGGACGGTGATGGGGACTGAGCTTGCCAGACAGGACGGAGATGGGACAAATTTTTTCCCCGTGTCATTCTCTGCTGTCCCTGTCCCTTCCCCATTCCTGTAAGCTATACCTTAACTGCACAAGCCTTGGACACTTATGATTTTAAAGTGTTTGAGGTTTGTGCAGATGAGGATGGGGTCTGCAGGAATGGGACAGGGACAGGAAAAGAACTTACGGGGATGGGATGGGAAAATGAGTTTCCACTAGGATGGGGAAAAATTTGTCCCTGTGTCATTCTCTAGATGGGAGATGATTGGTTGGTGTGGACAGTAAGTTAAAAAGTATCCAATGGCAGAGACATCATATTTTCTTGTTGTACAGGCTGTTTTATTGATGTATTATAATGTATTTCCTACCTTGATGTATTTGTATATGTTACATAGTTCTGATGCTGTTTTAGTTGTCTTTGCTTTTGGATCATGCAAGTGAAACCAGGTGTAAGTTATCACACCTGTTAGGCATGGTTCTGCCAAATTCTATAACACTGCGTGTATCTTTTCCCTATGTCCATAATCCATCCATTTCCCTGCCATGGGTGCACCCCCTTTTCTGATAAGTGCACTAGAATTTACAAGCACTTCTTTGTAGAATACGCCTAAGCCAATGCAGACGTAAATACCAATTATTGTTAATTAATGCTGACAATTAATTGTTACTGCCCAGTTATTGGCACTGATTGACAAGCCAATCAATTAAGTTGTGTACACTAATTGGGCATGCACTCAAATCTGTGTGTAACTTAGAAACATAGGAACAGGATGGCAGGAAAAGGCCAAATAGCCCATCCAGGCTACCTATCTGCAGTAACCGATATATTTTCTTATCTCTAAGAGATCCCACGTGCCTATCTCACGCTTTCTTGAATTCAGACATAGTCTCTGTCTCCACCACTTTTTCTGGAAACTGTTCCATACATCTACCACCCTTTCTGTAAAAAAAAGGATTTCCTTACATTACTCCTGAGCTTATCACCTCTTAACTTCATCCTAATGCCCAAATGAAAGAGACTCAACTTATGCGCATTTACGCCACATATGTATTTAAACGTTTCTATCAAAACTCCCCTCTCCCTAATTTCCTCCAAAGTATACAGATTGAGATTTTTAAGTCTGTCCCCATATGCCTTATGACGAAGACCATGCACTATTTTAGTAGCCTTCCTCTGGATCGACTCCATCCTTTTGATATCTTTTTGAAGGGGTTCATAGACAAAGGCGCGAAAGACAAAAGCACGCGCCGACAATTGAGCGCAGCGTGGAGGCGCGCGCCGCACAAAATTACAGTTTTTAGGGGCTCCGACGGGGGGTTTTGTTGGGGAACCCCCCAGTTTACTTAATTGACATCGCGCCGGCGTTATGGGGGGTTTGGGGGGTTGTAACCCTCCACATTTTACTGTAAACTGAACTTTTTCCCTAACAACAGGGAAAAAGTTAAGTTTTCAGTAAAATGTGGGGGGTTACAACCCCCCACACCCCCCACAACGCCCCCACAATGCGGCGCGATGTCTATTAAGTAAAGTGTGGGGGGGTTCTCCCCCACGCCCCCCGTCGGAGCCCTAAAAAAAGTAATTTAGAGCAGCGCACGCCTCCGCGCTGCGCTCAATTGTCTGGGTGCGCCTTTGTCGCGGCGCGCTTTTGACCTGACTCCTTTTGAAGGTATGCTCTCAAGAATTGTACACAAACACCAGATATAGAATCCAGGGGTTAATGTGCATAAGTGCTGCTTTTTGTGCGTATACTTGCACAAGACATGCATAACTGCGCATGTCCAGTTAAAATGACTCGTCCAAGGTCACATCAGCATCAGTGGTAGAAGTCTTGTTTCCCTGGTTCTAGGCCTACTCCTTTAACTACTATCATATAACTATTAATTCTTTTAGATATGGTGAAAAAATATGCTTAGTTACTATATGCATTTTATTTTTTCTTTAAGGCAATATTGAATGCAATGCTTATTGAAGTTTAATGTCTAGACTAGAGATAGAAGAAATATTAAGTACAGGCATTTTAATACTACTACTACTAATAATAATAATAACTTTATTTTTCTATACCACATAGTCAAAAGACTTCTAGGCGGTTCACATTGAAAGAAGGCTGGACAATCAGCGAATTACAGAGTGCTTGAAGAGATAAATTACATAATAGATTGGAGATACATGGGGAGAGAATACGTGGCTTTTTACAAAGGCTTTTCTAGGTCAAAACATTTTGACTTAGAAAAGCCTTTACTTGTTTCTGGGTTTGTTTAAATTCATGCTGCATTTCTGATTTGTTTTATTTATATGGGTCCAGATGGCATTTACTACTGTTGTAAATTTCAAACATTTCTAGCTGAGAACATGAACCTAACAAACCGTACAAGTTTATCTATTATAGAAGATCAATGAGGTTAATCCTTACTGCTGTCTAAGTTTTAGTACATCTATATGTATGATGTATGTTGAAATAAGTCAGTAACATTTGCTATTAAATAAGATTAGAGAATATTCCTGAAAAATACTAAAACATTGCTTGGGATTTATCATACTGCACTTTACGCCAGTGCAATGAAATTCTTTGATGTATTTTCTAAAACTGATCAGTGGCAAATTTTATCAGGACCAATGTATAGCTTCCAAAATATTTTAAACAAATTTAGCAGCTCTTACCTTGCTAGGTCCTGGGACCTACTCTCATACTGAAGCTCGCCTGATAACTTCATACTTTCTGTGAGGAGATGTACAAGGGGCCGCTGAAAAGTTCTCAGCCCAACCAACAAAGTTAGGGCAGTCTCCATCGAGGGCTATACACTTAGTCCAGCAATTTTCCACTTTTTTGTTACATATTGTTCCGATGGAATGAAAACTGTGTGTATTTCAAGCTCCTTTTCTTGTTCCATATTGTTCCGATGGAATGAAAAACATATACTTCATGATCCTTGAAGTAGGTATACCTCCAGAATGATGCAGTTTTCATGTGATTCTGACTTTTCTCTCTCTCTCTCTCTGGATTGTGAAAGAGCTGTAATAATGTATCATGTGATGCAGAGGTTCTCAACCCAGTCCTTGGGA
This sequence comes from Geotrypetes seraphini, assembly GCF_902459505.1. NCBI lineage: Eukaryota > Metazoa > Chordata > Amphibia > Gymnophiona > Dermophiidae > Geotrypetes > Geotrypetes seraphini. Next base: position 219,471,278 of record NC_047085.1, read on the forward strand.
TACATAAACCAGCCTGGTTTTCATAATATTCACAATAAATATGTATAACTCAAATTCTTAAAACCAGCTATTAAATCTTTAATACAAACAAGTATTATCTTAATCAATTCAATTTTAATATTTTCTCTCACAATTCATTTCATTACAGTACAACTTATCAGTACTTAATAAATATCAGAATAATTTAATCAGTAAACCTAATCCCCATCAACTCACACTCACTTTCCAATTTTCACACACATAAAAACAGTCATTGTGATTACTTTTATCCCAAACTGGATCTTGGTTAGTTCATCAGTACATTAGTCCATGATCATCTAGTCAGAGAGGCTTCAAACTGAGAGTTGCACAACAGTCTAACACAGTGGTCTCAAACTCAAACCCTTTGCAGAGCCACATTTTGGATTTGTAGGTACCTGGAGGGCCTCAGAAAAAATTGTTAATGTCTTATTAAAGAAATGACAATTTTGCAAGAAGTAAAAACTTTTTATAGTTTATAAATCTTTCCTTTTGGCTGTCTTAATAACATTGTAATTTATAGCTAAAGAGACATATGATCAAGAAACTTATATTTAACTTTTGAGATTATGATAAACATACCGAGGGCCTCAAAATAGTACCTGGGGGGCTGCATGTGGACCCCGGGCTGCGAGTTTGAGACCACTGGTCTAGCACATGAGAATCACAGTTTCTTAAACACAACCGTCAAGCTTCTCTGTCCTCATGATGGTCCTGTTCTTCAATTCATAAAGCATTCAGCTCAACACAAGACTGTGCTTCGCCACTTGGCATCTTCAGGAGCTGTATTTGCAAGGCTCATCAACATCACAACTTCACCAGTAAATTAAGCATGACTCGAGCAGGGACCCAGGGTTCAGCACAAGCCGGGATCAGCTGACAAGCAGGAAACACACCGTCTACCAGGAAATCAAACTACATGCAATGCCTCCATTGTATGCAAATCTGTTTCATGCAAATTCATTGTAGGCATCTTGAAAACTTGATTGTCCTGTTAGTCCCAAAGACTGAGGGCTCCTTTTACGAAGGCGCATTAGGGCCTTAACGCGCGGAATAGCGCACGCTAAAATGCCACGCACGTTAGCTGCTACCGCCTCCTCTTGAGCAGGCGGTAGTTTTTCAGTTAGCGCATGCTAATCCGGTGCGTGCACTAAAAACGCTAGCGTACCTTCGTAAAAGGAGCCCTGAGTTAAGAAACCCTGATGTGGAGGGTTGTATTCAGATTATATAAAAACTTGGATGTGGGTATTTACAGGATTTGTCTAGGTAACTCTGAGTTACACTTTAGTACCTTGACTTAAGCTTGTCATGTTTCCTTCTCATTAGTGCATCATTAGTCCTGGTATCAATGTTTAATTTGCTCAATAATCTAGGGTACCACTCCTATGTTGCTCAATTTTGCTACTACAGGGGCTCTTTTACTAAAGCATAGCATACACTAACAGAATTAATGCATGCTAAATGCTAGGAAGTCTATAGATATAAAATGGGCTTCTTCACATTTAGCAAATTCTAAGCTTTAGTAAAAGGGCTCCATAGTTTTCAATATGCACTCATGTATAAATATGGACTTTCATCATTTCTAAACAGAATGCTATAATTGTCTAAGCCTAACCGACCCTCAGTGGCACCACTCAGGACTCAAACTTTTCATTGTCCTGAGCTTTACGTGTCTGCTCGTCACTGGGTCTAATGATCTTTTTCATAGAGCTTAATATTTTTTTCTTAAACTTTTTATTCTTTTATATTTTTATAGTTTTGTACTTAGCTTTAGACTGTGGCTAAGTCCTCTTGGCTCGAGATGTCAGTATTTATAAGGGATGTCATAGCCGACATGTTTCGCCTAAATAGCTTTATCAAGGCTTCATCCCTGTAAATATAACCAGCAAAGCCACGTATTAATAACTTATATAAATATAGGTTCACAGTAAAAAGAAAGCTCTTCTTACACCCCGCTAGCTATCGCCTTACCGAAAGAAATAGAATCTATTTTGATCAATATATCTCATAGACAGTTAACTAAAGCACAGCAAGAAGTGCTGGAACTTGGATTGAACTATGTAATTTGTCAATGTCCTGATTTTTTTCAATTGAAGATCGCATTCTTTAGATTTCTTAGAAAGTTGCAATTGAAATTATTTTTTCAAAATAAAGAAAACAGGGATATGTTGGATACTGGAGATGTGTCTATTTGCAAAAAAGAATCAAAATGGATTCCTCCGAGACCAATGGACCCGGCCATAGCTACTTTTCGAGATCTGGTTCTCCAAGGTGTCTCACAATATGAAATAAGAACTAAAAGTCAGGGAACCTTCTATAATTTAACATTTGAACAACACACAGCTTTGATGCAATTGAAAGAGATACAGGATTGCATGATATTAAGAGCTGACAAAGGTGGAGCTATAATTATGCTAGACAAAATAGATTATATAACTGAAGCTAATTGACAATTATCTGACACCATAGCTTATAGCCCCCTTATGGAAGATCCTTTAAAAGTAATCATGAAAGATATTTTTGATTTTGTGACACATCATTATGAAGAAGGTATGCTCACCAAAAAAGAGTACCAGTTCTTATTAGAAAAGTATCCAAGAACTCCTAATATTTATTTTGTCCCAAAAATACATAAGAGTCAAAAGAACCCTCCAGGAAGACCGATTGTAAATACTCAGGGGTCTCTTTTAGAACCCCTGTCAAAATTTGTAGATGTCTTTTTGAAAAGAGAAGTGGTTAAGATTCCCTCATATTTAAAAGATTCTTCTCACCTTCTTAGAATCTTAGTTCATAATACTCAAATACAATCAGCTACTTTTTTGGTCACCCTTGATGTAGTCTCTTGTATACCAAAATTCCACAACAGGGAGCCTTAGATGTAGTTAAAGAGGTATTGATTAAAAGAGAGGGAACATAAAGAATCAGTACAGAATTTTTGATGACTCTAACTCAATGGGTAATCAAGAATAATTATTTCGAATTTGAGGGTATTTATTACCAACAAACTCAAGGGGTGGCCATGGGGGCTACTTTAGCCCCCTCAGTAGCCACCCTTTATATGAATAGATTTGAGCAAAATGAAATCTATCCTTCTGACATCTACAAACACATCTTGTTGTGGAAAAGATTCCTGGATGATATTTTGTGTCTCTGGCAGGGCACAGAACAAGAACTGAAACAATTTTTGGATTGGATAAATACTAGAGACCCTCATCTCCAGTTCACCCCTACTTGTCATGAGAATACTATTGAATTTTTGGATATGCAATTGGATAAACAAAATACTCAACTGAATACAAAATTGTTTAGAAAATCAATCTCCCGTAATGCGCTACTTCATTTTTCTAGTTACCACCCTTACCACTTAAAATTTAACCTTCCAGTGAGTCAGTTCCTTAGAGTAAGAAGAGTTTCTTCAGATATAAAAGATTTTAAAGAAGCGGCTAATGAACTATGGGATAGATTTAAAGCTCGTGGTTATCCAACTAAATCTATTCGTCATGCATATACACGAGCTAAATATGCTAATAGAGAACTGCTACTACAAGAAAAGAATAAGGTTGAAGAAATAGATAATCTTATTTGTGTGTTACCATATTCTGAAGCAGGGAAGGAACTGATAAGCCAAATAAAACGTCACTGGCAAATTCTACAGCTTCATGAAAGTTTTACAGAGATCCCTATGTTCTCTTTTAAAAGAGGAAAAACTATTGGTCAAATTTTACAACAACAAAAGACGGGTATTAGACATAAAAATATAGTAGGGAGTCATAGGAAGTGTGACGGCTGTCAATGGTGTGTTAACACCATTGAAGGTACAACGTGGACAGATCCCCAATCAAAGAAAAGAATAACAGCTTCAGGATTTACAAATTGTAAAACAGAAAAAGTGATTTACGTGTTGATCTGTCCCTGCAACTTGGTTTATGTAGGGCGTACATCTCGTCCTATTCATATAAGATTGAATGAACACAAATCAAGAATAAAAACTAGAACGTTACAAGCCCCAATAGTAGAGCATTGCATTAGTCAACAACATGAGCCAAGTCAGTTAAAATGGAGAATAATTGATCAGTTAAATGAAGGGAGGGAGGGAGTAGTAAATGTGGAAGAAATGTTAAATTATAAGGAACAACGGTGGATCTATGTTTTAAACACAGTATCCCCTTACGGGCTTAATAATGAGTTAGAGTGGATGTCGCTAGTCTGACCCACTATGTAGAATAATAATTAGGAGGGTGGATTCAGTCCGACAATAAATAAATTAATAAATACTGTAAAGGACAGTCTTTTACGCCGGAGTTCACGTCATCACGTGCCCTCGGGCTTTTCAGACAGCCCTAGATATTTAAATGAAAAAACGCTGCCGCTTCCGGTGTAAAGAATTGGCGGTTACAGTGGTTGTCGGCGGTAAAGAGGTAAGGAGTCTGCTAGTATTTTGGTAAGGCGATAGCTAGCGGGGTGTAAGAAGAGCTTTCTTTTTACTGTGAACCTATATTTATATAAGTTATTAATACGTGGCTTTGCTGGTTATATTTACAGGGATGAAGCCTTGATAAAGCTATTTAGGCGAAACATGTCGGCTATGACATCCCTTATAAATACTGACATCTCGAGCCAAGAGGACTTAGCCACAGTCTAAAGCTAAGTACAAAACTATAAAAATATAAAAGAATAAAAAGTTAAAAAGTTAAAAAGTTTAAGAAAAAAATATTAAGCTCTATGAAAAGATCATTAGACCCAGTGACGAGCAGACACGTAAAGCTCAGGACAATGAAAAGTTTGAGTCCTGAGTGGTGCCACTGAGGGTCGGTTAGGATCTAATATGGTTGCTTGTATAGCAGGAAAGAAAGTATTTCCTAGCTACCACATTGATGTATGAAGTAAGCACCTACATTTAAATTATAGTGCTTTTGTTTGATAATTGTCTAAGAGCATATTAGAAAATGTAATTATTATTATTTTTTTTTCTGTACAAGCATAACGATAAACATGACCTTTGCTTATTACCAATGATAGTCTTGTGTCATCCTCTTGTATTGCTGATCAGTGCTTCTGTTCCTTGTGACCCTGGGCAAGTCACTTAATCCCCCATTGCCCCAGGTACATTAGATAGATTGTGAGCCCACCGGGACAGACAGGGAAAAATGCTTGAGTACCTGAATAAATTCATGTAAAACCATTCTGAGCTCTCTTGGGAGAACGGTATAGAACAGGGATCTCAAAGTCCCTCCTTGAGGGCCGTAATCCAGTCGGGTTTTCAGGATTTCCCCAATGAATATGCATTGAAAGCAGTGCATGCACATAGATTTCATGCATATTCATTGGGGAAATCCTGAAAACCCGACTGGATTGCGGCCCTCAAGGAAGGACTTTGAGACCCCTGGTATAGAAAATTGAATTAAATAAATAATGTATTCTTGCACATATTCTTCAATTCCCATCTATAGAGCAAGTCAAAAAAAAAAAAAGCCCACACATTCCCACACTTTATTCTACCAGGCTGCATAAAAATGGAATACTATGCCTATCAATCTTCGATTAGAGCTCAATTATTTGAAATTTGGTCATAAATTGAAGATGTTTTTATTCTGCAGATGTTATTGAATTGGCCAATGTTGTAAAGATTATTACATATGTACTTTTTTCCTAATGTTTTTTTCATTGTGAACTACAGTGCACCAGATTATTGGATTGCAGTATAAAAAAAAAAGTATTGCATTGTATTGTATTTGAAAACTTTTCTCATGTCCTTCCTCCATCTTCCCCCTCCTGTCTTCTCCTGTTCTCCTCCTTCCTTGATTACTCATGGGTTTAGGGCAGGGATGGGCAACTCCAGACCTTGAGGGCCAGAATCCAGTCAGGTTTTCAGGATTTCCCCAATGAATATTCATTGAAAGCAGTGCATGAAAATTGATCTCATGCATATTCATTGGGGAAATCCTGAAAACCCAATTGGATTCCGGCCCTCGAGGACTGGAGTTGCCCATCCCTGGCTTATGGCAATGACTTACGAGGGGATGCTCAAAATTTCTCAGGCCAACCAACCAACTTCCTAAATTCTGAGCATTATTTTGCCACTGTAGCTGAAAAAAGAGTTATCTTATTTTGTTAAGTGATGTTTTCACATTGTGTCATGTCATTGATTGAAGCATATCCACTTCATTCTTTTCTTGGTTGGGCTCAGAACTTTTCAGCACCCCCTAGTAAATTGATGATGAACCAGGAAATTTGCTGCTGCTCTATGGCTCATAACAAATAAAAATCATGCTAATTAATTCAGTGAAGAGTTGATGAGCTTCAAACATTCATATCCAATAAAGAAAATGATAATTTCTCACAGTCATGGAGGGACATAATCGAAAGGAGCATTTAAGTCCGTTTACGTCTAAGTCGCAAGTCGTCCAAAGTAAAAAAACAGCTTAGGACAGTTTTTCGAAAAATATGTCCAATTTTTTTTCGTTTCGAAAATCGTCTATGTATACGTCCTTCCGATCTGATCGTCCAAGTCATTAAATCATCCATCTTTATACCCCATTTTCATCAAACTTTTTGTCCAAGTCAAAAATGCCTAGAACAAATACTGTTGGACATGGGAAGGGTCTGCAAAGTGATGGACTGAACACCCAGACATGGCACCTTACAGGGCACTACTGTGAACTTCACAAAAAGGGTGCCATGTCTTCATCTCACAACAGCTCCCTTATAGGTCATGGTGAGCTCCTCAAACCACCTCCATAAGCCCCTAGACCCACTTATCTACCACCACAATAGCCCTTATGGCTGTAGGAACCACTTATATGCCAGTAAAAAAGGGTTTTGGGGGTGTATAGGGGAGTGCACTTTTTTCAATATCAATGCACTGATTACATGGGGTTATGGGCATGGGTCCTCCTCTCCATGGGTCCATAACCCACCCCCAAGATGGCAGATGATGTCTCTGTGCAGCACGACTAGGCTTTCTTATGCTAGGCTGCCAGGTGATGATGTTCTGGAGGCACAATTTTCAAGTTGTGATTAATATTTTTATGGGGGGGGATTGGTGATCACTGAGGTAGTGTGTGGGGTCTGTATTATGTGTTTGCAGTGCTTATCTGGTGACTTTAGGTGGTTTTTTTGTGACTTAGACCATGTTTTAAATGGTCTAAGTCACAATGTCCAAGTTCCATTGATCTTGTGCTGTATAACTTTCAGTTATGCATGCAGTACGACTAAGTCTAAGCCTGCTCATGTCCCACTCAAATCCTACCCTCGACACTCCTCCTGACATGCCCCATTGAGCTATGGTCGTTCAGCCTATGCCTAGGTCATTTATAAATACATCCCAAACCCGTTTTTATTATTGGCACTTGGACGTTTTTCACTGATGATTGTCCAAGTGCCGACTTAGGCCGGTTTATGGACGTTTTTCTCTTTCGATTATGAGCCCCTTACTGTATAATAGTGGGAATTAACAACACCAACAAGGGAAAGGGGTAAGATAAGTAGTGTAACAATTTGTGCTAACCTTGCATCATAGCTTCTGTATGCTTGTTTCTTTTTTTAAAAAAAATCTCCAACTCATTGCTGCTCAGTACAATGTAACCCCATTTTAGTAGGAAGCAATCTCTATAGAGATTGAGAGGTTCATTTTAGAACCTGCAACAAACATTACCAATAATGGTGCATGAAAACAGATTTTAGGGGTGGGACCAACAATTGTCAAAGGCCCGTATTCTATAAACGGCATCTTAACTGAGGCATTGGTAGGTACCCTACTGGTGCCTAAGTTAAGTGAAATAAAAAAATGCCTTTTCAAAGAAGTTTTAAAATGATTTTCCAGGTGCCTATTGGAACCTAAAAAAACAACACCCAAATTGCACCTCCAGAGGTGTCTACCAGTGCCTAACACCACTATAGGCATGGCTAGGGTTGCCAGATTTCCTCTTTGAAAAAAAAGAGGATACCTGGCCCTACCCTATTACCCTGTTTTGCTTTCTGCGTCATCAGAGGAAATCACTTATGGAGTTCTACCATCATGGCTGTATCTGTTTCATACAATGTGCTCACATGTCATGACTCTGTTATCCTGTCTCAGTAAAGGTTCAGATTAAAATTGATGGTGGAAGGGCAATAAAGGGCTCACTACTTCTTAAACATTCTTGACAACTACCATGAACCTAGCGAAACCAAAAGGGTTAGAGGGAAGTTGGCATCTAAGTGGAGAATAAATTTTGTAGAACTGCTTAAATGAACTGACTATCCCTTATGGAATGATTCTCCAAACAATAGTGGGATGTGAAGGTATGAATTTAGGATCAGGTGGCTGCTTTACAGATGTCCTCAATGGGAGTGGAACGTTTATGGTCTACTGGTCACCATTGCTTGAACCTTGTGCAATGACACAGCCTTCAAGTGTCAGCCCAACCCATGCATAGTAAAATGAAATAAACTGCACCAGCCATGTGCAGCCTTCTTGGTGACAGGAGCTCCAAGTTGGTTTGGGATGAATGAGAGGGACAGCTCTGTGAGGTTTGGTTCAGACTAGGTAATAAGCAAAAGCACATTTATAGTCCAATGTGTGGAGTGCTGTTTCCCCAGGGTAAAAATGTGGTCTTGAAAAGAAGGCAGAGAGAACTGTAGACTGGTTAAGATTAAATTCTTAGACAACCTTCAGGCAGAACTTCAGATGCATGAGAAGAACCACCCTATCATGGTAAAATATTCTATAAGGTGGATCTGATACAAGCACTTGGAGTTCACTGACTCAACATGTAGATATGAGGGATATCAAGAATACTACTTTCCAAGTGAGATACTTGAGAGATGATGTTGAGTGTATTTGAAATGGAGGCTTAATCAGAATGAAACATATAACATTAAGGTCCCAAATAGCATAAAAAGGCTTGAGAGGTGACTTGGTATGAAAAAGGCCTTTCATGAATCTAGAAACCAAAGGATGTACCCCCCCCCCAATTTGGTGATGAATGAAAAGCACTAATGACACTGAGATGAAATGTGACTGAAGTAGTTTTGTGATCACATTTGAAAAGCTGTAGGAGATAGTCTAGAACTGATGGGAGAGAATAAGTGACCAAATCTATCAAGTGAAGATTACACTAGATTGTAAAGTGAGTCATTTAAATGATAGCAGTGCTGCATGGTAGGTTTTCTAAAAGCTTCAATGATGGCTGACACTGGTGCAGATAATGTGAAAGCATTTACTTGGTGGGAGATACCATGCTGTGAATGTTAATGAACGTAGATTAGGATGCACAAGAGAACCTTTGTTCTGTGTTAGCAACGTTGGAAAGATGTGAAGTATGATGGGTTCTCATAAACTGAGTTGTATGAGGAGAGGGAACCATGGTTAATGTTGTGATCAAGGTGCTATGAGAGTCATGGCGACCTCTTCTTGGCAAAGTTTCAGTAGTCTTCCTGACTAGAGGAACTAGAGGGAAATCATAAAGAGACTTGCCCCACCAGTTGATGAAGAAGGTATCTGACTCCAGATGATTAGGAGTATAGAGTCTGGAACTGAAGAATGGAAGTTTATGGTTGTGGGAGGAAGTAAAAAAAGTTTACTTCTGGGGTACTCCAATCTGAGAATATCTGTTGCAAGACTGAGTTGAGAGACCACTCGTGAGGTTGTAGGAATCTGCTCAACTTGTCTGCTAAAATATTTTGTTTTCCTGCTAGATAAACTGCCTTGAGAAAAAAGTGAAAGATAGCTCAGGACCAGTTCTGAATTGCTTCTTGGCAAAGTGGGCATGACTCAGTAAATCTTTGTTTGTTGACATAGTATATAACCACCTGTGTGTCTGTTCAAATGAGTACTACCTGATTTAGGAGTTGATCTTAGAATATGCAGAGAACAATGCAGGTTGCTCGAAATTCCAGAAGATTAATGTAGAAAGTCTTCATTTGAGGTGTCCTCATGCCTTGTGTATGGAGGCCATTGAGGTTTACTCTCCAAGTGAGCATAGAAGCATCCATTGTTATTATTTTTTTATGTGGTGGACTATAGAAAAGAAGGGCCCTGGAAATATTGGCCAGAAACAGACAACACTAGAGAGACCGATGAAGATCTGAGATCACTTGTATTTGTTGGGATAGTGCTCCAGTGGCTTGAGACCATTGGGTCAAGAGAGTTCCCTGAGAAGTAGATGGGCAAATGGAGTCACATGAACTGTAGATTCCATGTGGCCTAGGATTCACATCATTTGGCATGCAGTGTATGTTGAAAAGAGGAGACTTTTTGACAGATATGAATCAGCGTTTTGAGCCTCTGTTGTGGTAGAAAAGTTCAAACTTGAGTTGTATTTTGGAGGGATCAAATGAACTCTAGAGTTTGAGTGGGTTGAAGATGGGATTTCTGTTAGCTGACTGTAAAATGCAGAAGATCCAATAGATGAATCATGGAATTGATGGCATGGTAAGCTTGTTGTGATAAGACCTTGATTAATCAGTCATCTAGATAAGGGAATGCTTGAAAGTCACATTAGCCAAGGTTTGCAGCTACCACCATTATACATTTTTGGGCTGATTCTATATATGGTACCTAAAGAATCCTGTACCTAGCAAAATAATGTTGACCTTGTGTCAATCACACTTAGGCGCTGTTTACAGAATCAAAGCTAAAGGCACCTATATAAAAAGAGGCACCTGAAATATAGGCCAAGGTTTTAAAGGCCAAGGTTTCAGGTACCTAAGTTTTTTGAGAATCATGCTTAGCAGTGCCTAACTCATGCTCCGCCCAGAGAAACATCTACTTAGGCATTAGGTGCCACTAAGCACAATGTGATAGGCGCCTATCGCCCAATTATTTGTTTCTAATTATTGAGGCTATTAAGGGTATTTTACCAATTAAGTTAGGCACCTAAGAGTTGCCTAACCTTAAGTGCCTTTTATATAACCTGGTCCTTTGTGAACACTCTTGGTACTGATGCCAGTTCAAATAGTAGTAGTTTACACTGGAGTGGCATGCTCACACTCAAAAATGAAGATATTTCCTGTGGGCAGGTAGGATGGAAATATGGGTGTGCACTTCCTTGAGATTCAGAGAGCATAGCCAGTCATTCTTCTCTAACAGTGGTAGCAGGGTTCTGAGAGAAACCATACAAAACTTTTCCTTCACCAGGTATTTGTTGCGAGAAAAGAGGTCCAGAATTAGATGCAGACCTCTGGTATTTTTTGGTATTAGGGAGTATTTGGGTAGAATTCTTGGCTCCTCTCCTGCGGAGGAACTTATTCTTTGGCATTGAGCTAGAGGACTGAGAGCTGTTGGCGAAGGAGGATCTTCTGAAAGGAATTGAAAAGGTTTTCTCTGTAAATGAAGGGCATAGTCCTTAATCCAAAAACATACAAAATGGAACCAGAGCTTGGAGCAAGGAGGTAAAAATTTATGCAGTGCATTATTGAAAATTGTAACACAGCCGTTTTTGGCAAAGATTCCTTTCCTCAGGGGTCCTTAGGAAAAACATAGAGGAGCAAAATAATTGAAATAGAAAAAAACATAATATACAACAAAACATACTCGTATGTATATATAAAAATATATTGAAGTGAAAGCAGTAAATTATAAAAATAAAAAAAGGGAAATAAAAGAGCATATTGGAGAAAAGAACATAGTGCAGCAACCTCAGAAAGCAAAATGAAGATAGAAGAAAGGAGTGAAAACCACAGATGGAAAAGGATTTGGGAGAGTGAAATAGGCAGAACCATAAGCTCCACCATAGACGTGAAGCCGAAGGTGAAAGCCCCCCCCCCCTCCCTCACTGGAGTAGCTATTGACACCAAGAAGTAGAAACCCGATGACATAGAAAGGTAACTGGTGACTATGGATGAGAGAATGACAAATTTCATAGAAAAAAAGGAAGTAAAAAGGAAACGGACCAACCTGTGTCCATGTCAAAGCAGCGGTAGGTTCTGTGAGGACTGTAAATATATTAATATATTCAAAACTGAGGTAAACTTTTAAACCAAACCAAGCATCACTGAAAAGACTGCATACAGAAAAGACAAAATACTTACATTTGAAGTATTCTCTAACATTCCCTATATATAAGAACATAAGAACATAAGCAATGCCTCTGCTGGGTCAGACCTGAGGTCCATCATGCCCAGCAGTCCACTCACGCGGCGGCCCAACAGGTCCAGGACCTGTGCAGAAATCCTCTATTTATACCCTTCTATCCTCTTTTCCAGCAGGAAACTGTCCAATCCTTTCTTAAATCCCAGTACCGTACTCTGCCCTATTACATTCTCTGGAAGCGCATTCCAGGTGTCCACCACACGTTGGGTAAAGAAGAACTTCCTAGCATTTGTTTTGAATCTGTCCCCTTTCAACTTTTCCAGATGCCCTCTTGTTCTTTTATTTTTTGAAAGTGTGAAGAATCTGTCCCTCTCTACTCTCTCTATGCCCTTCATGATCTTATAAGTCTCTATCATATCCCCTCTAAGTCTCCTCTTCTCCAGGGAAAAGAGACCCAGTTTCTCCAATCTCTCAGCATATGGAAGGTTTTCCATCCATTTTATCAGACGTGTCGCTCTCCTCTGAACCCTCTCGAGTATCGCCATATCCTTCTTAAGGTACGGCGACCAATATTGGACGCAGTATTCCAGATGCAGGCGCACCATCGCCCGATACAACGGCAGGATAACTTCTTTCGTCCTGGTTGTGATACCCTTCTTGATTATACCTAGCATTCTATTTGCTTTCTTAGCGGCCGCTGCGCACTGTGCCGTTGGCTTCATTGTCATGTCCACCATTACCCCTAAGTCCCTTTCTGGGTACTCTCATTCAATAACATCCCTCCCATCGTATAGTTGTACCTCAGGTTTCTGCTTCCCACATGCAGTACTTTACATTTCTCAACGTTGAACTTCATCTGCCATCTCGTCGCCCATTCCCCTAGTTTATTCAGGTCCCTTTGCAATTCTTCGCAGTCCTCTTTAGTCCGAGCTCCACTGAATAGTTTGGTGTCGTCTGCAAATTTTATTATCTCACACGTCGTCCCTATTTCTAGATCATTTATGAATATATTAAATAGTAGTGGCCCGAGCACCGAGCCCTGCGGAACACCACTTGTGACCCTCTTCCAGTCCGAGTAGTGGCCCTTCACCCCTACCCTCTGTTTCTTACCCGTCAACCAGTTTCTGATCCATCTATGCACATCTCCGTCCACCCCATGGTTCTTCAGTTTCCGGAGTAGACGCTCGTGAGGCACCTTGTCAAAGGCTTTTTGGAAATCTAGGTATACGATGTCTATGGGGCAAATACTTAAGGAGAAAATAATTAGCAAATGTGGGAGCCGGCGAGATTAAGTATACTAAAGAAGGGAAAGAGAAACCGCTATTTGTGTCCCAATCAAAAAATCACTCTGCCTACGTGTCCCAATCAGAAGCCAGAAAGCGGGGACTGCCTTCGCTTTGATATATTTTTAACATACATATATATGTTTTGTTGGACATTATGATGTTTTTTCCTATTTCAATCACTTTGCTCATCTATGTTTTTCCTTAGGACCCCTGAGGAAGGCAATCTTTGCTGAAACACGACCCGTATAGGGTCAAGGTTCCAGTGTGTATTTTTGTTACAATTTTCAATAAAGCACTATATAAATTTTTGCCTCCTGGCTCCAAGTTCTGGTTCCATTTTGTGTGTTTTGGACACTCTTGTTGTGTTGTGGAACCCTGGTCCTTTGCCTCTGATTTTGGGCTCGCTGCCATTGGTATGCAACCTCTCAGCTGAACTTATAGATTGTGCATAGTCCTTAATCACCACTTGAAGGACCCAGTTATTTGTTGTTATGAGAGCCCATCATTGATAAAAATGGTTGAGCTGACCTCCTATGGGTAGAGTCTGAGGCAAAGGTTAAGATATGTTGGCAATGTTCTCTATTATGGAGTCAAAAAGACTGATGTTTGGATTGAGGCTGCAATTGAGTCTTCTGCTGCTGCTGTTTCTGTTGTCTAGAATGCCTCTGATTCGATGAGTAGATAAGAACGCTGGTTATATTTTCATTTAGAATAGCTAGTTGAACATTTAGAGGAATTAGAATACCTCTTTGATGTTTGCGACTGGGTTGATTCGGTAGATCAGAAAGTTGTCATGCAGTCAGTGTTTGTTTTGATCTTTTCCATTGCTTATTCTATACAGTCTCCAAAAAGTTCATCTCCTATATAGGGAATGTTAGAGAGTCAGTCCTGGACATTGGCATCTATTCTGAAATTCGAAGCCATGCTTGTAAACACATGGCAATAGAGACTGCTGAGGTAAAATAGGTAATATCAAAAGTAGAACACACCATGTATTTCCTGGTCTCTAGGAGATCGTTTGTCTAATGCTTATGGTTACCAGATTTTCTAACACACAAACCTTGGCACATGACACTGCCTCATTCCGCACCATCCCCACCTTGTTTTGCCTGTAGCCCCACCCTGTTCCACCTCCAGTCCCGTCCTATTATACCATTGGCCCCAACCCTACAAAGCCTTGTCTTTTTCTCCAACCTCTGGGCTGTGTCTGGAGGGCTTCTGAGCATGCATGGATGCATGTAACAATATTAACACATGCTCAGAGGCCCTCCAGACGTGACCAGAGATCAGAACTTTCCAAAACCCAGATGCCTGGTAAACCTGTAAATGTTCATAAGACTTAAGATGCTCCAATGGTATATATTGCTCAAAGGAAAATATTTTTTTAAATTAAGGATATCAAAGAAAATGTCATATGGAAATTATTAAGATCCTATTAGCTACCATGGAGCCTTGTAATACTCTCTTTCCATATTTATCCAAGGTTCTTTCCCCTCTGCCCAGTAGAGTACTTGCATAAATTCTGGTACCGTTTGCTAACTTTAAGATAGACTCTACAACTAAAGACTGGTGTTGTAATTATGGTCTATCAAAGCCTGGACAAGATTGGATTCTCTAAAGTGTCCAACTTGTGTGGAAAAACTGAGTTAGAGTGTGAAGACTCCCAGTTTTTAAATAAGGCTTCTTTTATAAGATTATGGAGTGGAGCATTTATACAGTCCTTAGGCCATTTTTATAGGCCAGAGCTTCCATAAGTTTTGCTCGAGGCTCTGCCTCAGATTCCATATTAACTGGAAGCACTTTTCCTATATGTCTGATAAAATTTGTAAATGACAGACTTTCTGGAGATGACCTTTGACAAGGAGATGGAGGAAGTGAGTCAGAAGAAATCCCATAAGACTCATCTACAGACAAGTCAAGATAGTCACTGAAAGAAAATGGCAATAGGTCTGAATCATACTCCTCAATGTCAGCCCTTGTAGATTATCGAGGAGTGCTCTTTACCCCTCCCCCCAAAAAAAATAGAAGGTTTAGTATGCAATATATATATTTCTGCATGTGCTTTGCTAAAGTAATGCATTATTAAACATCTTTTGACCTTTATATCAAACTGGAGTCCTCTTTACCCCAAGAAATAAAACCCCATTTACCTATATGTGGATGCCTCTGGAAAACTTAAGGGATGCCTAAGTCATGTCCACCAAACTTGCGTCCACCTCACGCCCAAAAGTAGACCTGGTTTTGCAATGGCTACATTTTATGTGCTAAGTAGACATGCTAGGATGCTGGGAGGCATGCAATTCTGTAAATGGACATCTATTTTGAAGCCACGCCCATGCCACGCACACGCCTATTCTATTAGGTGCGGCTTTTTCTGATGGGCATTCACAAAATTGTGGATGTATACTTTGAGAATTGTGTCCAGCATTTAGACGTCTAAGTTCCAATTAATGCATGTTAAAGTCCTTAATTGAGTTTATTAACCACTTTATTTGGATGCCTAAGTCAATGGACGTCCACATGGAATCATGTGCCTATGTATATACTGCCTCTATTATATTTGGCCTTAACAAATAAATTCATCCAGCCAACACCAATAAACAATAACTCATAAATTATTTATGGTCTGGATCTTAACTCAATCTTTGCAATGTTATGTTGTTTTTCAAGACGCCTCAGCCCCACCACTCCACCGCAGAAAGTTATATTCAGATCGCGGGAAGCTTCTGGTGGAACTTCATCATTGGCTGTCTTTGATTTGCCACAAAAATATTTTTTTAAAAACTTTTTAATTTTTCATTTACTCTTAATTATTCTTATATATAGATAATAAATATCTCAATTGCATTGGATTAGAAAGTGAAATCCTCCACGGATAATACTTATCTCAGCCAACCAAGGGAGCCAGACCCGACATGTTTCGCACGTATATCGTGCTTTTTCAAGGGTCTCCCTGTAAAACAAATAAATATATATGTACAGAGAAGGAGCCGTTATCTACATTTATAAACCACCCCCTCCCTTGTCCTAAATACTCTTATTAATACAGAAATGCATCTGTCTTACCAAGGTGCGCCGCCGTCATCCGACTCCAAAAATTTAAAGAGCAAAAGATGGCGGCGGCGTCCTGGAACATCAATTAAATACCATTCAGCTGTTATAAAGTATCCGCCCCCCTCGCTGTCCATTGGCCAGATCCGAAAAACTCACTCATACCAGGGAATTCCACTCGATCATACTATTCAGCCCATCGGGCTCTACCGTATTCAACCAAAAGATAAATCTTTGTTCCTGTTCATTCAAACCCCTCGGAGGGTTTAATGAAAAATTAAAAAGTTTTTTAAAAAATATTTTTGTGGCAAATCAAAGACAGCCAATGATGAAGTTCCACCAGAAGCTTCCCGCGATTTGAATATAACTTTCTGCGGTGGAGTGGTGGGGCTGAGGCGTCTTGAAAAACAACATAACATTGCAAAGATTGAGTTAAGATCCAGACCATAAATAATTTATGAGTTATGTATATACTGCAGCACATTAACCTTGGTGTCTTTAAGAAGTTATTGAAGAGACACCTGTTTTATAATATGAACTACAGTATGGGAATGGAGGCAGTATGATTCTATGGAGGTTCTGTACAGGTATAAGCGCTAGTCGCTTATTCGTTTGTGTTTTAAATGTGTATTATTTGTATTGTATATGTTAAATTTTCAACCGCTCTGTAAAAGCGGGTTATAAGTAAAACCAAATAAACAAACATTGTGGATGCCTAAAGTTAGACGTCCTTTACAAAATTTGCCCCCAACTGCCTCTCAACTGACAAGAGCCCCTCACTGCATCTGGTATTACGCACAAAAATAAAGCTGCCAAAGCACTTCACTGCAAAAGCGTCTGACAGTTGCATCATCTTACAGATGAAAATCCATCTGGATAAATACTTTACAGTTCATCAGTTACATTGTACTGCTGCTTTGCTGGATCCACGGTTTAAATGTAATTTCAGAACATTAGCCACAACAGAATATGTACAGGCACTGTCTAACTTGAAAGAGATGGTGGATAGGCTGCCAGCATCAGGCACTCAAGATGACTCATCTGTCTTGCTGCAACCCAATAAGAAAATAAAACTAGAAGAAACTTTCTTGGGAGAATTCTATTCCTCAACTTCTTCAAATATGCCTGAGGTATATATATATTTTCTTTCTTTAGTTAGTTCAATATTTTATCATATGACAATATTACTTGCTAGTTACACCTTCACATTCTAAATAATACAATCTGCTTTTCTCAGGTGGATGCATACATGATTTCTTCTGACAAAATCCCAGATGATACCTTGTCTTATTGGAAGTCAAAATCTAGAAAGTGGAGAAATCCTTCTGAAGTTGACAGATGAATCATTGGAGTGCCTGCTGCCAGCACATCATCCGAGCAGTCTTTTTTATCGGTTGAGCGTGTTCTTGAGGATAGATGATCACAGCTAGAAGTGCATACTGTTGATAGACCTCTATTCCTGCATGAACTTAAGACGTAATTACCTCATATCACTGACCTGTTATTGTCCTCTTCCTTGGTTGTCAGCCTCTTGGTTTGAGATTGGGGAATGGGAGGGGAAGGGGTATTGGTTTTGTGCCTGTTATGGCAGATGTTTGATTTTGTTTTGAGTTTTCTGTAAAACTCAAAACTAAATCAAAACTGTCAAAAGTAATTACTTCTTTTTATGGGGGTCAGGTGGGGTGAAATCAAAACTGTCAGAAGTAATTACTTTTTATGGGGATGGGTGGGAATGGAGCAGATTCCTTGCAGGGATGGGTGGGGATGAAGGAGATTCGGGCAGGGATGGAGAAGATTCTGGTGGGGATGGGCGGGGATAGAGGAGATTTCTATCCCCATACAACTCTCTCGTCTACACCAAGGCCTCTACCAGCAAGTAGACATGGTTACGGGCAGATTTGGGGCAGATTTTGGGTATGATTTCACTTAGTGCACTCATTTAGGCCAAGAAAACTCTTGCCTAATTGACAATTTAACCAAGGTTTTCACTGGTGCCTAAGAACACTTAGACACCGCTAAGTGCAATTCTATAAATCAGGGGTGTCCAACCTGTCGCCTGAGGGCTGCATGTGGCCCCGTGAAGTACTTTGTGCAGCCCCGGTCGAGGGCGATGCAGTGTTTTCCTCTGCTGCCCCTGGGTGTTTACCATCTTGCCGGCTCCCTCCTCTGTCTTGCTGCAGTGTTTGCACATTTATACGGCCCCAGAAACATTTTTTCGGCCAATGCAGCCCAGGGAAGCCAAAAGGTTGGACACCCCTGCTATAAATGGTACTTAGTGGATGATTGTCAACCACACTCAACAGTGCCTAGGAGCTAGGCATCATTTATAGAATCAGAGCCTAGACACACCCACTCTCCACACCCAGTTATGCCCCTCCAGGAAAGAAAAAATTTAAATATTTTAGCATATGGTTTGCAAGTGTACATTTAAAAATTACCACGGGAGACCTCATCATAGTTCACAGTATTCCATTTT
Source organism: Geotrypetes seraphini (assembly GCF_902459505.1). NCBI lineage: Eukaryota > Metazoa > Chordata > Amphibia > Gymnophiona > Dermophiidae > Geotrypetes > Geotrypetes seraphini. The sequence continues at coordinate 219,490,122 of NC_047085.1, forward strand.
TAAGCTGTGGTAAGCTTGCATTACTGCTTATAGCAGCTTTGTAACATGGCTCCTTAGTTTCCTGAAGGTGCTTATTAGAACTGCTAACCATGATTGATCATGTTGTTCTAAATGTATCAAGTTTAATCAAAAATCAGTAACTTTCATTATTTTGCATTATATGATCATTTATCTGATGAAACAACAAGGCAGTGTTTATAAGTACATATACACATTCTCCTGTTTGATGCAGAGAAAACAAGAAAAGCTTTTAGTTTTTGAAAAGTTCAAAAAAAAAATTAACAGACAGTGTCATCTGCTGATTCTAAGTTACACAAGCTAAAATTACATTTCTTTATTTAGCAGCATGAGCTCCACATTCAACGCAAATCAATTTCCCCTGGAACCAAATAATTAAAACAGCTAATGATGTGCTCAGTTAAATTGCAGCTATCCTTTCTTTGAACATTCTTTCCATCAAGCCCCATCTCTCATTATTGTTCCAAAGTATTATAAGGCCACTTTCCAAAGCCATTTACTTGGGTTAATTGTCCGAAAATTGTCCTTCTTGGAACTGCTAAGAAGTACAAGCAGGGTTCTACTGCCTACTTTCCACTACACTGAGCTCAGAGGTTCCAGGGGTCATGTTAAGTGTGGGACTAACAAATAATCCTCAAAGACTGAATTTAAAAAATTGCATGTACTATTTGTCATGGACATTTGCCTAAAAAAAAAAAAAGCTGAAAAAAAATATAATGGTACTTTGCATATACAGCAGTTTGCAAAATGGAAAATACATATTTATTTTCTTCCCTTAAACATTAGCTAGAAAAATGAAACTAAATGGAAGATCTATGGGTACTTTGTACTTGTAGTTGTTTTCATATAGCAAGCATTTGCATGGATTCCTGTTGAAAATTAGGCAGAAGATACATTGGTGCAAAGTGCCCATAAGCTCTCATTCAGGTGAGTAATATGAAAATTGTCCCCTTTGAACAGTCAAATATTATTTTTGGATGAACTAATGCCTGTTTTCATTAAAGGAAGTCATGAGCTAAATACGTGAACTGAACATATATGCTGGGTGCACAAATGTAGAGAAAAAGTCCCAATAGTGTCACTGAGAGACAGAGTGTGGGGAGCAGCGTCGGAGCTAGCAAATAACCAAGAAGAAAAATTAATAATTAATGTGATATGAGGATCTCAGAGTGGATTGTGATCAAATAAAACGATGAATCGTTCAATATTACAATCCGTGTGAGGACACCCACCCAACACATCACACCATCATAGAAAAACCTCATTGTGTGGTCATCAATCATACAGTGTAAAAAGTATATAATAACACCAGTGTTACTCAAAATAATAATAATAAAAATAGCTCCAAAGTTGCCCCAACACAATCAGCCCAACAGAGGAACTGCATAAACATAAAAAAAAAATCACTTATCTCAATCGGGGCTCAGTACGAGATGTCAGAACTCCCAAAGCAAGGCGGGACAAACAAGCCCGACAGGAACTGCATGTAGCAAAAAAAAAAAAAGAAAGGCTGCTTCAAAGTAAAGGGTTCAACTGAGCTTCCGTTTCGGAGAAATATCCTTCATCGGGAACCATTAAATTTGCAAGCACAAAAGCACAACATCAGGACGCAGGGAGAAGCACCCGGCAAAAGGCAGTGCACAAATGTAGGCATGAATTGCAAATTCATGTGTTAGCTGATTAGGGCTTCTTTTATCAAGCTGCCCTAGAGGTTGTAAGTGCAGGCTGGTGTGGTAAGTGCTCAGACGCATATAGGAATTGTATGTGCGTCAGATCATTTACCGCGCCGCCTCGTACTAAAAACCTCTAGTGTAGCTTGATAAAACGGGAGTTAATTAGGTGTTAACAATCAATAGCAGGCCAACAAACAACAAAAAATTATTAGTGCCTTGGGTTTTTGACTTGTTCCTGGGGTTATTTGGGGTGCTGATTCAGAAGGAGAGTGTGGTACTATGGTTGGAGCTACAGCCTTGGCACCCTGTGGTTGTGGGTTCAAATCCCACACTGCTCCCTGTGACTTTGGGCAAGTCACTTACTGTATTTTCACGCATATAACGCGCATACGTGTATATCATGCATACGCATATAGTGCGCGGGAACAAAGCATTGCTGTAAAAAAAAAAATCTATATAGCATGCACACATGTATACTGCGCATGCTGCTATAACCTCCTCCCGCCACCCCCGCCTACTCCCTCTTCTGGCTTGCGAACCGGCATCCTTCCCCCCCTGCTTGCGTCACCCCCCCTCCTCCTGCGATCCTTCATCCCCCCCTGCACCGCAAAGACATCGCTTACCCGATTGGGCACCAGCACCAGCGCCAATGCACAGGACGTGCCAGTGCCAGTGCCTGAAGATCCTCCCTCGCCTGGGCTGGGCTGGGCGGTGCGAGGGAGATCCTCCCTCTTCCCTGTGCTGGGCTGGTCTGGGCTTTGAGCATTTGCGCATGCTCAAAGCCTTCTGGTCTCGCTCTCTTCGAGATTCTGAATCTGAGAATCTCGGAGAGAGCGAGACCAAAATGCTTTGAGCATGCGTAAATGCTCAAAGCCCAGACCAGCCCAGCACAGGGAAGAGGGAGGATCTCCCTCACACTGCCCAGCCCAGCCCAGATGAGGGAGGATCTTCGGGCACTGGCACTGGCACGTCCTGTGCATTGGTGCTGGTGCCGGTGCCCAATCGGGTAAGCAATGTCTTTGCGGTGCGGGGGAGGGGGGGGACGCGAGCGGGGGGAGGATACCGGTTCGCAGGGGGGATGCCTGATCACAATGAGAAAAAAAAAATTGTATAACGCGCTCAAACATATAACGCACATGGTTATACTCGGTTTGTAAAATCGTGTATAACGCGCGCGTTATATGCATGAAAATACGGTAATCTTCCACTGCCCCAGGTACATTAGACAGTTTAGGAGCCCACCAGGACAGATAGGGAAAATGCTTGAAGTACCTGAATATAAATTGCTTTGAATTGAATGTGGTTGTAAAACTACAAAAAAGGCAGTATATAAGTCCCTATATCACTTCCCTCCTTGAAAATTATATTGGATAGACCGAATCAGAGCCAGGTCAGGTGTTCAGGATATCCACAATGAAAATGTATGAGATGGATTTGCATACACTGCCTCCTTGAAATGCAAATATATCTCATGCATATTTATTGTGGATATCCTGAAAACCTGACCTGGCTCTGACTCTCAAGGACCGAATTGCCTACCCCTGCTCTAAGGCCACTTCTTACCACAGTCCGATAAAAGGATACCTCGATTTGTTCTAGTTGATAACAAACAGTTTTAAGACAGGTTAGCAATCATTTCTAAATAATTACCCTTTCAATTGCTTTGACATTATGAGGTCCCTTTACTAAACTGTGGTAAACCCTTGGGCGTATATACCGCAAATTAAAAGGGCATACCGCAGGGTGTGCACTACCAGGTAAATTTCCCTGTGTGCAAGTGGGTTTGACAGCGCTAATCAGGGCCAGATTCTATAAATGGTGCCTACATTGGCAGACACCTTGAAAGAAAAGATGCCGGCTGCATGTCACGCATAGGCAGCATTTATAGAATTGCACCTTATGGCACTTATCACAAAACTTAGGCGCAGGCAATAAAGTCCAGGGTTTTCTGACCTACATTGCAGTCACCTAAGTTCTTTTCAGAACTCCACATAACAGTGCCTCTCTCTGTCTCTACCCACAAACATGCCTATTTAGGCATTAGGCACTGCTAAGCACGAAGCGATAGGCACCTACCTTCAATAGAATCGGGTAGGCGACTATCATCCAATTAATGTGGTTTTTTTTTCCCCAAATATGAGTATTTAGGTAATTAATGTAGATACCAATTCAGGCACCTAACTTAGGGCATCCTTTATAGAATATGTCCCTTAGCGCATGAGGCATTGCCATGCACTAATTGATCAGCATGGTGTTAGCACATGGACCCTGAAGGCCTGATTCTATAAACGATGCCTAAGTTAGGCACCGCTAAGCACCCTAGTCATGGACACCTAGTAATGCCTAACTTAGTTACGCGAGCAACTTAATTGGTTTTAGTTTGTTTAAATGGAATAGCAATTGACCATGTCATTAAAATCCAATTAAAAAACATTATTTTTATTATCACGTTAGCTTGAGCAGGGATATCTTCACAATGTCTAGTCGTTGATTGACAACTGCGTGTAGCAGCGCCTACTAGTTAGATGTCAATAGGTTTCAGTACGGGGCTCTCACGGTAACGTTGTTTAATGGCCATGTGCAAATGGTAAGATTAGCACATGGCCATAAACTAGGAAAATGGGAAAGTCAGCCATTTTCCAGCCATAGCACAGTGGCCTTAGTGTATAAGAGAGCCACATGTAAGCAGTGTGCTAAGACCACTTTTGCTGTGGCTTTAGTAAAAGGACTCCTATTATTCTATGGCTTCAGATGATGTTTTTAAGGCTTTATTTCTTTAGCAGCTATTCTGAGGTCATTTAGAGCGGTTCCTATTCTGCACATCTTTCAGCGTATTGAAATGTAATCCCTTATGGGATAAAGTTCAATAACCATTCAGCAAAAACAATTACATATACATGCCCTTAATCAATTATAGCATGCTTCCTTTTATTTCTCATTTAATAATTGTTTATAAATTTTATCTGTGTCAACTTTTTATGTGTTACAAAACTGCTTTGCCTCATGACTTTATATTTTCTGCTAAAATGTTACTATCATTTTCCTTGCATGCTTGGGGAATTATTATTATTCATAGCAGCAAATATTGATGCATCTTTCTTTTAAATTACTAGACAACAATATTCTGTTGAGTATTTCATCAAAACATTAATGTTTACTACATCTAGTGTAGCTCAGGATTATTGCAGAATATGCATCAATATAATACTCTCCAAGCAGAGTTGTAAAATTTGATTGTGCTGCTTTATTTTTTCAGTAGATTAATTGGTTCTTCCTAGTTCAATGTTCTGTCCTTGCCCTCTAATTTTTACTAAGCAAATCGTTCTGCAAAAAACCTATTGTTACATTTTGATATCATGCTTAGATTAAATTTCTATCCTTATCTTTAGTGATAGTAATGATTTTAATACTGTAAAAACTCTTCAAAACAAAAAGAATATAAACTGAAATATGAGTACCGTAGTTCAAATAATCATATTTATTTAAATCCCTAAACCTAAGCCTAAATCCCTAAGCCTAAACTAATTTTCTGGGATGACTCCCCAAAATGCTAATGAATTTATTGTCTTAAAAATACCTTAATCGAACAATCAGGTAGAGAAGAGAGTTGCAAGAAAAAATTAATAGTAATAACCATTACATCCTATTTGGTTCATTGCCTCCATGCCCAGTGTAGTGTAGAAGCTATGGATATTGGTGTGCCTTGGCTCAGATCCTGGAAATTTGACCCTTACAGGGTTAATTCTCAAAAGCTGCCTAAAGTTTGGCACTGTAATGCTGCGTCCTAAGGAGTCCTAGAGGAAAAGTCCATAGTCTATTATTAAGATACTAGTATTTTAGCCCGTTACATTAACGGGTGCTAGAATATATGTCTGTCTGTCTTTATTTCTGTCTCTCAATCTCTCCCGCTGTCTTTCTTTCTGTCTGTCTCTCTCCCTGGCCCCCTTTGTTTGTCTGTCTTTCTGTGTCTCTCCCTGCCCTGTGTCTTTCTTCTTTTCTTTCTGTCTCCCTTCCTCCCGCTGTCTGTCTTTATTTCTATCTATCTGTCTCTCTCTCTGCCTTCTATGCAGCAGCATTTCTCTCCCCCCACTTCCCTGTGCAGCAGCCACAGCAGCATTCCCTCCCCCTACATTTCCCTGTGCAGCAGCATTTCTCCCACCCTACTTCCCTGTGCAGCAGCAGCATTTCAACCCCCCCCACTTCCCTGTGCAGCATCCACAGCAGCAGCATTCCCTCCCCCTCCATTTACCTCCCCCCCCACACCACTTCCCTGTGCAGCAGCAGCATTTCCCCTACCCCCCTTTCCCTTCCCGCGATTTGGCCGGCTCCCTTAGTCCCTTACCGCCCCCCTTCCCTTCCCACGGTCCCGAATAACCTGCTGATTCCAGCAGCATCTGCAGCACTCTACACACACTGCTTCAGGGCCTTCTACTGCCCTGATTTACTCTGGCACATCCCTGATGACATCATCAGAGACACAGCAGAGCAAATCAGGACAGTAGAAAGCCCCAAAGCAGCGTTTGTAGAGTGCTGCGGACGCTGCTGGAGTCAGCAGGTTTGGAGTCGGGACCGCGGGAAGGGAAGTGGGGGTGGCAAAGGACTAAGTCAGCCGGTCAGACGTCAGGAAGAGATGGGAGAGTCTGCACGTCAGTCAGCTTTACCGGTATTTGAATCAGAGTCATGGCGTTTTTCGGCCGTTTGCAAATTGTGAAGAAAACCTTTGCCTTTCAGTTGCTCTTAAATCCAAGCAGGCGCCCTCCATTCAGCCATCCAATGTTCAGGATCGAAACACCGTGAACCAGCCAGACCGTGAATGTGGGGCCGTTGTAAGCTCGCATGCACACTCTTGCCGGCCACGGACATACGGTCAGGGAACACGCCGGTAAGAGTGCGCATGCGCGGCTAGGGTTTTATTATATAAGATGGGGGAAGCCTCTGCTTGCCCGGAATCAGTAGCATACAATGTTGCTACCCTTTGTGTTTTGGCCAGGTACTAGTGACCTGGATTGAGAATGAGCTACTGGTCTTGATAGACCATAGGTCTGACCCAATAAGGCTATTCTTATATTCTTATATTCTAGCCTTAGCACAACACTTATGAAGGTCTTTCCCACATGCTAAGGCCGTTTTCCTGTGGCTAGAAAATGACTTATTTTTTCCATTTTCTGAATTAATGACCATGTGCTAATTTCACTATTAGCATGTGGCTATTAAAAATATTAATACATGAGTCTCTACTACCTCCTATTTTGTAGGTGGTAAGGGCCCCCACAATAGCCCTATTAGTGCAGAGCAATGTCCCACATTCTAATTCATGCTGTCATGCCTACTCCACGTCCTCAGACACACCCCTTTCCAGAAAAATAAAAAATTATTTTTTTTGAATGCACATGGCACACAGGCTGATTCTGCATAGGACGCTGGTCTCAGTAGCTGCCTAAGAAGTGGCAGAAAATTGCACACCAGCATCCTATATGGAATTGTGTCTGTCTTAAAGAATAGATGCCTTATCCCCCCCCCCCCATTCTCTTACTGGTACCCATGTCACCGATGCCAGTTAGAGAATTGCCTAGCTTTGCCAAGGGATCCCTTGGCATGAGCTGAGCGTAGCAAGGAAATCCCCGATCAGCTGAGCCAGCAGGACTCTCTGAAGCCACAGAGGATGTGTCGGGGTGTTAGACAAGAGGGAGTGGGCATTCCTCCTGCCACGCGGATATATGTGTGGGGTTCCTCTGCTGCTGCATGGACAGCTGATTGCAGCAGGGGTATTTTCCACCTGATCAGCTGAGCCCGCAGAACTCCCCAAAGCCACAGCTTTGGGAAGTCCTGCTGGCTCAGCTGATCGGGGATTTCCTTGCCGTGATCAGTTGAGCTGGCAGCAAAGTCTACTTTTAGGATGAAATGTAAGCCAGCATTTTGCAGGACTACATTTTAGGCTTCTGCAACAGCTCTAGGGAGATACGTAGGGACACTTAAACTCACCCAAGGCCATTTCCAGGTGAAACTATGCCCATGCCCAGCCTTGGGCGAGCTTAAGTGTTTCTATGTATCTCCCTAGACTCACAGCAAATGCCTGCAGTATATGCGTCCTTCCTCGGGAGGCTTTTTTTTTAAAAAAAAACATGCATCCTGATTGGCTGTCAGACACCTACTGCTGCCTACAATCAGGATGCCAGTTTACAGAATCAGCCCTAAAGTGAACATTTATCATGGGACACCAGAGCATATCTCTCTGTTTGCCTTTTAAACCTAAAGAAAGCACACACTTACCACAGTTTAGTAAAACGACCCCTAAATTGTGTGCACACAATTTCACCTACTCTGATTTTATAAGATAATCAACTAACTACAAATATTTTGCAAATTATGATAGACTTCTTTGTTTCAAAAATGTGTTACTTACTAGATGATGTTTTTATGGAAATGAATGTAAATGTAATGTCCTGGAAATAGCCTGGTTTATTTTTTTGAAATCCTTATTTATACACAAAACTTTGTGCTCCTTTTACTAAACGGCGGTAGAGGTTTGTACTGCGGGCTGGCAAATTAATTGCCCCAATGTTCATAGGAATTCTACGAGCGTCGGGATATTTAACTCACCGGCCCACGATAGAAACCTCTACCGTTGTTTAGTAATATCCAGTGTTTAAGCATAAGCACTTATTTCAACCAAATGGCTGATGTCACCACCCGCGTAGACTGAGATGAGTATTTATACTACATGAGTTAATAAAGAAAATTGCACTATCAATCTCAGCGTGTCATTCGTCTGTATGGAAGAAAGTTTGTTTTCATGCAGCTGATACTAATGAGGTTTATAAACTTTAGAAAGTATCCATGAAGATATACCTTTAGTGACCATATATACTAATAATATTTGATGTAAATACCTACATCTAACTATAGGGAGTTAGGAACATTTTATAACCCACACACATAACTGCTGAGCATGTCTCTGACATACTTGTGCCTCTCCCGGGTCCAGACCTACTTTTGCGCTCTGGAATTTGCATGAGGGGTTTAGAGAATATAATGAGTTAAAATGTTGTGTGATTGCAGCACCAAGGTACCCCCCTTTTCAAACCCAGCATGCACCCCAAAAGAGGGAGAAAAAGCCTCAGATTAATGTAGCAATATAAAACCAAAAGGTACAAATCAAAACTGTTTTTGATATGTTCATCGGCAAAAAAAAACTCCCTCACAGCACAGATCAGGTTTAGAAAAGGGCAAAGTCACCCAGAGGCACATTCAAAGACTTAGCTGGCAAAAGACGACATGAGTTCCAATGCTGTCACGTCTTCGATCTTCCCAACAAGCGACCTTGTTTCACCAATGCTCATCAGGGGAACAAACAATACAGCCTTAAAAAATGCAGCCAGCTGAGACCAGCCCCAGAAGAAAGGAAACAGACAAGAGTACTTAAAGCCCTTCCTCCAACACAGATCTCATTTCTGGTCTGAATCAACCAATCAGCACTCAGCTCAGCTCTTATCAAACACAATTGATTGGAGAAAATCAAAACATCAAAAAAGAACAAAAAAGAAAAAGCAACAATGTAAATGATTTTCACCTTTAAAAAATACTTGCCACTCCACTCTCTGATTAAGACCCAATGGTCACACGGTTTGTAAAAAGAATATCAAACATTGTCAGTTTGGTAAAGTTTTTTTCTTCAAATCTCCCTTGCACAACAGAGGAACCAAGGAGTCTATCACTGCACATTTAAAATCTTCAAATCTGTGCTTAACTTGCTTGCAAGTCTTTGTTAAAACATCCATTACATTTTGATGAGAAATATTGTACTGTGTTCCAAAAGCCGACTTTTAAAGGCTCTAGAGGTGTGGCCAATGTAACATAGCTGACAGGGGCATATCAAAACATATACCACCCATACAGATGCACATGTGGTGGATCTCTTCAATGTAACTTCCCTTCAGTAAGGAATTTCAATCACCATCCCTTCCAACATGACATCACACATCACTCATTGATTGCATTTGTAGTGCACATTTGTAGTCCACAGGCCCCCTGCATTGATCAGTCCATATATCAGCTTTGCACAATTTGTCATTCAGGTTCCAGTCCCTGCTGTAAGCCACCATGCACGGTAAGAACATAAGAACATAAGAAGTTGCCACCACTGGGTCAGACCAGAGGTCCATCGCGCCCAGCGGTCCGCTCCCGCGGCGGCCCATCAGGTCTGTGACCTGTGAAGTGGTTCCTGACCATTTCTGTAACCTACCTCTACATCTATCTGTAACCCTCAATCCCCTCATCCTTTAGGAACCTATCTAAACCTTCCTTGAAACCCTGAAGTGTGCTCAGGCCTATCACAACCTCTGGAACATCTTTCAATTTGTGGTGCGTTTGTGAAATTGGCTAATATTTCTTAACACTCTGTTTAATAACTGAGGACATCTGAGAAAAACGAAGCACACAAACCACAGACTGCTCCTGCTCCTGTTGTCTCCTATATGTCAACAACTGTTCCCTAGAGTTACAGCGAGCTCTTTTCTCCGCCTTCTTCACAATTCTTCTGGTATAAGCCTGCTCCGTGAACCTGCACGTCAATAGTTTTGCTTGCGTGTCATACTCTTGAACAGTGTCACAAATTCTTCTGTAACGAAGAAACTGAGACACAAGAAAGCTATTTTTCAAAGCCCCCCGGGTGCATGCTGGAATAATGGAGCAAAGAATTATGGTCTGGTTTGGGGTTTTCTTTGAAAACTGTAGTGTGAAAACCTTGATCTCACCAATTGATTTTCACATCCAAGAAATGCAATTCAGTAGCATGGTAAGTAATATCAAATTTAATTGAAAAATGGCAGGTGTTCAAAAAATTCACAAAGTCCAAAAGGCTGTGTTCAATATCATCCCAAATGAAAAAAATGTCATCTATAAACCTGCACCACTGTTTCACATTTTTGAAGCCATGAATAGATTGGCTATGGAGGGCGCGAATGCAGCCCCCATAGTCACGCTTCCTCGTTGCCGGTAAAATTTACCATCAAAAATAAAATAATTCCACTTCATGGCAATCTCCATTAAATCAAGCAAAAATGAAGTGGGTACCAGTATAGGATGTTCCCTGGATTCCAAATAGTCCTGTAACGCCTCCAAGAATACCAACTATTGAGACAGACATGGGAAAGCCACTGTCCTAGGATTAGTAGAATGGGATGTTGCTATTATTTAGGTTTCTACCAGGTACAGTGACCTGTGTTGACCACTGTTGTAAACAGGATACCAGGCTAGATGGACCATTGGTCTGACCCAGTATGGCTATTTTTATGATAGGCGGTATATCAAATTAAAATAAACTTCAAACTATTGCCCAGATTTACTAAGCTTTATGAGCCTTCTCCGACCCTGACCCGACTCAGTAACCTTCTGGCCAATCCAATCGACACCCGATCCGATCTGCACATGCAAATGAGGGGAAAGGGCATACAAAGTAGGAATTCAGAGATTCACTAAACCAACGAAGGAATGCTGATTGGGCTGGCTGATCCAAAAAAAGCGACTGCTGAGGACCAGTCACTCGTGTCTTGCTGACTGTCCCGCTCTCTGCCACTCTGAAATCCCATCCCTGCCGCCCTAAAATCCCAGTATCAAAAAAAAAAATAAAACCAATTTAAACACTAAACTAAACTAAACCTTAAGTTTATATACCGCATCATCTCCACGGATGTTGTGGAGCTCGGCACGGTTTACAAGAACTTAAAATATAGGAAGAGAAGGAAAAAAAAGGTTTACATGAACTTATATATAGAAGAGAAGAGTAAGGGGGGATAGAATTACATTTTAGTGAAAAGCCAGGTTTTCAGTTGCTTGCGGAATAATTGAAGGGAGCCCAGGTTCCGCAGCGGGGTAGTAAGGTCGTTCCAAAGACCTGTGATTCTGAAGAGAAGGGATTTTCCCAGTTTGCCTGAATAGCGAATACCATGTAGAGAGGTTAAGGATAATTTATTCCTATGGGCGGGTCTGGTAGAGTCAGGATTTGAGGAGTTATAAGATAGTGGGATTAAGGGAGATAGGATGCCATGAATGATCTTAAAAGCCAGGCAGGAGCATTTGACACATCTCCCTTATGCCAAAAGCACAAAAAGGCAAGCTCTGCTGACTCTCCTGCTCTCTGCCGCCCTGTCCCTGCCGACTCTCCTGCTTTCTGCCGCACTTCCCTGCAATGCGAACCCGTGGTTTTAACCCATGGGTTAAAAGCGTTTTCTGTTCCTGGCTGCATATAGCTCTGGCTAAAGCGTGTTCTATTCCATTAAAGCCCCCCCCCCTTGTTTTGACCTCGCTTGTATGAAGAAGATGGTCTGCGCATACATTAGGATTGCTCAGCAGTGATCCATGGGGTTGCTTTGGGATATGCCTCCGATCAAATTAATTTGTATGATGACTCGTAGAGAATCAGTCGCCCTGGAAGACTCGGCCACAGATCACCCATGGATCGGATCGGTGAGTTTAGTGAATATATGCCTAGATTCACTAACCTCCTGATCCGTGTCCGATCCGTGAGTGATTGGAGGCAGGCCGACCGATTCACCAACCATCTTCATGCAAATGGAGGTGATCGGAGGCACGCCCCCAACTGACTGCACGGATCGGATTGAGTCTGGGGAGAGCCCAGACAGTAGTGACAGGAGAAGCAGCCTCCTGTCACTGCTGTCAGGGCTTCTGCCAGCTTTAAATTTTTTTTTAATCCGACAGATATTTTGCATGTTTTACACACACAAAATATCAGCCCAATTTTTTAAAAAATTAAACCTCCCTTCTTCTCCCGACAAGTGCCCTGTCCCCACTCCACGAACCCCACAAAAAATGTGCCCCGCCGCTTAAAATTATGGCAAGAGGGTTCCCACTCCCTCCTGCCATCTGTCCCATTCCCGGTTTCGCTCACCCCCAAAAAAACCCAAATGGCAGAAGGCAAGCTAACTCCCTCCTTCACCCCCCGGACATCCCCTCACTCTTCCCATTCCCAGTCTCCTCCCCGTACATTTAATTGAGCAGGAGGGGTGCTCAATCCCTCCTGCTCCAATGCCTCTCGCGATGAGTCTGTGGCCTTAGGCCCCGTCCCAGTGCATCATGTGATGCACGGGGTAAAGCATAATGCCCTGATTGGCTCAGGTGCCTCGGGCTCCTCCCTTGGGAGGGCCTAAGATGCCTCAACCAATCAGAGACTTCCTTAGTGAGTACTTGGGTGTTTTAATGTGTGTGGGTGGGCAGTCATTGGAGCAGGAAAGATTGAGTACCCTTCTTGCTCCATTAAAGATACGCGGGCAGGGTGGGACCAGAGACAGGGCATTCCTTGGATGGCAGGAGGGAGTTGGCATCCCTCCTGCAATAGGCAGTGATGGCGGCATCATGCATTATCATAGGGGTGTCATCATCTCGGGGGGGGGCAGGATTTTGATGAATATATAAAAAAGGAAGAATTATATATTCTGTAAAAAGCACATTTTTTTAAGGGCAGGTTAAAACCACAGGCTTGCACTGCATGGAAGGGCATAAGAGTTGGGGCAGAGAGCATGAGATCGGGGCTAAGAGCAGGGTTTTTCCACAGGCGACTGGTTCTCACCAGCCGCTTGTTTTTCAGATCACCAGTGAATCACGTCCTTCCTACTTTGCATGCCATTTCCCCTCATTTGCATGCACGGATAGGAATTGGATCGGAGGAGAGGTTAGTGAATCAGGTCAGAGGAAAATCAGGTCGCAAACCGATTTGTACATGATTGGTTTGCTTAGTGAATCTAACCCCTAGGCCTATGTTCTTATGTAGGGACAATTGCAAGTGAAACTGCTAATTACTACCAAATAGTGTTAATTTTTATTCTTGACAATAATTGTTAATGCTAATTAGCAGCTTGTTATCTAATTAAGTTGCACATGTAACTGATCCTATTCAATAAATTGTATGTGCAAAGGTGAGTGCACAACTTTATATGATTGTTGTTTAATGTATTCTTATATCTGTCATCTTATGTGCAATTGGAATATTGTATTAAATACATTTAAAATTTAATTAAAATTGGCAAACATTTTCTCAATTAGAATGTTTTTTTAATTAAATACGATCAAACATTTGTAAAAACTGAAATCATTTTTGTGTGACTCTTTAAGAATATTTATTAAATATGCAAATGTTAAAATGAATTCAAATTAGGACAATCTACAGTGGATTTAAATCAAAACACAGTCAGTGTTGGGTTCTCTACAGCAGTGATTCCCAACCCTGTCCTGGAGGAACACCAGGCCAATCGGGTTTTCAGGCTAGCCCTAATGAATATGCATGAGAGAGATTTGCATATGATGGAAGTGATAGGCATGCAAATTTGCTTCATGCATATTCATTAGGGCTAGCCTGAAAACCCAATTGGCCTAGTGTTCCTCCAGGACAGGGTTGGGAACCACTGCTCTACAGTATATCAAGTTGTGGATGTTTTATTGACTATTTTATTTTCATAAAGTCTATATCAGCAAAATTAGACTTCACAGATGTTTGTTTGGATTTGGATTTTCATCTGTGGATCCACAGGGTCAACTTCTTGGCTCCCAGTTCACTCCAGAGTCCTCTTTAAATGTGCCTGTTTAGCTTTCAAGATCCTACATGGCATCCTCTCTCCCATTATCCCACTCTTCTGGAACTCCTCTAACCCTAATTCCACTAAATCCTCCCAAAAATTGAAACTATCATTCCCCTCTGCAAAAGGTATATCCCGCGTAGTTAAAACTAGGAACATCCCTCCCCTTTAAAACCACAGAACTCTGGAACAACCTTACATCCCCGCTCAGAATTTCAAACTCCCTCCAATCCTTCCGCAAACACCTGAAAACTTGGCTCTTTTCAAAAATCTAACACCTCCCGCTCTTTGGTACCCTGTCCCTCTTTATCTTCCTAGCTCCTTTCCTATAACCCTTCATTGTAGCTCCTTTTCAACCTAACCCTATAAACCGTGCTGAGCTCTATGCTTGTGAAGATGGCGCGGTATACAAACCTAAGGTTTAGTTTAGTTTAGTTAGTTTAGAATGGACATTCATGGGTCTAGTGCATTGTGGGTAAATATAGGAGAGTTGCAGATCAATAGGCTCCTATTGTTTCTCTTCACAAATGTAACTATCCTGATTTGCTTTATCACACTCTCAGAAACCAAGCTCCCACACTCAGATATATCCCAGTACATGACCGCCCTCTCCCTTCCCCCAAATGTTCCCTTCTCCCTTATTATCTATTTTCCCCAAGATTCTATATATGATACCAAGGTTTCAGCATTGAAATGTCTATCTGAATGCAAATGAATTAGCTTATGAATCAGTTAATTGTAATTAATTGATGTTAACAATCAATTGTTAGCTACACAAACATAAGGAATGTACCAGCTACACATAGCAGGACATGTTTATTCACTCCTACCCTAGCTAAGATAACATCTACACAGCTCCACATGTGCAATTTTCTTTAAATTAATCTTCTTATTTTCTAAATCCTATTACTCTATCTATCTATATATATGTTCCATCTTTACTTACACCTTATGCTGTCTATTTAAATGTTTTGTTGCATATGGTGTTGACATTATAATACAGCAAAGATCATACATCTCCAGCATGTACAACATCTACAGCATATGCAAATCAGACTTCTAAAAAACCTCCATGCCCGTGACCCTTTCTCCCAGGCTCTATCATCAGCTCATAGCCAAACATTTTATCTTCAAAGGCTTGATGTTAGCGTTCAAATCCTTGCACAAAATGGTACCAGAATACATAACAACCAAGCTTCCTCCATACGTGCCAAACAGGTCCCTCCGTTCCCAGGATGAAATATGCTTCAAAACACCCCCTGGTCGATCCTTTCAACTGCAAACTGTCAAACAACATTCCTACTCCCACTTCATACTGAACCACTAGAATCAACTTCCTCCACAAACTAGATCCTTGAAGGACTCCTCAACTTTAGGAAAGTAATAAAAACATAGCTCTTTACCTAACTCTCCTACCCATGACCAATGAATTACAAAGACACCATTGAAGGACTCCTCAACTTTTGCTGACCTACATTGTAGGCATCTATCATGGCCCTAAGGAGATACCTAGACCAACTTAAGCTCACCCAATGCCACTTCTGGGGGAACTTAAGTGCGCTTAAGTGTACCAGCACGTCTCCTTGCACCTGCGATAGATGCTTACAGTATAGGTGGCCTGCCTCAGGGATTTTTGAAACATTGCATTCCGATTGACTGGTTAGACAGTAGTAGGACACCTACTATTGCCTACAATCAGTATGCTGTTTATAGATTCTGCCTCTTTGAGCCCAAAGATGAAACATGGTCCAGGAGGCCTTAAATGCTGTCATCTCCTGAACTTGTTGACCATGTCCATAGCCTGATTTTGGCAGATTGGTGAATATAAGCTAAAACAATTGCTGAAATACTACAGATATCCAAAAGGGAACTTTTGGGTGTATAATCCATGAGCAGCAGGGTATGCAGAAGTTGTCAGTCAAGTAGGTGTACAAATAGTTGAATGCTGATAAGAAACGATGTCAAGTAGACACTTCCAAGTTGATTTTTCAGCATTTTCAGTGAACTAGTGCCAACTTTTTGGAACAACTAGTAAATGTAGATAAAACATGGTTACACCACTATGATCCTGAGATAAAACATCCGTCCATGCAGTGGTGGCACTCTGGTTTTCCAAGGCCAAGGAAATTCAAGTCAGAAAGTCAGCAGGAAAGATCAAGGCTATAGTGTTTTGGGATCAGGAAGCTATTGTAATGACTGACTATTTTTCAAGGGTCCAAACAGTTTTGCCTCTTGGAAAATAGTCAGTCATTACAACACCTTCCTGATCCCAAGGAAATCCCCCTGCAGAATACTAGTGTATCTTACTGTGCCAGTTAAAGGAGGCATTTTAAGAAAAAAGGAGAGGGAAGCTGTGGAAAGTTCTCTTTTTACAAGACAATGCACCTGCTCACAAGGCTGGCAAAACAATTGGATGCTTTGTCGCAGTTTGGGCTTCAGTTTATAGACCATACACCCTACTCACAAGATCTTGCTCCATCTGACTATTTTCTGTTTCCAAACCTTACAAAGAATTTGAAAGGGCAATAGTTTCTGAGTAATTCGGAGATGATTGCAGCAGTATTTCAATGACCAGATATCAGAGTGTCTTTTTGAAAGGGTTACAGAAACTTCAGACACAATGCGCCAAGTGTGTTGAACGTAGGGGTGAATATATGGAATAACTTGTAAATTTCATGGCTCCACGTCATTCCCTTCTTGTTTGGGCTGAGAACTTTTCAGAACCCCCCTCGTAGAATATGTTTGTCAGCTGTGTTACTGGGGTGCCTAACTAGAAATGCTTTGTTTCAGAGCTGCCTCTTATTCTTTTTCTTTGACATTGGTTGTAATATAATTATATCCCAAGCAAGTTATACATCACTCTTCCCAAAGAACATACAAGTAAGTGCTAAATCTCAGTCAACAAGTTAATAAACTCATAATTCAAAAAGAGACCAGAACGTTCACTGAATTCTTGTTTCCTATCCTTGACAACATAGCAACTTTTATATTGATCTGACTCATGGCTGCAACATTGAGCATACTGTAGAAGATTGTATTACTTTACACAACTATTTGCCATGCCTCCTTTCATTGAAAACAAGTTTTTTTTTTTCACAAAACAGA
Organism: Geotrypetes seraphini; assembly: GCF_902459505.1. Classification (NCBI taxonomy): domain Eukaryota; kingdom Metazoa; phylum Chordata; class Amphibia; order Gymnophiona; family Dermophiidae; genus Geotrypetes; species Geotrypetes seraphini. The sequence goes on from NC_047085.1 coordinate 219,507,505, forward strand.
TCAAAACTATAAAACCTGTTTACAAACTTTAGAGCAAACGCAACAGCCAGCAAAGTCGCAGCAGAAAGTTTTGATTGGTATAGCATAGAAAACCTTTAAAACACATTCCTAATCAGTCCTCGAAGGCTTGTTCGAAAAAATGATCGCCCCCAATATTCAGCCAGTCTGTTGAACATTTAAGTTAAATGTGGGACTTCCGTGTTTTGCATACTACTACTTTTTATCATTTCTATAGTGCTACTAGGCATAAAGAGCTCTGTACATCAAATATGGAATAGACAGTCCCTGCTCGATAGAGCTTACAATCTAGTTATGACAGACAAACTGGACAAAAAGGTGCATCTATACAGTACACAGTGATCAGAGGGGGAATTACAAAGGGAATGCCACACAGATGGGTGATATTCAGCAATAGTACACAGATACTGACCCCTGGATTCTTTAAAGATTGCTCAAATTTGGGTGCAGATCCCAGATCCATGCAAAAGCTAATTAGTTAAATGATCAATTGTTGATGTTAATTGGTATTATGTAATTATGACTTACGCGCAAATCTGCCTAAGAACTATTCTATAACACTATGAGGGGTATTTTCGAAAGCACATCCAAGTCAGAATAGGGATATCTGCGCATTAATGTCCAAAATAGACGTCCATCTCACAGATGTTTTCCAACAGGAAATATGCCAAGATTTCTTGTTTGAAAATATGTCTGATGAAACTATAGTTAAGGAGAAGAAAAAGCGTTTCTCTCCTACAAGCGCACGGAGAAAAGAGAGGCAAAGGTAGAATATAGGACCAGGTCTACAGCGGTTAAAATGGCAGTTAGGGAGGCAAAACTTCGAGTGGAAGAAATTCTGGCAAAAAACATTAAAAAGGGGGACAAATCCTTCTTCAGGTATATTAGTGACAGAAAAAGGAACACAGGCGGGATAGTACGCATTAGAAGACCGGACGGAAGTTACGTGGAAGCAGATTCCGATAAAGCCGAACTACTGAATGAATACTTCTGCTCAGTCTTCACCTGTGAGGCACCGGGACACGGTCTGCAGTTGAAGGCAACACAAAGCACAGAAGACCCATTTCAGAATTTTGAGTTCACACCAGGTGAAGTTTACAGTGAACTGGCAAGACTCAAGTTTAACAAAGCCATGGGACCAGACAATTTGCACCCAAGAGTGCTCAGAGAATTGAGCGATGTCCTGGCGAAACCGTTGGCTGAGCTATTCAATCTCTCCCTAAGTAAGGGGAAAGTTCCCCTGGACTGGAAATTAGCTAATGTTGTTCCTTTGCATAAAAAGGGTTGCAGGGCAGAGGCTGCGAATTATAGACTGGTGAGTCTCACATCAATAGTGTGCAAACTCATGGAAACACTAATTAAAAGCAAATTGGACACGATCTTGAATGAAGGGAATCTTCGGGATCCCAGTCAGCATGGATTCACCAAGAGTGGGTCCTGCCAATTCAATCTCATCAGCTTCTTTGACTGGGTAACAAGAAAGTTGGACTTGGGAGAGTCTTTGGACGTCGTGTACCTGGACTTCAGTAAAGCTTTTGACAGTGTCCCACGCCGCAGGCTGCTAAGCAAAATGGAATCGATGGGGTTAGGAGAGACACTAACTGCATGGGTCAATGATTGGCTGAGTGGCAGACTTCAGAGCGTGGTGGTTAATGGTACCCTCTCTAAAACATCGGAGGTGACCAGTGGAGTGCCGCAGGGCTCGGTCCTGGGTCCACTCCTTTTCAACATATTCATAGGGGATCTGACTCAAGGGCTTCAAGGTAAAATAACACTATTCGCCGATGACGCCAAACTATGTAATATAGTAAGTGAATGCAGTTTACAGAATTATATGGCGCAGGACCTGCTTACATTGGAAAGTTGGTCCTCAACCTGGCAGCTAGGCTTCAATGCTAAGAAATGTAGGGTCATGCACCTTGGAAGCGGAAATCCATGCAGGACGTACTTCTTGAACGGAGAAACTTTAACTAGGACTTCAGCAGAATGAGATTTAGGAGTAATCATCAGTGCAGACATGAAAACTGCCAATCAAGTGGAGAAGGCTTCATCTAAGGCAAGGCAGATATTGGGTTGTATCAATAGAAGTTTCGTCAGCCGAAAGCCTGAAGTCATAATGCCGTTGTACAGGGCCATGGTGAGACCTCATCTGGAGTACTGTGTGCAATTCTGGAGGCCACATTACAGTAAAGATGTGCGCAGAATTGAATCGGTTTAGCGGACGGCTACCAGGATGATCTTGGGGCTCAAGGGTCTCTCGTAAGAAGAGAGACTGAATAAATTGCAGCTCTACACTCTCGAGGAACGTAGGGAGAGGGGAGACATGATCGAAACATTTAAGTACCTCAAGGGACGTGTCGAAGTGGAAGATGATATTTTCTTTTTCAAGGGACCCTCGGCCACAAGAGGGCACCCGCTCAAACTCAGGGGCAGAAAATTTCATGGCGACCTTTAATTGTTTCCCTTATATTTATCAACTTAAGGTGTAGGGAGGGGGGAATTTTATTATTATATGTTTTATATGATAATGGAATATATGTGTGGGAGGGATGGAAAAGGGGAAGGGATAAGAATTTATGAAATGTATCAATGATTGTTTGTAAGTGATGCATTTATTGTTAATGTGAATGAATATATTTAATACTTAATGTAATTTTGAAAATGAATAAAGAATTAAAAAAAAAAAAAAAGAAAATATGTGTGATGGATGTCCATGTACTGGAGTCGTCCAACGTTAACAGCCATTTTACAAACTGGAATGTTCAAGATGTGAACTACAGAATGACACGGGGACAAATTTGTCCCTGTCCCCACAGGAACTCAATTTCTCCATCCCTTCACCATGAGTTTTGTCACTATCCATGTCTCTGACCCACTCCTGTAAGCTCTGCCTTAACTACACAAGCCTCGGACACTTATGATTTTAAAAGTTTGAGGCTTGTGCAGATGAGGACAGAGCTTGTAGGAACGGGGAAGGGACAGGAAAAGAACTCACCGGTACAGAATAGGAAAATGAGTTCTCATAGGGACAGGAAAAAATTTGTCCCTGTGTCATTCTCTAATGGGAAAATGAGTTTCCATGGGTTCAGGGAAAAATTTGTCCCCATGTCATTCTCTAATGTGAACAGCAAAAAATCTGGGACAAGGACATGCTTAGAAGAATGACCACACAGATATGCTTGCAGAGCAGATGGGCGACCAGCAGTGCAGTGGACTTTAAACAAAAGGGATCCAAGTTCAAATCTTGTTTTAACTCTTTTATGACCCCTTTTACAAAGGTTGCGGTAGCAATTCTCCTGCGGCAAATGCACCGAACCCCAGGGGAATTGAATGGACTTTGGTGCACTTACCTAAGTAGAATCGGTATCACAGCTTTGTGAAAGGAATCCTTATTTTGAAATTGTCAGCCCTCCAGCACAGAAAAATATCTGCTGTACCTGAATGTATACTACTTCAGTGGCTTTCAGATATGTAGGTGGCTTATATATTTAGGATTTTATGTTTCTGGAGGGCTTACAATAAAAACAATAGACTTAAAGTATGATTTGAACCTTTACTAACCACTAGGCTACTCCTCAGACTTAATTTCTGCTTTGCTAAGTGTGACTAAAATACCTAAAGCTGTCTTAGAGCCTGGTATCCCCTTTAAGCTTCACTTCCAACGCAGATGGAGAGGGACAGCAATCACTGGGCGATTAAGGAGGAGTCACACCTTAGTTCATCGAGTGGTCAGCTGTTTTTGTACCCCTAGATGCAGTGGCATAGCAAGGGAGGTTGGCAACCAAGGTAGTAGCATCTGGCATTTGTGTGCCCCCCACTCTTCCCTGCCACATGAGTGCCCCCTGCCCCCCTCCCCATGTATCTCTTGAAATGTTTGCCAGTGGGAGCAGCATCTTCCATCTGATCTCACGCTGGCCTAAGCTCCCTTATGACATCATGTCCTGGTCCCGCAACCATTTACATGCCCAATGACTATTGGTTGCACACCAGCATTTTTGCTAGGTTTCAGCAGGCAAAGCTTTTGCACGCAAAGCTGGATGCGGGAATACACGCTAAATGCTAGTCTATAAGAGTTATTTAGCACTAAGCAATTTTTATACAATTGGCAGTGGTGCAGATATTCCCAGTGCATAACTGTGGGCTCCACTTATTGAATGCTCCCTTGAATGTTCTCGTATTACTTGGCTGTGAACACTTATCCAGTTAACAGCAATATTCAATCCACTAACCTCCAAATTCTGTATATGGTGTCTTATACTGTGCACGTAAATTGGTGCATGCAGCCAATTTGCACACACTACTTAATTATTTAACAAACCTAATCTGTGCTGATAATGGGCAATTAACACCTCATAACTTCTGCTCATTGGAACTAATTCAAACTTACACACACAAGTAGGTTGGCCTATTCTATAAAGTCCTAGTGTGCAAATCTGAAAAGGGGGTATGGCCAAGTGAGGAGTCAGGGCACTAAATGGTCATTCCTAGAATTTATGTGCACTGTTATAGAATATGTCCAGTGTGTGCGCAAGTTAGGCGTAGGTATTTAGGCCTGGTTTTCCCTTCGCCTAAATGAGTGCGTCTAAAAGTTATGCCATGTACTGGCATAGCACAATTCTATAAGTGTGCATCTCTTTTATAGAATTGTGCTAAATGCCATTCTATTTGGTGCCAATTTTTTGGTGGTATAGGCCCTAACTGGGTTAGAGCCCAAATAAAGTTAGGAAAGCTGTTTTTGCAGTCCTAACTTTATCTGGACATTTACCCAGTTAGCAAACTGAATATCACCACTAACCAGGTATAGTAAGAGGAAACTTCGTCCAGGCTCTATCCCAGACACTAACTTCCTAATGCAAAATCTGCCTGAATTTCCGGGGACATTATCTGGATAATGCAAATGAAAATCTGAATATAGACCTAGGGCCAGATTCTCAAAAAAAGTGTATGAAAGTTAGGAACTGGCAGGTTCACATACCACACCTGCCGACACCTAAATTAATTGTTTTAATCGGGTTTAAGTGGTACAATAATTTGTTTTGCTATTAAAAGTTGATTAAAAAATGATTAAAAAAAAATCTAGGCGCTGCTAGTCGCCTCCCAAAACTGATGGCTAAAACCCAAATGCCTAGCAGCGCTTAGTGATGCCGCAAGCCTAAGTAGGCTTATTTTGGGGCAAAGTTGGCCTTAGGTGTCACTAAGCGTTGCTAGACGCTATTCTCTGCCAAACCTAAGTGCCAGAAATATAGGCCTTTAAAACCTGGCCAACATTACCTGCACCTAAGTTCCTCATTAAGCGCCAGTAGCCACAATTCTCTAAGTGGCGCCTGAATGTGATTGACAGACACAATTTTTCTAGGTGCCTACTATTTCTGGCGCCACTTATAGAATTAGCCCCTCCCCCAGTGACTTATCTTTGTAAGCGCTACTCCTGCCTAGGTAAGTCCCATGGAATATTGGCCCATAAATCTTTAATCCTAACAGAGAAACAGAAGCAGAATATTCTACTGCATTGGTACCAAGCAGGCACATGCTATATGGCAAATGACCTCTAAATGAATTGGGTATATGAAAAAAAGGGTGCCCTGAGACAAACATAAGCAAGCAGGAACATATAGAATATGCTGATCTGGCAGATAAACTGGAAATCCTATTTTGAAAGTGTGATGAGTTAACCCAATTATTTTGAACTTGATTCTACAAATGACCAGTAGCCAATATTCTAACGTAATTAATGAAGTTACCTGATCGTTGCTGTGGGCTTCACAAAGAACCTTAACGACTGTTCTTTGAAATATCTATGAGCCTTTTAAGGTATTAAATGACAATCCATTCTATAGAACAATAATCCAATCTTCTTATTACCAAGGGATGAATGATAATCTATATCTCTCTGTCTTCTAATGTCCCCCTGATTGAATGATTCTTGCTTAGAACATAAATGCATTATTTGATTACTGCTGCCATCTGGGGGTTTAAAAGAAGCAAACAGCTGTTTGAGCTGATATTTCTTCTCCAGGAAACACCAATGCCAACAAAGCCACAAATTATCACTAAAATCCTCTTTACAGATACTTCATAGCTTGCCTTTCTAAATTATTTTCAAAAGTAACAGCCTGATAAATTAAAGCCCTCTAGAGCAAGAGCTTTTGCAGAAACATAAAATTAGCACTTGGTGTAATTTTTGTGGTGCTTCTGAATTTCAACATGCAAATTTTAATCTCAACAATAAAATGATGCCTTTTTGACTTCCTATGTGATTTTCACTGCTAAGATAGATTTCCTGCCTTAATTAAACTTAGTATCACAAATGGTGATGGAATTTAAAAAAGCATGGGATGAACTCAGAGGATCTCTTATTAGAAAATGAATGGCATAAAATGATATTTATTGACAGGTACCGGTACTTGTGTCCTGGATTGTCCACCATGAAAACAGGATACTGGGCTGTATGGACCATTGGTCTGACCCAGTAAGGCTATTCTTATTTTCTTATGAAGAACTAAGGCCAGTACTGAGCAGACTTGCACACTCTGTATTCCATATATGACAATTCAGATTAGGATGGGCTGGGGAGGGTTTTGATGGAAATTCCAGGATTTGGAACATGAGGACAGTGCTGGGCAGACTTTTATGGTTTATATTCCGTAAATGACAAGGTGGTTTGGATAGGCTGGAGTGAGTTTGATGACAGCTCCAATAGTTGGAACCTAAGAACAATATCAGAAGGACTTCTACAGACTATGTCCCAGAAATGTCAAAGAAAAAAAAAAAAAGACAATTTAATCATTAATTTATAATATGTGTAACTATTAAGCAAAGAGGGTGGACCATTCAGGTCTTTATCTGATGTCATTTACTATGTTATTATGGTACTATGTAACTTAGCCAAATGCCAATATCTGTGTCCTAAGCTGACACTATACAAGAGGTTGTTGTAAAGTTCTCAGTCCAACCAGTAAGAGAATGACATGGATATGGTTCAATGAATAATCTGAAACAATATCAACACACAGAATTTTTTTCTGCAAATTGGCACCTAACAAAATAAGATTACACTATTTTCAGCTACGGTGGCAAAATAATGCTCAGGAAGTAGGTTGGTTGGGTTGAGAACTTTTCAGTACCCCCTGGTATGTTTATGCTTATCAAAACCTTTCTATACTGCATAACAGACTAAAAAAGGATTCAAGCGGTGTACAATATAATACATATTCGATAAGAAAGGAGGAGGAGGGGGTAATTCTATAAGTAGGTGTTTCCCTTGTATGACATGCAGTGAGAGTCAGTTCAAAAATGGTACCTGAGTACCAAGATTCTGGTATAGAATGCTAATACAACCTGGTATTGGTGGTAAATTGTTCACATAAGTGGCAGTCCAGCCCATTCCCCTCCCATCTTTCACCCATGTGAATGCCCCCTTTCCATTTACACACTAAGGGGCTCATAATCGAAAGAGAGAAACATCCAAAAACCAGCCTAAGTCGGCACTTGGACGAACATATCTCAAAATGTCCAAGCGCCGAAAATAAAAAAGGGTTTTGGACGTATTTCTAAATGACCTAGACCTTCATAGTTCCTCTCAACGTCCAAAGCTAAACGGGGCATTTCAGGAGGTTTGTCGAGGGCGGGAGTTGGGCGGGACATGGGCTGGCTTAGACTTAGTCGTACAGCATGTATAAAAAGTGGTGTACCAAGGGGGGGGGCGGCATGGGGTGAGGTCTGCCCCGGGTGCCAAGCCCTGAGGGGGTGCTCCCGGTCCGGTCAGGTTCCCCTCCCCCTGCGCCGGGTGTCGCGTTTGGAAACAGCCTGCAGCAAGATCGCGATGCTAGCAATCTTTGCCTGCTTCGGCTGTTTCCTCCGCCACAGTCCCGCCCTTCCTCTGACATCAGAGGAGGGGCGGGACTGTGGAAGAGGAAACAGCCGAAGCAAGCAAAGATCGCTGGCATCGCGTGATCTTGCTGCAGGCTGTTTCCCCAGGGAAATGAAGCGTGGAGACTGGGGGAATGAGCAGTGGTGGTGGTGGTGGGGCCGAGCCGAGCAGTCCTTCGAGGTAGTGGGGGGGGAAAAGCAGGCCTTCAGGGTGGGGCGGGCAGGCAGACCTTGTTGAGGTGGGTGTAGATAGGCCTTCAGGGGGACAGGCCTTCATGAAGAACAGGCAGGCAAGCCTTCAAAGGGGGGACAAGCCTTCGGAGGGTACAGGCCTTCGGGGGGGGGGGGGGTGACAGGCCGTCAGGGGGGGTGCAGGCCTTCGGGGAGGGGACAGGCCTTCAAGGGAGGGCACAGACCTTCAAGGGGGGGACAGGCCTTCGAGGGGGGTATAGGCCTTCGTGGTGGTGCAGGCCTTCAAGGGGGGTGCAGGCCTTCGGGGGGGGTGCAGGCCTTCAAGGGGGGGGACAGGCCTTCAGGGGGGCAGGCCTTCAAGGGGAAGAGGCAGCAGGCCTTCAAGGGGGGGGGACAGGCCTTCGGGGGGGGGTGCAGGCCTTCAAGGGGAGCAGGCAGGCAGGCCTTCAATGGGGGGGGACAGGCCTTCGGAGGGGTACAGGCCTTCAAGGGGGGACAGGCCTTCAGGGGGGGCAGGCTTTCAAGGGGAGCAGGCAGGCAGGCCTTTAAGGGGGGACAGGCCTTCAGGGGTGGGATGCAGACCTTTAAGGGGAGGACAGGCCTTCAGGGGAGGGGGGACCCTGGTGTAGAAGTACACGGAGGGAAGGGGGAGGGGTTCAAAGAGACGTGCGTATGCCGGACTTTGGGTGGGAAGAAATAATGGGTCTGAAAATAGAGGAGAGAGAGAGAGATGATGGACATGGGTTTTAGGGAGGGAAGGAACAGAAAGGGAGAGAAGTTGGACACAAGGGATGGTGTGGAGGGGGGGATAGAGATACTGGTTAGGAGGGTAGTTGGGAAAAGAAAGGGAAAGATGGTGGACCCTGGGGTGGTGGGGAAGGAGGGAAAGCTGCTGGATGAAAGGGTAGTTAAGAAAAGGTGGATCTGTGGAGGGAGACAAAAAAAGGAAAGATGCCAGATATCCGGGGGAGTGAAGGGAAACGGAAGGGGAGGACAGAGATGGCAGATGGATGGTTAGCACGGAGAAAGAAGAAAGAAGGAGACCCTGGCAAGCAAGTTATCAGAAGACAACCAGAGCCTTGGACCACCAAGATTTGAAAAATAACCAGACAACAAAAAGGTAGAAAAACTAATTTTATTTTCTGTTTTGTGATTACAATATGTCAGATTTGAAATGTGTATCCTGCCAGAGCTGGTGTTAGACCGCAAACGTTAGCTAGGATTTAACAGAGAGAGGAAAAGTCCTTTTTGTTTCTTTATTTTATTTACACCACAGCGCCAGTGTGGTTAGGAGAAGCCAAAGGGGGGTGAAAAAGCTATAAAATAAACCCACCGGATGTTTGAAAAAAACCCCAATTGGGCAGGAAAATCGAATCGATAAACCAATTCAATAGGCTGAATCGAATCAAATTTTTTTTTCCTGAATCTGGCAGCACTAGTTTGCGCTACTGTCTTAGACTTTAGGACCTGGGATTGGGGAGAGATGGCATCCTCAGTACTTTATAATGCAAGTGAAATGAGGATTTGGTCAGATTTTTGAAGGGTCTACACTCTGCAGAAGAAAAATATTGTATAGGCCGGGGACATGAGACAGCAGGAAATGGGAACTTTTCTTCCTTCTATTTTTGTGAATGGAAAGGCTGAAAATGTCAGAGAGTTCAGTTAAAATATGTGCTTTATAAGAAAACATAATAATGTGTTTTATAAAGTTTATAGCATTGCTGGCCTACCCGGTGAGGTGTTCCTAGTGGTGGTGATGGCAGCGTGTTGAGAGGAAGAGGTGATCTGGGAAATTCTGCTGAGTAAACTCCGGGCCCATTTCCACCCCCCAGTTAGTCCACTCCACTCAACTGGTTCACACACTGAGTGAGTCTTTAGGTGTTGTTCCTGGGTAGTTGTTTTGGGATCTCTTCCAGTGGTTTGTCAGTATCTCCTTCTGGTCCAAGGAAGGAAACTTTGTTAATCTTAGCACTGACCTACAGAATATGTTTGTAACAGCGCTACTTGTGTGGCATTAGTCTATGTAGTGATCGAAAGAAAAAACCAGACCTTTGCACATTTTTGCACTATATGGTGGGTGTATGAGGAGATTCACATTTCCTGCACTGCTAAGTCCATGTGAAGTTACCTTGTGCTGTATTTGACATCTAGCAAAGTCTCTGTTTGGAAGGAAAGATCTCAGCTTAAAAATGAAGTGGCCAGAAGTTATGGTAAAAGCAGATAGCGTAGCTGGTTTTAAGAAAGGTTTGGACAAATTCCTGGAGGAAAAGTCCATAGTCTGTTATTAAGACATGGGGGAAACATCTGCTTGCCCTGGATTGGTAGCATGGAATGTTGCTACTCTTTGGGTTTTGACCAGGTACTAGTGACCTGGATTGGCTTCCATGAGAATGGGTTACTGGGCATGATGGACCATTGGTCTGACCCAGTTAGGCTATTCTTATGTTATGTTCTCATCTGTAGGGGCCTTTGTTTTCACTTCTTATTTTAATGTATTTTTTTTCTGAGAACTCATCAATGTTTTTTATAATGGGAACAAAAATGGAAGAGAATTAATGTGTGTGGAATGGGGGGGTAACTAATTTCTTCAGCTAAATAATTCAATCCACCTCAACCAGACATAGGAGAACTCACGCACCATTCACACACCCTCCAACCAAAAACGTCAAAAGAAAAATACAGTTCGACAACCTCCTAGCCATTCGAGCTGCAACACTCGACCCCCAACTCTACAACCTATTGACCTCGACCACAAACTACAAAACCTTCAAAAAAGAAATAAAAACCCTTCTATTCAAAAAACACATAAAACCGAACTAACACAATCAGAACTGTCCCAAGCATCACCTGCAACTACTCCATATGTACTTCTGATGTCATGACAATTCAGACATAATTTATGTTATGTTATGGTATGTTTGGAATAATGGTTACATATATGAGGTTCAATAAAAGAAAATTTTCACTGCCTGTTTCTATTATGACCATTTATTCAGTTTCATGGTTATTACCAAAAATATTTTTTTATATGGGGGGGGGGGTCAAAAAATTATGGGCCCTGGGTGCCACATACCCTAGGTACGCCACTGTGTATAATCGAAAAGTTATACAGCCCAGGATCGACAGAACTTGGACGTTGTGATTTAGATGGTCTAAGTCATAAAAACCCACCTAAAGTCACCAGATAAGCACTGCAAACACATAACACAGACCCCCACACACTACCCCAGTGATCACCCCCCCACCCCCCAAAAAACATTTATTCACAACTTTATATTTCAGCCTCCAGACCATCATTACCTGGCCGCCTGGCAGAGAGAGCCTAGTTGTTCAGCCCAGAGGCAGCTTAAGTCGTCTTGGGGGTGGGTTAGGGACCCATAGAGAGGAGGACCCATGCCCATAAGCTCCTGTAATCACTGCATTAATACTGAACATGTGCACTGCCCTATACACCCCCAAAACCCTTTTGCACTGGCATATAAGTGGCTCCTGCAGCCATAAGGGCTATTGGGGTGGTAGATAAGTGGGTCTAGTGGATTCTTGAGGTAGTTTGGGGGGGCTCACCGTCACCTATAAGGGAGCTGTAGTGAGGAGAAGCCATGGCACTCTTTTTGTGAAGTTCACAGCAGTGCCCTGTAAGGTACCCCACTATTTAGGTGGCATGTCTGGGTGTGCAGTCCATCACTTTGCAGACCCCTCCCACATCCAACAGGGCTTGTTCTAGGCGTTTTGTACTAGGATGGAAAGTTGGACGGAAATGTGGTATAAAGATGGACGATTTAGTGGCTTGGACGATCAGATCGGTAGGATGTATAATTAGACGATTTTTGAAAGTAAAAATAAGTTGGATGTCTCTTTTGAAAATGTGTCTTAGGCCCTTTTTAACTTTGGACGACTTGTGAGCAGTGTTCCCTCTAAGCGGGCGGGTGTTGTGAGCAAACTTTTTTCACTGTGAGCTAAAAATATCGGGCGCCAGCAAGTTATGAGCCAAATAAATATGTTGTCAAAGTTGCTGATACATGAGGACGAGGTATTCAAAGGAATTTTAGGCCTACACGCTAAATTAAATAACGTTAAATAATATTTTTAAGAACACAGAAATTGTAGGGATGAAATGATATCTTAATAAATGTTTTACAACAAATGTAGTTATGTCTGTTACATCCATATGTGTAAACTGTAAATTAAAAACAGTCCAGAAGACAATACGTTTGATGCTTTCAATTTCTAGACCAGTGTTTTTCAACCTTTTTTGGGCAAAGGCACACTTGTTTCATGAAAAAAATCACGAGGCACACCACCATTAGAAAATGTTAAAAAATTTAACTCTCTGCCTATATTGACTATATATAAAGTAATTCTCTTGAATAGGAATCAAATAAACACAAAGAAAGTATTTTATAATTACTTTATTATGAAATAAAAATTATAAAAATTATAAAATACTTTATTCAGTGCGAAACCTGGGCCTGTTTGGCTGAACACAAAGCTGATATTCTGGCTGGAATGGAAGAAAGACACACACGTAGCTCTTCGTCAACAGCTCTCAGTCTCTCTCTGTATTTGGTTTTTATAGCATACAAAAATAGACAAATATACCCTCCATCCTTTTTATTAAACCACAATAGCAGTTTTTAGCGCAGGGAGCTGCGCTGAATGCCCAGCACTGCTCTTGACGCTCATAGGCTCCCTGCGCTAAAAACCACTATTGCGGTTTAGTAAAAGGGGACCATATTGTAAAATATAGACAGCAGATATAAATTCAGAACTGTGCATAGTAAGTGAAGGGAAGTTTTCATCTCTGGGAATTTACCCAGTTAACTATTAAGTTATTTGGGCAAATTCCTTTGAAAACTGTGGTAATACTGCCTCCACTTTGCTAAATTTAAAATAAAATCATTTTTCCTACCTTGTCTGGTGATTTCTGGTTGCACTTTCTTCTTCTGACTGTGCATCCAATCTTTCTTCCCTTCTATCAGCCTGTATGCTTTCTCTCCTCCACACCTCATTCCCTCCCCCAACTTTTTCTTCCTCTCTCCCTGACCTTTCTTTCTTTTTTTCTGTTTCTCTTCTTTCCTTCTGTTTCCCTGCCTGCCCCCTTTCTTTCTTTCTCCCAGCCTCCTGTCCAGCAGTAACTCTCTTCCCTTCCTCCCCTCCCAGCAGCATCTCTCCGTCTCCCTCTCCAGTAGCAGCTGTCCCTTTTTTTTCCTTGCCCAGCAGCTTCCCAGATTCCTTTCCCTCCTCCCCTCCCAGAAGCATCTCTCCTTCTTCTCCCTCTCCAGTAGCAGCTGTCCTTTTTTTTCCTGGCCCAGCAGCTTCCCAGATTCCTTTCCCTCCTCCCCTCCCAGAAGCATCTCTCCGTCTCCTTCTCCCTCTCCAGTAGCAGCTGTCCCTTTTTTTCCTAGCCCAGCAGCTTCCCAGATTCCTTTCCCTCCTCCCCTCCCAGAAGCATCTCTCCTTCTTCTCCCTCTCCAGTAGCAGCTGTCCTTTTTTTTCCTGGCCCAGCAGCTTCCCAGATTCCTTTCCCTCCTCCCCTCCCAGAAGCATCTCTCCGTCTCCTTCTCCCTCTCCAGTAGCAGCTGTCCCTTTTTTTCCTAGCCCAGCAGCTTCCCAGATTCCTTTCCCTCCTCCCCTCCCAGAAGCATCTCTCCGTCTCCTTCTCCCTCTCCAGTAGCAGCTGTCCCTTTTTTTCCTAGCCCAGCAGCTTCCCAGATTCCTTTCCCTCCTCCCCTCCCAGAAGCATCTCTCCTTCTTCTCCTTATCCAGTAGCAGCTGTCCCTTTTTTTCCTTGCCCAGCAGCTTCCCAGATTCCTTTCCCTCCTCCCCTCCCAGAAGCATCTCTCCTTCTTCTCCCTCTCCAGTAGCAGCTGTCCTTTTTTTTCCTGGCCCAGCAGCTTCCCAGATTCCTTTCCCTCCTCCCCTCCCAGATGCATCTCTCCTTCTCCTTCTCCCTCTCCAGTAGCAGCTGTCCCTTTTTTTTCCTGGCCCAGCAGCTTCCCAGATTCCTTTCCCTCCTCCCCTCCCAGAAGCATCTCTCCTTCTCCCTTTCCAGTAGCAGCTGTCCCTTTTTTCCCCTGCCCAGCAGCTTCCCAGACTGATAGTGGTTTTCTCCCCTCCCAGCAGCTCTTCTTACTTCCCAGCGCAGCGATTCACGAAGGCAGCCTCGGGTCCTTTGTTGTGTCACGCCGCCTCTGAGGAAAGAGGAAGTTGCATCATCAGAGGCAGCCGCGACTCAGCAAAAGCCCCGAGGCTGCCTTCGTGAATCGCTGCGCTGGGAAGTAAAGGAGAGCTGCAGAGAGGGGAGAAAGCCACTGTCGGAGGCTCCCCAAGATCTCTCCGGCCCAGCGCACGCTTCCGATGCTGATCTTGCAGAAGTTCAAATGAGTCAATCTTGCCGGTCCTGCGCTGTGACGAGAAACTTGTGCGCTGCGACCTAATATTTTGTGCGCCAGCGCACGCCAGCGCAGCTTAGCGGGAACACTGCTTGTGAGATGGACGTAAATGGACTTAGATGTCCCTTTCGATTATGCCCCTCCACATAACTTATGCATGCTTTATATAGTAGCACTTAGGTATTTTGCTGCCACTTAAGTACCTAAATGTCCAGTTGCCCGAGAAAATGACAGCATTTTGTATACTGGTGTGCTCAAGTGGCACTTAAATGTGGGTGCCCTGTTTTAAAATTGGGCACCCAACTTTATGAATAGCACACAAAGTTGGGCGTGCAATTTATAGAATAACAGCCGATTCAAAGGTTAAATTAGTGGTAATTGGCACTAATTAGCAATTATGCATGCCCACTGGCAAACAATGCCATTGAATCATAAAGCATAATTTTCTGATAGTCTATATTTCCAAAGAGGTTATCTGCTCATTAAATTGTCCAGTTATATACATAAATGACCAAAATACCACCATATATATATCTTTTTGCCTCCTCTAACCAATCAGTTTCTTATAGAATTAGTCTAATGATATTATATTTTGTAATCCCAGTTAGAAATTGGTTAAGTAATAGTTAATAATATACATAAATAAAACACTATTTTTCCTCAATATTTATTGTTTTATAAGTCAATGTCTCCATCTAGTGGATGGTCAACTACATAGCTCTCATTTTAAAGATTTGTTTTATTTCCTTTCCATGCTTTGATCATAATTATAATGTATATGAGTACCTTTTGCTAAAGTGTTTTCTTTCAATGTTAACTCAGAAAAAAAAATTATCCTGCTATTTTCTCTATAAATTTGTGTGTATAATTTAAAATTATTAAATTATGAACATAAGTGCCAACCTGCTCCAACAATACCTCTTCTGTGTTCATATAATAGCACTATGCACATAGATTTATGTTATGATAATATAGTAATTCTCAAAAAGGCAATTTCTGTACTTAAAACCTTGTTCTATATATACTATGGTTCTTTGAAATCCCCCCTTTATTTCTTTTTAATTTGTAACACTGCACCTCTAAAATTTATAAAACATTTTAACATCACAAATGTGACTATTTTAAATTATTTCTTAACATTTAATATTTGATCTGAAGATATTCAAACATGACACTGAGCTCAAACCTGATAAATTTCAGGATAGGGAAATACAAATGGAGAGGCCACAAAGTGTAATTGAAAATAAATGAGTGAATCAAACCCAATTGGCAGAAAGTTACAACAGTATACTGTAGTAGCACGAAAGGGTGCTGAAAAATTCTCAGCTCAACCAACCAACTTTCTAAATTCTGAGCATTATTTTGCCACTGTAGCTGAAGAGTGTTATCTTATTTCATTAAGTGCCAATCTGCAGACAAAATTCTATGCTTTGACATTATTTCAGATCATTGATTGAACTATATTCATGTTATTTTCTTCTTGATTTGGCTGAGAACCTTTTGGCACCCCCTCGTATTAAAAAACAAACAAACCATGAGCAGTACATTAAAAATTAATCAAAGAAAATGGAAAAATAAAGGAAAAGAAAAGAACATTAGTCATTATTGTAGCCTGAGTACATAAGCATGTAAACATCTGAAGAGGGTAAAGGTTGATTAATACAGGTGTCAAACAACCGGTTGTTTCTGAATTTCATGGTAGCTTCACCCACTGGTTAGGAAGAGAGATGAAAAAATCTGTAGCAAACCAATCAATTATGCAATTAAAAATCATAAACTAGATAAAAACTCAGATTGTTTCCCCTTTGTCTTTCCCTCCCTTTTCTCTTTCCCGCAGAAATAAATAATAATAATTAAAAAAATAGAAATGAAAAATCTCCTTTGATAGTGTGCTGAAAAGTTCTCAGCTCAACCAAGAAGAGAATGACGCTGATATGGTTCAATCAATGATCTGAAATAATGTCAAAGTATATAATTTTGTTTCTGCAAATTGACAGTGCCAAATTTTCCAAACAACATCCTCAAGTTAGGTGGTGGTAGGCTTCCTTCCACCGTCTAATTAGCCAATCGGGATACATTAAAAAAATTGCAGGCACCATTCTTAAGCACCTATCTTGCCCATGCCGAGGTGCATAGGGAATGCCTAAGGCTGGCGTGGGCATGGTTTGTGCTGAAAGTGGCCTTAGGTGCCACAGGTGCAAGACTGGCGTCTTAAATGTAGGCCTTTAAAATGCTGGCATACATTTAAAGTGGCAATGTTAAATAAAAAAATACAAGATTCTGAATGTGGCACCTGGCATTGATTGACACATGACAGGTGCCCATTTTAAGTGGTGCCTGCCACAGCAGGCTCCACATACAGATCAGACCCTTAATGAAATAAGATAAAAGAGATGTCCATAGGCTATTATTGAGATATCTTGGGGAAATCCACTGCTAATTCCTAGGATAAGCAGTATAGAATCTCTTTTATTACTTGGGATCTAGCTAGGTTCTTGGGGCCTGAGTTTACCACTGTTGGAAACAGGATACTGGACTTGATGGACCTTCGGTCTATCCCAGTATGGCAATTCTTATGTTCTTATGTGAGCCAAGAATAGGACAGTCAAGCCATTGTGACATCACTGAGGAGGTTGGCTCTTAGGCACTGGTGGAATGAGGCATTATGACATCACAGTCTGAGCTCTGGAGTGTTGCTACTATTTGGGTTTCTGCCAGGTACTTGGGACCTGGGTTGGCCACTGTTAGAAACAGGATACTGGGCTGGATAGAACTTCGGTTTGTCCCAGTATGGCAATTCTTATGTTCTTTTAAGCTACAGTGGCAAAATAATGCTCAGAATTTAGGAAGTTGGTTGGTTGGGCTCAGAACTTTTCAACACCCCGTTGTAACCCGAATCTAGAGATTAAAGACTTCTGAGTCAGTTTGAAAGGAATTCCTTGATGCCATAGAAGGCTGAAAGATTTATAAGCAGCAACCTCTGAAGCAAACCAGATGAATGATTAAGAACCCAAAACTGGGTTAGATATTAAAACTGAAAAGCAGTAAGAATCAAAAATTGTAGCTGGCTATTTGAAATAAAATTATATGGGCAAACTTGTATCCTTTAACTTTGCCTATACATTTATATTAGTACAGATGGCTTCATACTGTATACTTCAAAATCCTGTTGATATCTTTGCAGTCTGCCCTCCAACTTGCCAAATAAGAATATTATGACAATTTAACTAATTCTCTTAGCTCTAACTCTCACCATTTTTTTTTTTTTTGCCACATCCAACTGCCCACTCAAAGTGCCCTCACCTCCAATCCCCCCTTCATTTTCCCTCCAGATGATGGCATAGTTCTTCTACAACTAGGTTCATAATATTCACCTTAAGTTCTCAACCAGGTCACCTCCCCCCACACCCCTTCCAGCTGTACATTCTGCCTATAATAAAAATCACTGTAGAGGAAAATGCACATCTTCTCTCCTCCTTCAAACCCACTACCTACTTCTCTGATCCAATTCACATCCACCTACTCAGCGTTCTCTCTCCCACTGTCCTCCCCCATCCCCCTATCTGTCACATCCTCAACCTATCACTCTCTACTGCAACTGTTCCCAATGTCTTCAAACATGCTGTAGTTACACCTCTTCTCAAAAACCCCTAAATAGACCCCTCCCACATCCCCTTCCAATTCTCACCCAAAAAGGTAACACGAAGGGAACTTAGATGTATGTATACAAATGCTAGAAGTCTAGGAAACAAAATGGGAGAACTAGAGACGATAGCAAGACATGAGAACATGGATATCATTGGCATAACAGAAACATGGTGGAATGAAGAAAACAAATGGGACACAGTACTACAGGGATACAAACTATATAGAAGGGATCGAGAAGGGCAGAAAGGTGGAGGTATTGCCCTATATGTTAAGGAAGGAATAGATTCTGTTGGAATGATTACAACAGACAGGAAAGAGAAGCTGGAGTCCCTCTGGATCAAAATTCCTGGTCACAATGGCGCAGATACAAAAATTGGCCTTTACTATCGTCCCCCAGGACAGGCGGAGGTCACTGACTCAGAAATGATGGAGGAAATCAAACAAGTATGCAAGACAGGCAATGTAGTTATATTGGGAGACTTCAATTTCCCAGGAATAGACTGGAAACTAGGAGCCTCCAACTGCGGCAAGGAGGCCAAGTTCCTGGAGGTGCTAGGGGATTGCTTCCTGGAGCAAATGGTAAAAGAGCCGACAAGAGGCGACGCCACCTTGGACTTGGTCCTAAATGGTCTCACCGGACCGATAACAGAAGTAGAAGTCATGGTTCCACTGGGAACGAGTGATCACAATGTAATCAACTTTAAACTTGACATCGGGAAAGGGAAACATGCCAAAACCTTAACCACCACCTTAAACTTTAAAAAGGGTAAATACGATTGCATGAGAGCCATGGTAACAAAACGACTCGAGAAGATGGTGGACAAACTTGAAACAGTAGACCAGGCATGGTGCCTATTGAAAAATACTATTGCAGAAGCACAAGATCTCTACATTCCGAGGATTTCCAAAGATCGGAGAACTAAAGGCAAAGGAGAACCAGCATGGCTTACCATACAGGTGAAGGAAGCCATAAAAGAAAAGAAGGACTCTTTCAAAAAATGGAAATGCACGAAGACAACCGAAGCCTGGAACAAACATAAAGATGAACAGAAGAAATGTCACAAGGCGGTGAGGGATGCAAAACAGGACTATGAGGAAAAAATAGCCCGGGAGGCCAAAAACTTCAAGCCCTTCTTTAGATACGTGAAAGGGAAAAAACCTGCAAAAGAGGCAGTGGGACCCTTGGACGACATGGGAAGAAAAGGGTACATCAAGGAAGATAAACAAATCGCAGACAAACTAAATTCCTTCTTTGCGTCTGTCTTTACGAAGGAGGACACCTCAACAATACCTGAAGTGGAGAAACTGTTTACAGGAGAAATAAAGGACAGCCTCACCACAGTTGAAGTGAACTTAGATCAGATATACTACCAGATCGACAAACTTAAAAGTGACAAATCCCCTGGACCGGATGAAATTCACCCGAGAGTCTTGAAGGAATTGAAGGTCGAAATCGGAGAGTTACTGCAAAAACTTGCAAACCTGTCAATCAGAACTGGTCAGATACCAGACGACTGGAGGAAAGCGAACGTCACGCCAATTTTCAAAAAAGGATCGAGAGGAGAACCGGGCAACTATAGACCTGTGAGTCTTACATCTGTCCCCGGCAAGATGATTGAATCACTGATCAAGGATAGCATAGTTCAGCACTTGGACACACATGACTTGATGAAACCCAGTCAACATGGATTCAGGAAAGGGAAATCGTGTTTGACGAATTTACTCCAATTCTTTGAGACCGTGAACGAGCAAATTGATAGTGGAAAGCCGGTGGACATAATATACTTGGACTTCCAGAAAGCATTTGACAAAGTTCCACACAAAAGACTTCTTAGGAAACTACAAAGCCATGGCATAGAGGGAGATATACAAAGATGGATAGGCAAATGGCTGGAAAACAGGAAGCAGAGAGTGGGCATAAATGGGAAGTTCTCCGACTGGGAGAAAGTGACTAGTGGTGTACCCCAAGGCTCGGTACTTGGGCCGATCCTTTTTAATATTTATATCAATGACCTGGAAAACGGAACATCCAGTGAGATCATCAAGTTTGCAGACGACACAAAACTCTGCCAGGCAATCAGATCGCAGGAGGACAGTGAGGAACTCCAGAGCGACTTGTGTCGGTTAGAAAAATGGGCGGAGAAATGGCAGATGAAGTTCAACGTGGAGAAATGCAAGGTAATGCATTTAGGCAGTAAAAATAAGGAATACGAGTACAGAATGTCAGGTGCAACTCTGGGAAAAAGTGAACAAGAAAGGGATCTGGGTGTACTGATAGATAGGACCCTGAAGCCGTCGGCACAATGCGCGGCAGCGGCAAATAAGGCAAATAGAATGTTGGGCATGATAAAGAAAGGAATCTCGAGTAGATCGGAGAAAGTTATAATGCCGCTTTATAGGGCAATGGTCAGACCCCACTTGGAATACTGCGTCCAACATTGGTCTCCCTACTTAAAGAAGGATATAAAACTGCTGGAGAGGGTGCAGAGACGAGCAACTAAACTAGTGAAGGGTATGGAGAAACTGGAATATGAAGATCGACTTAAAACACTGGGATTGTTCTCCCTTGAGAAAAGGAGACTGCGTGGGGATATGATCGAAACCTTCAAAATACTGAAAGGAATCGACAAAATAGAGCAGAAAAAACTATTTACATTGTCCAATTTGACACGGACAAGAGGACATGAAATGAAGCTAAGGGGGGGCAAGTTCAGGACTAATATCAGGAAGTTCTGCTTCACACAGAGAGTGGTTGACATCTGGAATACTCTCCCAGGGGAGATTATTGCGGAATCGACAGTCCTAGGCTTCAAAAGCAAACTAGATGCATATCTCCTTGAGAGAGGCATATAAAGATATGGTTGGCTATAAAATAAGCCAGGTGTATACCTAGCAGGGCCTCCGCGTGTGCGGATCGCCGGACTTGATGGACCGAAGGTCTGATCCGGAGATGGCGCTTCTTATGTTCTTATGTTCTTATCTCCCTCCTCCCCTTCTAATCCAAGATACTTGAACATGCTATTCACTGCCGTTGCCTGGACTTCCTTTCATTTCAAACTATATTGTGTGCTCTCAGTATGACTTCCAAACTAGAGAATTGGAGAACCTCTGCTCTCAATCTCCTAATCCAAGCAGGCTTGCTACTGGACTAACTTGAGAGTCAATAGATCCCATGATAGACTCAACAACTGGCTTGGACTTTCTCCCTGCTTATCAGTAGTAAAGATGCCACTGTATTAGCCTAGTACATGGCAGCCATTTTGGATCTAGAATACAGGCATTTTTAAGAAGTTCACAAACTTTTTGGAGAGAGATTAGGAACTGTGTGAATGCCTAGTGGTGTTAGAATCTGTGGTAACATTAGATGAGAGAGGCTTGGAGTTCTGCTAGTGTTTCTGACATCACTGTTTCTGCTCACTTTCTTGAGAATACCTGTCTAGGGTGCCAAGGAGTGGAGAGAGAGACCTGGAGCTGTGTGAGTGCCTAGCAATGTGGGAAGCTGTGGTAAAATTGAAGAAGAGAGGGTTGGAGTTCCACTACTATTTGTGACATCACTGTCTCTGCCCACTTTCCTAAGAATGTCTGACAAGTACGCCATGTGCAACCATTGGGGGCATGCCTGAAGGAGCATGACCTAAGAGGCACATACCTTTGAAGCTCCTTTGTTTGAAACTGCATCTTGCTAAAAAAAAAAAAAATTAAAAAAAAAAAATATATATATATTCCCCCCTCAGTGATCACAGCTCATATATAGAGAACCAAATAAGCAAGACTACTCACTCAATTAACTTTCCAACCAATCAAGGTGACTTATATTCAATGCAATCACTGTGGTGCTTTAATTCCAAGACACACCATTTGGAAGCTTAAGGATTGTCCCATCTGTCTTCAACTTGCTAATTTTAAAGAATAGTTCTACAAACTTAAAAAGGAATTGAATACAATTAAAGCAGCTTCTATCAAAGAATAAAACAACCCAGGAATAAATGGGTCACAGTATGTTCAGGAAGACTGCAGCATGTAACACAGAAACATCCACCTTCTCAAATATTACCTCTACAGAATTCCTTTGCTCCACTAATACACTGCGATACTCAAGAAAACAGAATTGAGTTGGGACTGGAACCAGTGAAGGTAACTCAAGATAGAAAGCACACCCTAAGCACAAACAAAAAAAGCCCCAAACAAAAAACTATTGCTGATGGGGAATTCCACAATCAGATGTATTAACTTTGGAACAAAGGGCAAGGACACCAAATAAGTGAAATGTCTTTCAGGATCCTCGGCTACCAGGAGTACGAAGTAAATACTGGCTATAATTAAAGAAGAAACTAAGGATTCTAATACTGATGTTGGTATTCATCTGGGAAAAAATGATCTGGCAACAAACTCTACACTTGCAACGCAGAAAGCTTTTTGGGAGCTTGGTGAGGGCTTGAAATCTTTTATAAAAACTGTAGCTTTTTCATAAGAACTACCTGTCATTAGAGGGGTAGTGCTGGGAAACCCAAGACCCCTGTATCTGCTGACAAGACTCTGAACCTGACATGGAGGGGTACAAGTTGGACAAGTTGCACAAGTTGGATGTCAAGAGAGTCTTGCTCCATTATTTAGAGAGTACTAATGATTTCCGGCTGTCTGATCATCTCTTTATCCTCACTTCCACCTCGACATGGTTAGCCTGTGTCTAAGACCTTCAACGCTGAATAGATTCATATGGCCATTTCCATTACTTTTATTACCCGTGGCAAGCAGCCACTGGTTTCCCTTAAGGCACACTCAATTAGAGGTGCTGTTGTCTCATGGGCAGAGTCTCATGTGATTCATCCAGATGAAATTTGGAGGGCAGCTACTTGGTTTTCTCTTCATACCTTTACCCAGTTTTACCAGGTGGATGAGGCAGCTCACTCTAATGCCGCTTTTGGGACCTCGGTGTTGCGAGCAGGCTCTTTTGCCCCTCCCTAGATGCTGCTATTGCTTTGGTACATCACCTAGCATACTGAATCTGGAAGGGACATAACACAATGGAAGATTAAGTTTTCACCTTCGATAATCTTCTTTCTGTTAGTCCATGGACGTTTCAGTATGGCCCGCCTTCTCTGTGTAAGCTCAGTTGTTTTGAATCACCTGTTTACTGCCACAGTTCTTCTCTTTACAGGCTTGAGGATCTTCCAGTCAGTAGACGGATCCTGTGGGGAGTTTGCTTTTCTTTGAGTATGTACACTTGCAGGGGTGTCCAACCTGCAGCCCTGTGAAGTATTTTGTGCGGCCCCGGTCGAAGGCGATGCAGTGTTTTCCTCTGCTGCCCCCGGGTGTTTACCATCTTGCCAGCTCCCTCCTCTGTCTTGTTGCAGTGTTTGTGTGGCCCCAGAAACATTTTTTTCGGCCAATGCGGCCCAGGGAAGCCAAAAGGTTGGACACCCTTGACGTACAGTATATTGCCGAAAACTGTTTCATCTGATTGCTTGTTGCACACAGCAAGTTAGTTCTACATTGTTCCTCAATGTTTTTCTCTAGATTGCCTTTGTGCCAGCTTATTGCTTATTTTCATGTTCTGCAGAGCAGACCAGTTTAGGCATTGTTTAGGTTGATGGGGAGCTTCCCCACCCCGCTCTTTTCTTGTCATGGATTTGTTCAGGTATGTTACTTGGCTTTGGGACTGAACTGCAGGGGGTTCTAACTCTCTCTCTAAGGTGGGAGGACCATGTGCTCAGAAATTTGTTAGGATTTTTGCAATTCCCAGATTGTGTGAAAGTATTGAACACCTAGGGGCTCATAATAATTTAAAAAAATGTTCAAAAAGTGGCCTAAATTGGTACTAGGACAATCAAAAAGACAGATCATTCAGGTACCGATAATCAAAGCTCATTTTAGATGTATCTAAAAACAGCTTAGGCCTTTATCAAGTTTCAAGTTTATTAAAAGATTTTTTATACCGCTTATTCAAATTTCTAGGCGGTGTACAATAATAATAAAAAAGAGATATCTTAAAAGGAACAAAACAGTTGGAGTTAAAATATTAAACAAAACCATGTTAGGTTAGTAGACACATACAAAAAACATATATACTAATTGCACACAATTAGGAAAAAAGGGTAGCACTACAATCCTGCCTCTGAACGCCTAAAGCAAAAAAGAAGTGTTTTAGAGGAGAGGAAAGGGTGGAAGGTGGGCCGACCTATACTGCAAGTATAACCAAAAGTCTAGGGAGATGGCCCAGTCAGAACTTATACGTTTTGACTTAGACCAAGTCAAAACAGGTATAGGTTCTGAATAGGGACTGCTGAGCTCATCGTGGCTGCCGCGATCAGCTCAGCAGCCCCAGCAACCTGCCCACCCCCTTCCCACCGCAACGATCATGGCGGGATAGATGCCTAGTCTCTCCTGCCACGATTGTGATCCCCCCTCCCCGAATTGCCACGAACTTTGGTAAGAGAGATGCCCAATACCGGCAGGAGAGATGCCCAATTTATCGTGCCGAAGGCATGGCACACTCCGCCCCCCCCCGCGACTACCAGCAGGAGAGATCCCAAGCCCTCCTGCTGGCATCACAACAACCCCCCTGAACTGGAGAAGGGATCCCAAGCTCTTCTGATGGAAGGCAAATGCCCCGCAAGCTCCCCAACCCCAAACATCCCCCCAAACAACCCCCCTCCGCCCGACCCCTCCCCACCACCTCAGACCCCCACCCCCACACTAACCTTAAGGCTAGCCGGATGGATGGGTCCTCAGTCTGGCCGGCCAGCAGGCCCGCCTTTCTCGCCTGCCGCTTTCCCTTCCCTTAAATTCTAGTGTATGAACTATAATAGAGACTTTCTATTCTAAGAAAAAAACTAACCCTTCAATTCCCTTGCTAAGAGAGCAGAATACAGGTCTCCCTTCATATTCACGGGGGTTAGAGGCAAAGATCTCACACAAATATTAAAAAATTATGAATAAATTTAGTTCCCCTACTCCTGACTCCCTTCCACTTCCCAAACTCCTCCACAGTTTACCTTTAAAGCCCTGGTGGTCTAGTGGTGAAGCCACTCCTGCCATGTGCAGATCTGAAAATGGCTGCCTCAAGTTCCCACATCGGGCTCGTGAGACCATGGGAACTCACAAGACCAATGTGGGAACTTGAGGCAGTCATTGTGGCTTTTTTCTCCTTTACCTTGCCATCACTGCAGTCTATAATCCTCCAGCTTATGGGGGATTGTTGTGATCCAGATCTAATGGCTTTGCATGATCCCTACAGCCATGGGTGCCAAGTCTCTTGATTGGAAACCCCACTAATTCAGGAAGCCCATGATACTAATTGTGTGTATATTTTTTGTCCACAGAGAGATATACAGTACATGTTCCAGAGTAACTACTTTTATGTAGGCTAGCAGCACAGGCTAATTTTATATGGTTTCTGATGCTCTAATTTATTTAAAATATTGTGCAGAATAGCTTGAGTAAATAAAACTTGAAGTCTTTTTTGTTCTGTAGCAGAAAAATATTCCAATTAAGTTTGCTTATTTTTGTTTGTAATAGAATATTATATTGTAACATTGCATGAAGATATCACTTACCCCATTTTATAGTTCAAAAACATACATTCTAGTAGATTCATGTATAAACATAACACTGGAAGACAATAAAGATCTACCAATGGTAACATGCATTCTATAATACCAAGTACAGAAATGCCTTTGGGTCAAGCCAAATTCTGGTGACCACATGATCAGGGAACCCTTCACTCGTGGGGTTTCTTGGCATGACACAGGTGTGGCTTGCCATTGCCTTCTTCTGCATGGTATGAAGAATCTCCATGATAAATGACCCAGAATGTTTGTAAGACACCTCCGGAGGGGCATGTTCAAGCCTGGCATTGTTGCCAGAACTTTTCCTGCAACAGACCCAAGGCAAAAGTATTGTGACTTGCCCTCAACCACAAAGAGTTATCATGGGATTTGAACCCGAACCTTTTGGTTTCCAGCCTGATGCTCTATGTAACCCTTAGGTAATCATTTCACTCCATTCTATAACACAACTAATAAAAGCATTTCTGTCAAGATCTTTCAGTAGCTTATGGTTTATTTAGAGACAAAGCATGAATAAATTGCACTTAAATATCTACCACATTTGCAATGCCTTATGTTTTATTGGTACAGATGACAAGTGAACAGATGATAACATTGCATATTAATTAATGAGGTAAAACTTAATGGCTCATTGGATTGGTTTATATGTATTTCTTCTGTAGGCCCAGATCCATTGACTGTGTGTTCTTGCCATCTGATTGTTTTTCAGTAACCTATATCAAACAAAATGGTTCTTTTCACAGCCTCATTCTCATTGGGCAAGACTCCAGAGCAAGGCTCAATTGGCAGTAATTGGTACTTCTGTTGGCAATCTCAAAAGGCAATGCTTTTCAACAGCTGCTGCTCTGCACGGGTCATTTCTTCTAATGATTTGTTTCAGATCTTGCAAAATACAAGTTTCCATGTATATGAAGAATCCTTTTCAGATTAAAAAAAAAAAAGTCACCATGCTATCTTCCATACCAACACTGCATGTGAATATTAGGGGATGGGCACCCAGACAGAAATTGCATCATTTTCATTTGAAATGTTTTTTTTTTTTTTTTTGCAACTAATGTTGTTAATAGTGCTCATTATATGTACATAAGTCCAAATTCTATATACTATTTGGCCTACAAAATCAGCACTGTAAAGGTTAATACAATGCAATTCTATAAACTGCCTATGGAGTTAGGACTGGGTGTATTCAATAACAATGCACATAACTTTTAGTAATGCCCATGACCCGCCCATGCTCCTCCACTGTCCACACCCCCTTTTGAGATCCATGCATTAGAATATGCACAGTACCACTTTATAGAATACTAGTTTTTTAGCCCATTACATTAACGGGTGCTAGAATAGATGTGTAGACTTAGGCATTTCTTTCTTTCTTTATGTCTGTCTATCATTCTCTCTCTCTGCCCCGTTTCTTTCTTTCTGTCTCTCTCCCTGGTCCCCTGTCTGTCTGTCTTTTTGTCTCTCCCCCATCCAGCAGTAGCCCTTTTCCCTTCCTTTTCCTTCCCCCTGTCCAGCAGCACCCTTTCCCTGCTCTTATCTGATAAGTCTCCTGTGTTTTCTGAAGCAGCTCCTTGTAGCGATAGGGAAACCGCCACATGCAAACTGTCACAGGCTCCTTATTCAGCTGGGTAAACCACCGCATGCGTCACAAACTGCCACCGCCACTGGGGAAACCGCCGCACACGTTGGAAATCGCCACAGGCTCCTTTTACTATGCATGCAGCGACACGGCACCACAGAGCATGGAGTTTGAAGTGTGCATTCACGCTAAGGGTTTTATTATAGCGGATGCTTAGAAAGTTCTGTGTATAAATTCTAATTAGTATGCACAGATTTGCATGCACAACTTTGGCTGCAGCATACAGAATCCAGGGGATAGTGTGCCCTCTCTGCAAATAGTACACACTTTTCCCTGTTTGGGTGAGTGTGCATGACCTCTGGAAGTAGAGCACAGGGCTTTTACCTGGTGAGCCACAGCTGCTTCCTTTCAGTCATAGTGGTTCCTACCATGAGAGCTTAGTGATCTTAGCCATGTGAAGGTGAAAATACCTGAAAAGATCATAGCTTAGCAGATCCCTAAGTTATCATGTGAAGAAGAAAGACATTAGTTGAAGTTGCTGTGGTTCAATGGGTAAAAGCCTTGTTCCCATATTCCAGAAGTCATAGGTTCTAATCCCAGTTTTTAAGCTTTTGCAAATTAAGTTATGTATGCAATCTATATATTTTTCATGTGCTTTCCTTTCTTTCAGTAATGAACTGATTGGAGCACTGTTTAGTCAGAAAAAAGGGTAGCTTTTTAGCAAGAAGCCTAAAGCTGTGTTTTTTTATATGCTTTGCTCCAGATAATGGATGTTTGTCCACAAAAATAGAAGGGTTTGTATGCAATATATCTATTTTGATATGCCCTGTTTATATGGTGCTTTATTAATAATAAAGCAAAAATAAAAACCCAGAGAATTATTTAGCAGATTGCATTAAGGACGTCCAAACTGTGCCTCTAAGTTCAGTCCATAGAACTCAGGTCTATCTGAAGCCCAAACTATGCTGAAAAGTAGACTTCTTTTACAATGTCTGTAGGACCTAGTTTTACAATTGCTATGCAACTTGCTAGCACACTGGTTAAAACCTACAACCTTCTACCCTAATGTTACTGGTTCAAATCCCAGTCACTCTCTATGATGGAAGAGAAATAAATAAAAGCATGAAACAGATCCAACTCCCAGTATCACAATTATAATGAAAAACACCATAAAATTGCCATTCCAATAACATCATAATAATTTTATAAATGACAAGTCCATAGGCTATTATTGAGATGGCTTGTGGAAATCCACAGCTTATTCCTAGGATAAGTAGCATAAAATACTGCTTGGGATCTAGCTAGGTACTTGGGACAACCACATCACCTTTTCGATATTACGAACGCTTACTTGAACCATTTTTACTTTCAATATTTTATTAGGAATGGGCAGCCCAAATTTTTTGTTTTCTTTAGTTTCCTATCTGTTTATGGCATTTTTCATTTTGTTTGCTTTTTCCCCCCCTTCTTTCCTTTCTTTCTTTTTTTTTTTTTTCATTTCAGGGTCAATATCAATAGTGGACATGAATGGAAATCAAAACAGAATGATTTGAACTTTAGAGGAATGGAGATTTCCTGCGGCAACTGCTGTCCAGATTCTCACAATCAACCTCCCTGGGGTGGTTTTCAGGTCAGTGAAAGTTCTATTTCTTTTTGGTGAAGCTCTTATAGACTGTTGAGAAAAGATTTATTCAAATATGAACTGTTCTGGCTGAAAGCCCTTTGCCAACAAGTAAAGAAAATTTCTGTTCTTTCTTAATGAAAGCTATTTAAGCTGCACCTGTACCCAGGACAACATTGGTTGCTTTGCATAAACTTTGAGGCTTACAAATAATATTAGTAGATGCATCTTTAACTCTCTAGGTACAAGAAGTGCTATACAAAGGTCCATCAATGAATTATATATAGGGACACTGTAGGCTCCTTTTACTAAGGTGAGCTAGCGTTTTTAGCACACATAGGAAATTACCACATGCTACACTGCGCACTACGCTTCTAGAACTAACGCCAGCTTAATGCTGGCGTTAAGGTCTAGCGCACACGGCAATGTAGCATGCGCTATTCTGCGTATTGAAGCCCTAACGCAGCTTAGTAAAAGGAGCCCTGTATGCTGCTGATCATGTTAATGATTTGCTCAGGCAATACAGCGTCTAGTACAATAAAGCTGCATGTGCCAGACTGAAAATGTTGCACACTAGTCCTGTGGCTTGTCTCTAAATTGCTCATGATCTACCAAGTTATTTTCTTTTTAAGTATACGTGTGAGTTTAATAAGAGATTGACAGTTCTTTTCACATATAATTTCCTTGCTCATTCTGCCTGCATGTTTAATATTATACAAAATTAAAATGCTAAAGCTATTATCATTGCCTGAAAGGAAAATGCCCACAGTGCTAAAATACTCAGATCGGTAACCAGTAACCTAGTGAACACTAAAAATATCCAGATAGCTTTTGCCAGATATTCAGGGGAACTTATCTGGATACATGTTCCACAGAATTTGCTTAGCTAGGTGTGATACCCCCCAACCCCCCCCCCAAAAAAAAAAAAAAATGCCTCTGCTATAAAAGCAATGGTAGATGATTTTTCAGGTGCCCACTGGATTTAATTATTGCTAGAGACCTATAGGAGGAGCTGGAGGTCCCTTTTTTGCCAGGAGGGAGGGGGAAGGTTATAAAAGAGAAAGATGGACTCTAGGTTTTTGGTTGTTCCTGTCTTCCACCATAGCTCAGGAACAAGAGAGACTCCCAGAGGAAGACTCCCAGAGAGAGATTTGGGAGGAAATTGACTAAGAATTGTAAATAGTTCAAATCATAGGGAATTGGAAGTGACAGGGGGAAATCTGATGGAACCAAGGTGTCTGCCTTCCTTTGTAAGGAAAGTGTAAATAATTGACTCTACCATGAACTGGAAGTGACAGGGGGAAATCTTCTGATGGAACCAGGTGTCAGCCTGTCATGTTGAAGAGACTGTAAGCTTTTACTCTAAAGTAAACTGGAAGTGACAGGGGGAAGCTATCGATGGAACCAAATTGTCTGCCTTCACTGAGTGCTTGTAAATAGTTTAAAGACTGTTTCATAATCAATTTCAATAAAGGTCCAATTTGGTTCACTTATACCTTGGACTGAGCTGTAGTTTAATCCAAAATGAGAGTGAGAAGTTTGAGTGGGGTGAGTGAAGCCTGGAGTTGCCCATCCTCTGTCTACCAGAATTATCTGGCCCTGGTCTATGCTCAAGCTCGAGTGTGAACTGTGAGTCCGTGAGCAACTGTAACCACCAGCTGAGTTAAACAATCTGTTTGTGAACCCTAGTATCGGGCAGGTGCGTCCCCCCTGACCTGAAGAGCTGGCCAGAGCCCACCATGTGGAGGCATGGGTGGGTGGAAACCAGAGCTACATAGGGATACCCAGATAAAATTATCAAGGTAATACTGACCTACTGAATTTTGAAAAGGGGGGGGGGGGGTAAAGGGCCATTAGCACCTGATCATGCCTCTAGGATAACTATAACATAGTAATAATGGGCTAAAGATCCCCTGTCCTCAATTCTTCCCAGAGACAGAACACTTGTAACATAGCAGAACACCCAATCCCAACCACACTCTATGTTTGTACAAGTCCTACTCCTTACTGACCTTCCAAACAAGTTTCAAGTTTAAGTTTCAAGATTATTTGATTAAACGCTTATACTGAGATACTAAGCGTTGTACAATAATAATTAAAACATTAACAGGAGTATGGAGAGACAAACAATTTTTTAACGTATTTGACTTTTGTTTTTTTTTTGTTTTTTTAAACTATAAAGACACAATAGGAAGGGAGGGGAGAACTACAATATTTATTAAGAAAAGGTACAAAAAAAAGGAAAGTCCATTAGGACGGAGAAAGGGTAAGAGTTGCTGGACTTGGATCGAATAGTCAGTTGAAGGCATCTTTAAAAAAGAAACATTTTAAAGTATTTTAAATTTCTGTAAATTGTGTTCAGATCTTATAGATATGGGAAGAGAATTCCAGATCGTAGGGGCAGTTACTGAAAAGATTGTAGTACGTTGAGTGCCTATTATTCTTAAAGATGGAATGTTAAGAGTATGTTGAGAAGTGGATCTTAGGACTCTCGGGGGGTCATATGGAATTAGAAGTCTATCAATGAATGCTGGGGAGGAGTTTAAGGCTATTATCTCCTTTTGTTGGGCTGAATACTATGCTATTTATGCAGTACAAACTAGATAAAATTAGTAAGAACAATTATTGGTACTATCTAGTAAAATATTAGCCAGGCCTTTGATACACTATTATCTCTTCCTAACAACATAAATTTTAGTTGGACATTGAGCAGGTGAATCAAAATTTAAATGGTCTGTTGGGAGAATTTTAAATGATCTGTAGGGAGAATTGTACGTATTTGTTTTATATATGAGATGGGAAGGTACAGTTAGATAGTCTGCACATGCAAGAAATCAATATGGAATGAAAACATGTAGATGGGAACCATTATCTTAGAAAAACAAGCTCTGCCCCATGCACCCCCCCCCTTTCCCCCTTACAGCATTAACATTCCACACAATAAATCACCTCACAACTTAACTAGTGGAAAAATATGGCTCCAGGTTTAATCACAACTTCAATTAAACATCCAGTTCAATACAGTTCATAACAATATGACCTGCTTAGTGCCACTCCCCCACCTCCCAATGGAGCTATTTGGTATCGAACTAGCCTCACCCTAAGTTCCTTGATGCCAAATCACTTCCTCTCCAGTAGGATCTGCAGTGTGGCCAGGTCCTACCTCCACCCGTGGTGGTGCCGCACACGAGCAGACATAAGATATCTTTCCTTCCCTCATCTCAAATGTCATTCCCTGTCATCTGATACTTTTCCGTCACAGACAGCTACAAACAACCCCCTCCCCCATTCCCAGCACATCAACCTCTACCCAATGCTATCACCCCATGAGACATTGGAGGGCAGGGTGGGAAGATTGCCTACCCAAACTCCCTTTCCCGTCTCTCTCCCTCCTGCCAATGCCTCAAGCATTGACAGTGCCTGATATTAGATTCTCATAGAGTATTCATAGGCCAAATAGTTAATAAATAAATAAATACGAGACACCTCAGTACAGGCCTGGATCTGTTTCAAGTGGCTTTTTTTGAGGCCCCGGGCAGAGACTCATAGGTGACCAGCACCAGGTTTCAAACCTAAATAAGCTCTGTCCCGTACATCATGTGGTCTCAATTACCATAAGTGATAAATGTACTAAGTCGGTCATTTATCTTTTTTTTTTTTTATTCAGACACATCAATTTACATTTTTAGGTTCAACTGTTTTCATGTTATTTAAATTTCAGGGTCATTGGTATTTCTTTCTTGGTAGGTTTATTTCTACATGACAGTACCACTAATCTAGTTTTATTTTTACAGATTTTTTTGTTTGCGGTTTCATTTGATCCCCTATTGACTTGGGTAGGTCTTATAGTTTTATTTTTCATTTTCTCTGTTTTTCACTATTCATGGTGCTCTTTGATAGTACATTTCACTTCTACTATTCATTTTTCGGATTATAGTTCCCTTTTTGGGATGTCTTCACTTTCTGTCAGGTTCATTATTTATCATTATTTATCTTAAATTCACGTGCATGATATATTGGTCAGTTTACCGTATTTTCACGCAAATAACACGCACCCGTATAAAACGCGCACACGTGTATAGCGCGCAGAAATCACTATGATAAGCACAAAAACTTTGGTATAACGCGCTCACGATTATACCGCGCATGCTGCCCGACTCTCCGTTCACCCCCCTGACTTCCGTGCACTGCCCCGCCTCTCCGTGCGCTGTCCCGACTCTCCGTTCACCCCCCCTGACTTCCGTGCACTGCCCCGCCTCTCCGTGCGCTGTCCCGACTCTCCGTTCACCCCCCCTGACTTCCGTGCACTGCCCCGCCTCTCCGTGCGCTGTCCCGACTCTCCGTTCACCCCCCCCTGACTTCCATGCACTGCCCTGACTTCCCGTGCGCTGTCCCGACTCTCCGTTCACCCCCCCTGACTTCCGTGCACTGCCCTGACTTTCCGTGCGCTGTCCCGACTCTCCGTTCACCCCCCTGACTTCCGTGCACTGCCCCGCCTCTCCGTGCGCTGTCCCGACTCTCCGTTCACCCCCCCCCGACGTCCGATTCATCCCCCCCCCCGGCAGGACCATTCGCACCCCCACCCCGAAGGACCGCCGACTCCCCGACAATATCGGGCCAGGAGGGAGCCCAAACCCTCCTGGCCACGGCGACCCCCTACCCCCACCCCGCACTACATTACGGGCAGGAGGGATCCCAGGCCCTCCTGCCCTCGACGCAAACCCCCCTCCCCCCCAACGACCGCCCCCCCAAGAACCTCCGACCGCTCCCCCAGCCGACCCGCGACCCCCCCTGGCGACCCCCACGACCCCCCCACCCCCCTTCCCCGTACCTTTGGTAGTTGGGCCAGAAGGGAGCCCAAACCCTCCTGGCCACGGCGACCCCCTAACCCCACCCCGCACTACATTACGGGCAGGAGGGATCCCAGGCCCTCCTGCCCTCGACGCAAACCCCCCTCCCCCCCAACGACCGCCCCCCCCAAGAACCTCCGACCGCTCCCCCAGCCGACCCGCGACCCCCCTGGCGACCCCCACGACCCCCCCACCCCCCTTCCCCGTACCTTTGGTAGTTGGCCGGACAGACGGGAGCCAAACCCGCCTGTCCGGCAGGCAGCCAACGAAGGAATGAGGCCGGATTGGCCCATCCGTCCTAAAGCTCCGCCTACTGGTGGGGCCTAAGGCGCGTGGGCCAATCAGAATAGGCCCTGGAGCCTTAGGTCCCACCTGGGGGCGCGGCCTGAGGCACATGGGCCCAACCCGACCATGTGCCTCAGGCCGCGCCCCCAGGTGGGACCTAAGGCTCCAGGGCCTATTCTGATTGGCCCACGCGCCTTAGGCCCCACCAGTAGGCGGAGCTTTAGGACGGATGGGCCAATCCGGCCTCATTCCTTCGTTGGCTGCCTGCCGGACAGGCGGGTTTGGCTCCCGTCTGTCCGGCCAACTTCCAAAGGTACGGGGAAGGGGGGTGGGGGGGTCGTGGGGGTCGGCCAGGGGGGTCGCGGGTCGGCTGGGGGGGGCGGTCGGAGGTTCTTGGGGGGGGACGGTCGTTGGGGGGGAGGGGGGTTTGCGTCGAGGGCAGGAGGGCCTGGGATCCCTCCTGCCCGTAATGTAGTGCGGGGTGGGGTTAGGGGGTCGCCGTGGCCAGGAGGGTTTGGGCTCCCTTCTGGCCCGATATTGTCGGGAAGTCGGCGGTCCTTCGGGGTGGGGGTGCGAGTGGTCCTGCCGGGGGGGGGGATGTATCGGACGTCGGGGAGTCGGCCGGGCAAGAGGGCTTGGGCTCCCTCTTGCTCCGATCGTGGATGCGGGTGCGGGGGGGAGCGCGTGCGAGTGGTCGTTCGGGGGGGGGGGTGCGAGTGGTCCTGCTGGGGGGGTGAATCGGGCGTCGGGCGGGGTGGGAACTATGTTTGAAAACTTTCGTATACCGCGCTCACGCATATAACGCGCGAGGGGTATGCGCGGTAGGTAAAAACGCGTATAACGCGCGCGTTATATGCGTGAAAATACGGTAGTTTAGTTTTTGGATGTTCTTTTGTTTTTAGTTTTCATTCTCATTATTTGTTATTACACATTTGACATTTTTTGTTTCCTATCTTTTATTTTTCAATGCACACTATTCTTATACGTCCATTTATTCACGTATAATACTGTTAAAAGCTATTTATGTTACATATATGTATATTTTTTGTCATGATTATGCATATTCAGAGTTATGTTCATTCTGGTTTATTAGGACCCCTGATGAAGGCGTGTTAACCGAAACACGGACCATATCGAGTCCCTTGGTTTGTTTTTAAGGTGGTATTATTAATTGCACTCCATTATTTGATATAATAAATTTAGCCTGCATCATTGTACGTGTTTCTGCAGTTTTCTTTGTTTTTTGTTCTGCATCCT
Source organism: Geotrypetes seraphini (assembly GCF_902459505.1). NCBI lineage: Eukaryota > Metazoa > Chordata > Amphibia > Gymnophiona > Dermophiidae > Geotrypetes > Geotrypetes seraphini. The sequence continues at coordinate 219,542,784 of NC_047085.1, forward strand.
TTACTGTAGACCCTGTTGGTTTTCCCTTTTGGTTGTTCTTCACATAAAGGATGCCAGAAGTACATCTCACCATAACTCCACTTATAGTGTATGATGAGCCCTCCAAAACTGCCCCAAAACCTACTATACCCACCTATCTACCACCACAATATCACCATATGTCTGCAGGTGGTACCTATATGGAAGTATAGCAGGATTTTGGTGGGCTCACATTTTCCACCATAAATATAGTGCTTAGAATGGCTTATGGACCTAGGCCCTCCTCTCTATGGCTCACTAGTCCACTCGCCAGACTACTTAAGACACCTGTGTAATGCACTACTAGAATTTTCCATACTAGATGCTGCTGTTCTAGAGACAGCTATGTACTGTTTCATTCAAATTTTGTGGGTGGGAGGGGGTTAGTGACCACTGAAGGAGTGGGGGGGGATCATTGCTTAATACCTCCAGTGGTCATTTGGTTAGTTTGTGTACACATGTGACCCTTAGATGCTTCTAAAACAGGTCTAGCTCTGGATATCTAAGTTTCATCCTGGACATCCTGGGAAAGATTCAATTATCACTGCAGGATGTCCAAGTCTAAGCCCGCCCAAAGCCCACCCATAACATAAGTTTCAAGTTCTGAGCTCCTTGAATTTTGGAAGAACAGCAGCTGGGATGCCTCACAAGACATCTAGAAACTCGGTTTTGAAAATCAGCACTTGGATGTCCTGGTGATTAAGACGTCCTAGTGTCAGTTTATACCGTTTTTTGGACATCTGGTGGTGATGGTGTAGTGTGCTAACTTGTGTGGCAAAATCGCACCAAGGATGCACTGCTGAGGTCTAAAAAAAGTATAAAAATTACTCTTAAAAACATCTAGTGGACTTTGCATTTGGATGTGCAAACATTAGTTTTTTTGGACATCTGCATTTTTTGAAAATGAGCCCCATAGTATGTGCCTGTGTGACATGGAGACAGTCATGGTATCAAGTGTTTGCTATTTACCATTTAAGTGTAGTATATTGCCTTTTTTGTATTACAAGTCAAGGCAGTTTACAAATGAAAATGATAAAGCAGACTAAAAGAAAGGGAATTCCAATAAATCATAGAAAAGACACAAACACACAGGAGGTGAATCCATTCAAGTGCTGACATTAAACCACAATATCCTATCTAGCTGGAAAGAATATTCTTGTCATGTTTATCTCCCATCTGGGACTCTGGTGATCTAAAGATTAAAAAAAAAAAGTATTTTCAGAGCTGTTCCAAATTTAACCGGAGTATTCTGAATTTAGGGAGAAAGAAAGATCATTCCAAAGGGAAGGGGCTAATAAAGAAAAAATGTTTTGCCTGCTTGAGATCATTTATTGATCAAAGGAATTGAGTGGGAATATAAGGACCAATAAGAAAAGCTACATAATCTAGAGTATGAGTTTGAAGAGCTTTATAATCTATGACTAATATTTTAAATTTGATTCTGAATGCAATAGGCAGCAAATGCAGAAATAAAGGAGAAACTTGATCTCATCTTTTAGCTCTAGTCCTAGAACTGTAAGAGCCGACAGCATTATATACATGACTGCATTCTGTACATATACGCCCATGGGAGTGGCTTTAGATATCTGGCCAATTAGAGTTTTAGGCCACTCCCTGTGCATCCCAGAATGCACTGGGAAGGAGGCCTAAGATTTCAGTTGGTCCAGGTGCTTAAAGCCCCTCCTATGGGAAGGGCCTTAGGTGCCTGTGCCAATCAGGGCCTTAAGCCCCTCCCTAGTGCATCCTAGAATGCCAAAAAAAGGGGAATTGGCTCACAATACGAATACTTCCAGAAGGGAAAGTTTGAAAGGAAGAATAAAATTAAAATTAACAGGCCTGTAAAACATAAGAACATAAGAACATAAGAAGTTGCCTCCACTGGGATCAGACCAGAGGTCCATCGCACCCAGCGGTCCGCACCAGCGGCGGCCCATCAGGTCCATGACCTGTCAAGTGTTCCCTGCCCTAAAAAAACCTATCCTTACTTCTATCTGTATCCCTCAATCCCCTTTTCCTTCAAGAATTTATCCAAACCTTCTTTGAATCCCTGTAGTGTCTTCTGCCCCACCACTACCTCCGGGAGTGCGTTCCATGTGTCTACCACTCTCTGGGTGAAGAAGAACTTCCTGGCATTGGTTCTAAACCTATCCCCTTTCAGTTTCTCCGAGTGCCCCCTTGTACTTGTTGTTCCCCACAGTCTGAAGAATCTGTCCCTGTCTACCTTATCTATGCCTTTCAGGATCTTGAAAGTTTGTATCATGTCTCCTCTAAGTCTCCTCTTTTCCAGGGAGAACAGCCCCAGCTGTTCTAGCCTGTCGGCATATGAAAGGTTTTCCATACCTCTTACCATTTTCGTCGCTCTTCTCTGGACCCCCTCAAGCAATGCTATGTCCTTCTTGAGGTACGGCGACCAATACTGGACACAGTACTCCAAATGCGGGCGCACCATTGCACGGTACAGTGGCATGATGACTTCCTTTGTCCTGGTCGTGATACCCTTCTTGATGATACCCAGCATTTTGTTTGCTTTCTTTGAGGCTGTCGCGCATTGTGCTGATGCTTTCATTGTTGTGTCCACCAGCACACCCAGGTCTCTTTCAAGGGTACTTACATCTAGCAATGTTCCCCCCCCATTGTATAGCTGAACATCGGGTTCTTTTTCCCAACATGCATGACCTTGCATTTCTCTATATTAAAACGCATCTGCCACTTTTTGGCCCACTCTTCCAGCTTCGTTAGGTCCCTTTGCAGGTTTTCACAGTCTTCCGTGGTTCTAACCCTGCTGCAGAGTTTGGTGTCATCTGCAAATTTGATAACCTCACATTTCGTCCCTGTCTCCAGATCGTCTATAAATATATTGAACAGGAGCGGTCCCAACACCGACCCCTGCGGAACTCCGCTCGTGACCCGTTGCCAGTCTGAGTATTGGCCCTTCACTCCAACCCTCTGTTTTCTGCCCGCCAACCAGTGTTTAATCCATCGGTATACATCCCCCTCCACTCCGTGGTTCCACAGCTTCCTAAGCAGCCGTTCGTGAGGTACCTTGTCGAAAGCTTTTTGGAAGTCAAGGTAAATTATGTCTATGGGTTCCCCTTTGTCTATCTGGCTGTTTATTCCCTCAAAGAAATGTAGTAAGTTTGTGAGGCAAGACCTTCCCTTGCAGAAGCCATGTTGGCTCTCCCTCAGCTGCCCATTTTTTTCCATGTGCTCGCAGATGCTGTCCTTAATAAGTGCTTCCATCATCTTACCCGGAACCGAAGTCAAGCTCACCGGCCTGTAGTTTCCCGGGTCTCCTCTTGATCCTTTCTTAAAGATAGGCGTGACATTTGCTATTTTCCAGTCCTCCGGGATCTCCCCAGTTTTCAATGATAGATTACATATTTGCTGGAGTGTTTCCGCTATTTCCTTTCTCAGTTCTTTTAGTACCCTTGGGTGGATTCCATCCGGGCCCGGTGATTTGTCGCTTTTTAATCTATCTATCTGTCGTAGGACGTCCTCATGGCTTACTTCTATTCGCTCCAGCTTTTCATCTAGATCCCCACTTATAATCTCCTCAGGTTCTGGTACATTGGATGTGTCCTCGCTCGTGAAGACTGACGAGAAAAACTTGTTTAACCTGTCTGCTACCTCTTTTTCCTCTCTTACCACTCCCTTTCTGGTTCCATCATCCAACGGTCCCACTTCCTCTCTTGCCGGTTGCCTCCCCTTCACGTACCTAAAGAACGGTTTGAAGTTTCTCGCCTCCCCAGCCAGCTTCTCTTCGTATTCTCTTTTTGCTTCCCTAACCACTCGGTGGCACTCTTTCTGGTGTTTTTTGTGTTCCTTCCGGTTTTCCTCAGTTTGGTCCTTTTTCCATTTTCTGAATGATGATCTCTTGTCGCTTATCGCCTTCTTCACTTCCTTTGTTATCCACACCTTGTTTTTTGTTTGATTCTGTTTGCGCCCTTTCCTAAACCTGGGGATGTACATGTTTTGTGCTTTTTGCACCGTGTTCTTGAGTAGGGACCAGGCTTTCTCTACGGTCTCCATCTTCCGTGAGCTGTTTCTGAGTTTATGTCTCACCATTTTCCTCATAGCTTCGTAGTTCCCTTTTCTGAAGTTGAGTGCCATCGCTGTGGTTCTCTTCACTTTTGATGTTCCCATTTCTAGTTTGTACTGGATCATGTTGTGATCACTGTTTCCTAGTGGCCCTACTACTACCACCTCCTTTGCGGGGCCCCCTAGACCGTTGAGGATTAGGTCAAGAGTGGTATCTCCTCGTGTCGGTTCCTGGACCAGCTGCTCCAAGAAGCAATCCCTCACAGCCTCCAGGAACTTTGTTTCCCTTGCGCTGCTGGAGTGTCCAATGCTCCAGTCTATCCCAGGGTGGTTGAAGTCTCCCATAACCGTCACCCTTCCGCTTTTGCATTCCTGCCTCAATTCTGCTTCTAGGTCAATGTCACTTGTTTCTGGCTGTCCAGGTGGGCGATAATAAAGTCCCAATTTTGTGTCGGCTCCCTTTCTTCCTGGTAACTTAACCCATAGCGATTCCAAACCTTCTGCCCTTGTTGCCGTATCCATCCTGGTCGAGTGAATGGAGTCCTTTATGTATAGCGCTATTCCTCCTCCCTTCTTACATGTCCTGTCTTTCCTATAGAGTTTATAACCTGGTATATATAAACCCCTTATATATAATGGACATCAGTATGAGCCTTTCGAATGGCACGCAACGTTCTTTGGCTCAGACAGAAACTCACTGATGACTAGCATCAACCACACAAAAGTCTAGATAAGAACTGCCTCATACATCATGTTATCCTTTGTAATATGTTTAAAAAACAAACATAAGTAAATAAATATATGCCTTGCAAACGTTCACTCCTGGAAAAAAATAAAGCATATAATCTCCCAAGACATAATAAATTAAAGTGCCAAAAGCTGTAAAGTGCCAGTGCACAGTTTAAAAACTGTATATCAAAAAGTTAATAAGATACCTTCCTAAATAATGACTAACAAAAGTAAAAAGTGAAAAAGTGAAAGAATGTGAAAAATATATAAACAAAATAGAAAAGTAATAATAATAAAGAACAATTCATCAAAGTGTCCAGTGAAAAAATCAATTCCTTCTTCATGCAAGTTCATAAATAGAGAATTCACAAAAAAAGTTCAAGGACTAGGTGATAATAACAGTTCATTGAATGAATGACAATTCACTCACTCACTTCCATCCACTGTCTGTCCTCTCCCCCTTCCATATGGTATCTGTCTTCTTTCTATGCCCCTCCCCCTTTCCATCCAACATGCGCCCCCTCTCTCCTTTTTACATGATTCATTCCAGCTTCACTGCTCTCTTCATTTTTATCTCTCCTACACCAGATCTACCATCGTTGTCCCTCTCTGCTTATTTTTCTGTTGACCCCTTCCTATCATCAATCTCTCTACTTTCTCATGCCTATCTCTCCCCTTCCCCTCCTCTAATCTCCCTGCCAGCTGTTTCGTTCCTTTTTTCATTCTCCCTTCCCTCCTCCTCCTGTCCAGCAGTAACTCTTTTCCCTTCCTCCCCTCCCAGCAGCATCTCTCCTTCTCCCTCTCCAGTAGCAGCTGTCCCTTTTTTTCCCTTGCCCAGCAGCTTCCCAGACTCCTATCCCTCCTCCCCTCCCAGCAGCATCTCTCCTTCTCCTTCCCTCCAGGTCCAGTAGCAGCTGTCCCTTTTTTTCCCTTGCCCAGCAGCTTTCCAGACTCCTTTCCCTCCTCCCCTCCCAGCAGCATCTCTCCTTCTGCCTCTCCAGTAGCAGCTGTCCCTATTTTTTTCCCTTGCTCAGCAGCTTCCCTCCAGGTCCAGTGGCAGCTGTCCCTTTTTTTCCCTTACCCAGCAGCTTCCCAGACTCCAATAGTGGCTTTCTCCCCTCCCAGCAGCTCTCCTTACTTCCCAGTGCATCAATCAGGGCCACCATCAGGGCAGTACTACCAGTCCTGCATTCAAGGGCCCGGAGCTGACAGGGGGCCCGGGCTCCCCCAGGGTCGCAAGCATAGTCTCTTCTCCTTCTCCTTACCTGCCCTGCCACAGCACATAGCCGAACGGAAGTCTTCCCGATGTCAGCGCTGACGTTGGAGGGAGGGTTTAGGCAAAGCCCTCACTTCCTCCGACGTCAGCACTGACATCGTGAAGACTTCCGGTCGTCTGCTTGCGGCAGGGCAGGTAGGGAAAAGGCAGTCGTGTACCGAAGGGGGGGGTGGTCCGCCCCAGGTGCAGCCATGGGGGGAGTATGCATAGCCGGTCAGGTCCCCTTAGCCTTGTGGCGCTTCCCCCGACTGACCGACAACAGGCCCGGCCGACAAACCTCCCTGCCCTGTAGCAGCGAATCTAAATTATCTTCTTACAGCAGCTTCAATACTCCAGCTGCTGTAAGAAGGTAATTTAGATTCGCGGCTACAGGGCAGGGAGGTTTGTCCGACCGGGCCTGTTCTGTTGTCGGTCGGGTGGGGAAGCTCCACAAAGGTAAGGGGCAGGGAGGGAGAAAGGGAGGAAAGGTGGAGTGGAGAAGAAAAGACGCTTAAGGGAAATGGGTAAAACTGAGGGGGAACAAGGCCGCTGAAAGCACTGGGGAAGACAAAGGGGTGGAGAAGGACGCTGAAAGGACATGGGGAAGACGGGAGGGGGGAGAAGGACGCTGAAAGCACATGGGGAAGACAGAGGGGGGAGAAGGACGCTAAAAGGATATGGGGAAGACGGGGGGGGGAGAAGGACGCTGAAAGCACATGGGGAAGACAGAGGGGGGAGAAGGACCCTGAAAGGACATGAGGAAGACAAAGGGGTGGAGAAGGATGCTGAGAGGACATGGGAAGATGGGGGGAGAAGGACGCTGAAAGGGCATGGGGAAGGCAGGGGGGGAGAAGGATGCTAAAAGCACTTGGGGAAGACAGAGGGGGGAGAAGGACCCTGAAAGGATATAGGGAAGACAAAGGGGTGGAGAAGGACACTGAAAGCACATGGGGAAGACAGAAGGGGGAGAAGGATGCTGACAGGACATGGGGAAGATGGGGGGGAGGACACTGAAAGGAAATGGGGAAGAGAGAGTGGGGAGAAGACACTGGCAGGGAAGAAGACAGAGATGCCAGACTATGGGGGGAGCGGAGGGAAGAAGATGGGTGCCAGACCAATTTGGGAGGGGGAGAAAGGGAGAGGCACAGTAACAGAGCAAATGGAAGACGCAGAAAGAAGAGAGACAGTGGATGGAAGGAATTAAATGAGAACATGAGGAAAGCAGAAACCAGGCAACAAAGGTAGGAAAAAAATTCTTTTTTTTTTTTTTTGCTTCAGGATAAAATAGTTTATTAGTTGTGTTGATAAAAATTTATAAACATTAGAGGCTCTGGTAGAAACCCATTTACAAAGTATGTATTCTTCCCAATTAATATTTCCAAATTAATAAAGTCTTTTTGCTTATTTTTAAATGGGTTTCTACCAGAGCCTTTAATTCAGTAGCATAATTAAATGAAATAACTATTTCTGTAGTTTATAGGGACGGGCGGGGACAGAGGGGATTCCTCGCGGGGACGGGCGGGGACGGAGGGGATTCTTCACGGGGATGGGTGGGGACGGAGGGATTCCTCGTGGGGACAGGTGGGAGTCCTCACGGGGACGGGTGGGGATGGGTGGGACTTTGGCGGGGACGGGTGGGACTTGTAGGATTTCTGTCCCCGCGCAACTCTCTACCCCAGGGTTCTAGGCCACCATAGCACAAATTCTTGTATTATGCTTCTGCTGTGCACAACAATAAACAATAAACACTGCTGTCATACTTTTTTTTGTCCCCTGCCGATTTCCTGATAGCACCCCCCCCCGGACAAAAGTGGATCTGTCTACCTGACCCGCGGTCGCAGCCAGCGATATACTAGGTGCGTGCCTCTCGTCTTCTGACGCCTTTACCAAGGCCCGCCCTGTCTCCACTCCGATTGGCTTTGGCTTAGGGTGCCTAGCCAATCAGGAGACACATCACTTGCCTGCCACTAAATCTGCGAGAGCGGGTCGGCCAGATGACGTCACCACGTCTCTAGGAGGACAGGATGAGAGGAACAGCACGAGGAGCTGCAGAACTAGTAAGGCAGTGATCAATTTAAACATGCACCTTTCTTCCTCCATCCCATGCACTTTTCTTCCTCCATCCCATAACACACACAGCCTGGTAGTGATGATTATCAGATTGATTCATGAATATATAATGATGTTATGAGTGTGCACCTCTTCCTTCCCATCCTCCTTAGCATGTCACATACAGCATGTTACATTACACAAAGTCTGTGTAATGTAACATGCTGTATGTGACATGCTGAGGAGGATGGGAAGGAAGAGGTGCAAACTCATAACATCATTATATATTCATCCATAGCTGCATGTTAATGATGTGCTCATATGCACTTATTTATCATCATAACATATACATCATCATTAACATGCAGCTGTGGATGTGTAAGGACAGGCTGAGGAGGATGGATGGGAAGGAAGGAAGGTGCACATATCAACATATCGTACATTTTTAACATGCATGATGCTGAGGAGGATGGGATCATACAGATGTGTATGTTCAGATATGCGCTCAGATGTGTATGTTTAGATATGCGCTCAGATGTGTAGTTTTTTCTGATATATTTATTAAGCTTACAGTATTTATAAAAACACATTTAATACTTGTTACAAAAAATATTGTGCAATTGTGATCTACTTCTGGCCTACAAATGTCAAAAGAAATCCTTAACTCAGATTTTACATTCAAAAGTGAATTATAGCTACTAGCACTATTATTTATTAGTTATTTATTATGCAGATGTTTGTTAGATTGTTATTAGTTCAGTATTAGACATATGTTAGTTTAGAATAGATAGGTATAGATTAGTTTAGTTTAGGTTAGGTTAGGGCCCTGCTGAAAGAGTCTACCTTGACGTGGTTGCAGGCTTACAAATCTTTTGGTCAAAGAGTGCGGCGACAGAGAAAAGTATGCGTGTATTCGGCCCATGGAAGAAGGAGGGGCTTGGGGGGGGAAGGGGTGCATGGGGGGCCCAATAGAATTGCTCAGTAAGGGGCCCAGAAATTTCTGATGGCGGCCCTGGCAGCAATTCAGGAAGGCAGCCTCGGGTCCTTTGTTGGGTGGTGCCACCTCTGAGGAAAGAGGAAGTTGCATCATCAGAGGCAGCCGCGACTCAGCAAAAGCCCCAAGGCTGCCTTCGTGAATCGCTGTGCTGGGAAGTAAAGGAGAGCTGCAGAGAGGGGCGAAAGCCACTGTTGGAGGCTCCCCAAGAGCTCTCCGGCCCAGCGCAGACTTCAGCTGTTCATCTTGCCGGCCCTGTGCGGACCGGCAGGAAATTGAATTGAGTCAATCTCGCCGGCCCTGCGCAGACCAGCAAAAATTTCCTACGGACCGGCGGTTGAAGAACAGTGATCTAGAGAATATTAAAAGTTATGTATGCTTCTCCTGCTCTTAGGCCTATATATTTATGCTAATTTTATGGCTGGTATAAGTGCTTGTGCCTAAACATAAATAGGCATCTAATTTCCTTTCTAGAATAGTTTTCTGTCTTTAGGCACCTAGTTATAGAACTGTCATCCACATGGCTGTATTCAATAATATCTAAAAAGAGAAGAATTAGTTCACTAAAACTGTGTCACAACTAAGCTTAATTACTATTTGTAAAGCAGAAGGAAATCTGCAGAGGGAAAAGCTTCAGAAGCTAAAACTGACACTCTCTTTGGTGCTCACACTTGCTTTCAATCACTGGGATAAAAACCTCCTGCTTATATATGAGGGTGGTATGAAAAGTTTGGCATAACAAAGGCAAGTTAAAATAGTGTCAAGCATCAGCTCTTCTTCTGACGTCACTTCAAAGGCATGGGTCCAGGAAGTGACATCAGAGGAAGAGCCGATGCTAGCACCCGGGGCGGACCGCTCCCCATTACTATGCCACTGACTCACTTGATTGTGTATAGCCCTCAATGGAGACTACATTGTTTTAATTTTTTTTTTTTTTTTTACCAAACTTTTCAAACCACTCTCATAAATGTGGAGCCTGATTATCTGGTTTTACTTTTGTCTGTGGCAACTTAAATGGTTAAGTCGATATTCAACACTAATCAATTAAGAGCTTAACTGTTAAAGATAAGCCTGTTATTTGTGTGGTCTATTTTAAATGCTAAAAAGAGCCATTTTGGAACTGACTATCCATAACTAACCAGCTATGTTACCCAATATAGCTTGTTAGCAGCTAGCTGCTCCATATATGCCAAACAGGTTTCTCTGCTCCCAGGATGAAATACACCTTGAAACGCCCTCCAATCGTGCCCTTCAACTGTAAACTGTCAAATGATATTCCTACTCCCACTTTATACCAAACCATTGGAATCAAGTGCCCCCATAGATCAGATCTCTTGAAGGACTCCTGAACATTCGGAAAGCAATAAAAACATACCACCTAACTCCTCTGCCTAAGGCCTGTGAATTACAAAGAAATGTATACAGTATTGGTACTAGATTCTCAGTATATGAGGTGCGAGCCACAAATTCCCGGAATTTATTTATTACAAATTGTATTCTTACATAGTACGAGAACTGACCGAATCTCCTTCTAAGTACTCCCCTGCTGCATTAATGCACCGATCCCTGTGAGATTGTAATGTTTGGAAGCACCCCTGGAAGTCATTTTCTGTCATTTCCTTCAGTGTATCCTGCGTTATCCTCTTAATCTCATGCCATCTCAAATCTTTTTCCCTTCAGCTTCATTTTTATTTTTGGAAACAAAAAAAAAAGAATCACAGGGGCTAAGTCATAGAAACATAGAGTATGACGGCAGAAAAGGGCCGACGGCCCAACAAGTCTGCCCACTCAAGAACCCTCCCTCCTTCGAGAATCCATCTTTTAAGCATTCCTCTGGAACAACCCCACCTGTCTGTCCCATCGTCCCTTGAAGTCGAGTGTGGTACTGGCCTCGACTACCTGACATGGAAGACCATTCCATCGATCAATTACCCTTTCGGTGAAGAAATACTTCCTGGTGTCCCCATGAAATCTTCTCCCCCTGAGTTTTAGAGGATGCCCTCTTGTCGTCGTGGGACCCATAAGACAAAATATTTCTTCCTCAACATCAATATGGCCCTTGATGTATTTGAATGTTTCTATCATATCCCCCCTTTCCCTGCGCTATTCGAGAGAATATAAGCGCAGCCTGCTCAAACATTCTTCATATGGGAGATTTTTTAGTCCTGAGACCATCCTAGTGGCCATTCGCTGAATCGACTCCATTCTCTTCACATCCTTTTGATAATGTGGCCTCCAAAAATGAACACAGTACTCTAGGTAAGGTCTCACCATTGATCTGTACAATGGCAGTATAACTTCAGGCTTATGACTGATAAAGCTCCTTCTGATGCAGCCCAGCATTTATCTAGCTTTTGCTGTTGCTTTATCCACCTGATTTGCAGCTTTCATATCTTCCCGGATGATTACTCCCAAGTCCCGTTCTGCTACAGTTCTGGTTAGGTTTTCACCATTCAGGGTGTATGTTCTGCATGGATTTCTGCTACCAAGGTGCATAACCTTACATCTTTTGGCATTAAAATTCAGTTGCCAAGTACTGGACCATTGTTCTAGTAAAAGTAGGTCCTGCTCCATAGTGCCGGGCATGATTGCGCTATCAGGTTTTGCTGCGCTGCCCACAATGTTGCATAGTTTAGCATCATTGGCGAATAATGTAATTTTACCTCTAAGTCCTTGAGGCAGATCCCTTACAAAGATATTGAATAGTATCGGGCCCAAGACTGAGCCCTGCGGCACTCCACAGGTCACTTCCGACGTTTTTGAGTGAATACCGTTTACCATTACCCTTTGAAGTCTACCGCTAAGCCAGTTTTCTACCCATGCAGTCAGTGTTTCTCCTAGGCCCATCGCATTCATCTTGTTCAATAACCTACAGTGTGGGACACTATCAAAAGCCTTACTGAAGTCTAAATACACGATGCCCAGGGACTCTCCCTTATCCAGTTTCTTTGTTACCCAGTCAAAGAAGTTTATCAGATTGGATTGACAAGACCTTCCCTTCATAAAGCCATGCTGGTAGGGATCCCTTAGTCCTTCGTCATTCAGAATCGTGTCCAATCTGTTTTTGATCATTTCCATAAGTTTACATACTATTGATGTGAGACTCACTGGCCTGTAATTTTCAGCCTCTGACCTGCATCTCTTTTTGTGAAGCGGGATAACGTTGGCAGTTTTCCAGTCCAAGGGAACTTTTCCCTTTGTTAGGGAAAGATTAAAAAGCTCAGACAACGGTTCTTCCAGAACATCTCTCAATTCCCAAAGTACTCTGGGGTGTAGATTATCTGGGCCTATGGCTTTGTTCACCTTTAACTTTGATAGTTTGTGGTAGACATTGCCCGCAGTAATTGCAAAGTCCCGGAACGGGTCCTCTGAGCACCCTTTTGTTTGTGGCTGAGGTCCGGATCCTGGCACTTCGCAGGTGAAGGCTGAGCAAAAGTAGTTATTGAGTAGTTCTGCTTTGTCCGCGTCCGAGTCAATGAAGTTGCCGTCAGGTTTCTTTAGGTGCACAATACTGCTTGAGTTCTTCTTCCTGTAGCTAATGTATTTAAAAAAGGATTTATCCCCCTTTTTAACTTGTCTTGCTAAATTTTCTTCCATCCGGAGTTTGGCCTCCCTGACTGCCGTTTTAACATTTCTAGTTTTCGCCAGATAGGTTTCTTTAGCTTCCGGCCGTTGTGATTGTTTGTAGGTTACAAATGTTTTTTTCTTTTGCTTTAATAGTTCTGAGATCTCCGCTGAGAACTACTTCGGTCTATTTTTTTCTGTGCCGTTTGCTCACAATTTTTATGTATATGTTGGTTGCTTCTTACAGGGTTTATTTCAGAGCCGACCATAGCACCTTCACACTGTCCGTCGTGCTCTGGTTTTGCAGTGCTTTGTAAACATAGTCCCCCATGCACTGGAAGTTAGTCCATTTAAAATTTAGGACCTTGGTTGATGTATTTGACCTAGTGATTCCTTTCTTCAGATGGAACCACACCATGTTGTGGTCACTGGAGGCCAAAGCTTCTCCTACTGACACCTCTGTGACACTGTCCCCGTTGGTGAGCAGCAGGTCCAGGATCGCCTGATCCCTGGTGGATTCTAGTACCATCTGTTTGAGATGTGTTCCTCGTATGGAGGCTAGTAGCCTCTTGCTGTCACTTGTTTTAGCTGAAAGTTTGTTCCAGTCCACATCGGGCATATCGAAGTCTCCCAACAGGACTGTGTCTCCTCACAGTGTGATGGTCTCAATGTCTTCAATTAGTTCTTGGTCCGAATCGTCCTTTTGTCTTGGTGGTCTGTACACAACACCAAGATACAGGCATTTGTTATTGCCCCTGGCAAGGTTCACTCAGAGGGATTCTCCCTTATACTTGATGTCTGTGATTTTAGTAACTTTGATGTCTTCTCTAATGTATAGAGCTACTCCTTTCCCTGATTTGCCCTCTCTGTCGTGACGGAGTAAGTTATATACTGGTATGACCATATCCCATCCGTGAGACTCTGAGAACCACGTTTCTGATATTGCCACCACATCAAGGTCGGCGTTTCTCATTTCTGTTTCCAGTTGCAGAATTTTAATGCCCAAGCTATGGGCATTAGCATACATGGCTATTCATTCTTTCTGCTTGCATGGAGCGTTTTCTGCCAGATTGTCCCCTTCAATCTTGCCTTTGTCACTCTTCATTATTCATACAAATTATTACCCCAGGCTCCAGGGTAGAGTCTCTGTCTCTCCCTCTGTCTCCTTCTTTGGTGATGCGATTACTTACCTCAGATTTCCAAGGTGGAATCTCTCCCTCTCGCACTGTCTCCCTCTATACTGCCGCAAAATGTTTTTTCCTCCTTGATCTTGCCCTTGTATCCCTTGATATTGCCTCTGTCCCCTTTGGTATTCACGCGGTTACTTCAAGTTTCAAGTTTATTAAAAATTTGATTAATCGCTTAATCCACATTCTAAGCGATTTACATATTACCAAAATTACAATAAAAAGGGGAATAATACATTAAATAAAACTGAACATACTATTGACAAAACTATTGACAAAAAAAAAAAAAAAAAAACATGAGGAAAAGCATGGGTAAAAGTTACAATATGTTTTAAAGATAGAAAAACAAGTAGGGAAAATACATAAGGCTCCAAGATGGAGTTACTTACCCTACTAGTGTGAGAATGGGTCCCCTCCCCCGGCTCACCTAGTTTAAAGCCTTCCGGAGCAGGTGAGCCAGGCGTCGTCCCAGGACGTTCTTCCCTCTTCTGGTTAGGTGTAGCCCATCTGGTCCCTGCAGTCCCTGAAGTGTCTCTCCGTGGTCCAGGAAGCCAAAGTTCATCTCTTTGCACCATCCCCGTAGCCATTTGTTTGTCCTCGGGATTCTTTCTTCTCTAGCTCTTCCCTTGTTTCTCACCGGTAGGATGGAGGAGAAAACCACCTGTACTTCCATCTGCTTCAGCTTCTCACCTAAGGCTCTAAAGTCTTCCGGTATCTTCTCTGGTGAGTTCCTGGCTGTGTCGTTTGGCCCAACATGGATGAGAAGCATTGGGTAGTGGTCTTGGGGCTTGATTATTTTTCCTATGCATGCAGCCACATCCCGGATCCTGGCTCCTGGTAGATTGCAAACCTCTCTTGATTTTAGATCTGGTCTGCATACCGGTCCCTTGGTTCCCCGCAGCAGAGAGTCCCCAATAACAACCACTCTGCGCTTCTTGGGGGGGTGCTGATTCGTTGCTTCTTGAGTTGGGGTTGTCTGCTGAGTTTCAAGATTACACTCCTGAATATCCTCCTGAGCTCCGCTGGGGGGGTTCTTCTTGTAGGAGTTGAAATCTGTTGCTCAGGGTGATTTGTGGTGTCGGTGTCGGGTTGTTGTGCCTGCGTGAAGATAACGAAGAAAACAAAGAGGAGGACCACCTTCTGTGCTTGCTTGCAGAGGTGACTAGTTGCCAGGTGTCATCGTCTCGAGTCTCTTCTTGCACCCCAGTCGTCGATTCCAATACTGCAAGTTTGGTCAAATCAGGTGTCTCAAAGATGGACCTGTCTTCGTACACTTGCTTGGAGTTTTGGGACAGTTCTTGGAGGACTTCATCGATGAACGTCTTGCCCTCCCGGTGAATAAGGGAGGTAGGGAATGACAGTTGTGCTTGTTGAAGTCAAAAACTGATGCACAATGAGTGAGGAATGGCTGGTGTGTTGTCATGATGCAACACCCAAGATTTGTTGCTCTACATGTCAGGACATCTCCGCCAAACCTGTTCTCTAAGACAGTGGTTCCCAACCCTGTCCTGGAGGAACACCAGGCCAATTGGGTTTTCAGGCTAGCCCTAATGAATATGCATGAAGCAAATTTGCATGCCTATCACTTCCATTATATGCAAATCTCTCTCATGCAAATCTCATTCATTAGGGCTAGCCTGAAAACCCAATTGGCCTGGTGTTCCTCCAGGACAGGGTTGGGAATCACTGCTCTAAGATGTCTCAGAACATTGCAGTAGAATAGCCCATTCACCGTCTGCCCTTGTGGGACAAATTCATTGTGGATAAGCCCTTTGATGTAAAAAAAACAAAACAAAAAAACCAAAACAGATCAACATTGTTTTTGTGTTGCTTCCGACTCGACGTGCTATTTTCTGTCTTGGTAAATTTGATGACTTCCACTGAGATCATTGCTGTTTTGTGTCAGGGTCATAGCTGTATACCCATGTTTCACCTCCAGTAATGATCTGAGAAATGAACTTTGGGTCATTTTCACATCGATGTTTGAGCTCGATGCACACCTGAACTCTATGTTCCTTTTGTTCACTTGTCAGAAGATGAGGCACACATTTTGGTGAAATGCGGCCCATTCTCAGTTCATCAGCTAAAATTATCTGGCAAGTCCCAAATGACAACCCAAGGACTTCACAAAGGTCATTAACTATTAAACGGCATATTGCCATATTTGCTTTGGTGATTCCAATTGAAGGGCGTACGGAGTGTTCATCATCGTCTAAGAATGCTTTGCCATTTTTAAACCGCTTAAACCACCCATAGGTTTGCTTGTTTTAACATTTGATGGGTCTCTTCGGCCATCTTTCCCAGCTTGAAACAATATTTAACACAAATTCTTTGTTCCTTAAAGTCAATCATAATGCCAATCGCGAAACAGCTTCAACACAACTTCACAAAAGCACACAATGTAAGCAAACACTGCTTTCCACAGCAACAATAACTTGTAGACTAGTTCCTTAGTGATACCGGAGGCAACATCTATAGGTGTAGCAGCATAGCACATTAGGATTAGGATAAAAACTTGTATTGAAAATCTTGCATTATAACTATGGCAAATAGTAAACTGTATATTTTAGGGCTCATAATCGAAAGAGAAAAACGTCCAAAAACCGGCCTAAGTCAGCACTTGGACGAACATTGTCTAAATATGTCCAAGTGCCGATAATAAAAACGGGTTTTGGACTTATTTCTTTTTTTTTATTATTATTATTTATAATTTTAATAGTTACAATATCAAACGATACCAAACCAAAGAAAAAAAGGTGTTTCCACAAGTTTACAATAATCATACCTTCATACATAATTCCTTTCAAAGTCCACAACAAAGGGAAACATAATACTATTTCAAACGGACGTATTTCTATATGACCTAGGTCTTCATAGTGCCGCTGAATGACCAAAACTAAACGGGGCATTTCAGGAAGAGTGTCGAAGGCGGGAGTTGGGCCAGACATGGGCCGGCTTAGGCTTAGTCGTACAGCATGTATAACAAAAAGTTATACAGCCCAGGATCGACGGAACTTGGACATTGTGACTTAGACCATGTAAAACATGGTCTAAGTCACAAAAACCCACCTAAAGTCACCAGATAAGCACTGCAAACACATAAAACAGACCCCCACACACTACTCCAGTGATCACCGACCCCCCCCCCCCTATAAAAATATTGATCACACCTTTAAAATTCAGCCTCCAGACCATCATTACCTGGCAGCCTGGCATAGGAAAGCCTAGTCATCCAGCACAGAGGCAGCTTAAGCCATTTTGAGGGTGGGTTAGGGACTCAAGGAGAGGAGGACCCATGCCCATAAGCCCCTGTAATCACTGCATTGATACTTAAACATGTGCACTCCCCTATACATTCCCAAAACCCTTTTTTACTGGCATATAAGTGGCTCCTGCTGTAAGGGCTATAAGGGTGGTAGATAAGTGGGTCTAGGTGATTCTGGAGGTGGTTTAGGGGGCTCACCATGACCTATAAGAGAGCTGTAGTAAGATGAAGACATGGCACCCTTTTTGTGAAGTTCACAGCAGTGCTCTGTAAGGTACCCCACTATTTAGGTGCCATGTCTGGGTGTTCAGTCCATCACTTTGCAAATCCCTCCCACGTCCAACAGGGCTTGTTCTAGCCGTTTTTTACTTGGACGAAAAGCTGGATGAAAATGTAGTATAAAGATGGACGATTTAGAGACTTGAATGATCAGATTGGCTGGATGTAGAGTTAGCTGATTTTGAAACAAAAATAAGTTTGGACGTTTTTTTCTAAAATGTGTCCTAGGCTGTTTTTTTACTTTGGACGACTAGCGACTTAGACGAAAACGGACTTAGACATTCCTTTCGATTATGCCTCTCCACATTTGTTGGTATTAGATCCCTAGTATGTGTCGAGTTAGGATAAAAACCTGTATTGCAAAAACCTGTACTATAGTAAATTGTAACCCATTAACTGTATATTATACATGTTAACCTGTAATACGTTCTGAGCTCGTTGAAAAGAATAGGATAGAGAACGAAATAAATAAATATTCAGTGAGAGATAACTGATTATCTCCAGCTGAATATCTGCAGTTAGATGCTAAAACACTATTTAATATGCCAGGAGACATTTCTGGCTGGTTAAATAGTTCTAATAATCTGCCAGGTGAATCTTTCATCCACAACCTTAAGCAAAATGTAAACAGAATCAACACTTACCCACTTCGATCATTTCCAACAGTGGTCAGCGTTCCACAGTACACTGCATCAGGGAATGTCTGTTGTACTCATTAAACTTCACTAAGATTATTTTTGACTTTTCAAACAATGAAATACTCAGATGTTTTATGTTTGGACAGCAGATGTCTCTCTTGCACCAAAGATCACAATATTACCAGCTGTTGGGTTCCAGTTTAGGAACATGTTAACTGCACTCTGCCACCCAGCAGATGCTTCATTAAAGTCAGCATGCAGGCATATAGGAGTAAGCATCTTCTATGTAACTGCAGCTCTAAACCTTCAGGGAAGAAAATTCTAATGACCACAAGCTTGGAGACCCTTTTCTTCTTTTTAAATTTGAAAAGACAATAACAGAGAAATAAGACCAGAGACAGTGAACGGTTCTGTTTGCTCCCCAATAGTAGAGTAAGGAGAAAAGGCTTCATAAAATATATATTTGCAAATTGTAACAATATTTTGTACCTGAGCTATTCATCACTTTTTTTTAAATTGCCATGCCATTGAAATATTAAAGGAAGGATTGGACCACAAAGAATCATACTGTGTCATTTCACTAGATGTTTCTGGTGCATTTGACACCGTTAATCTTGAGCTTCTATTTCTGAAGTTATCAAAACTTGGAATTAATGATGAAATGTTGTTCTGGTTTAATTTCTATCTCTTGGGTCGCTCATTTGTGTTTGGGGGGAGTTGTCAGGTTCTAATAAGAAGACAGTTAGACAGTTAGACAGTGGGATCCCTACGAGGTCATGCCAAGGGATAGGGTCACTAGGACTGAATGAGCGGGTCAGTAGAGTGACAGTATAATTACAATTATTCTTTAGGGGGTCAGTAGACTCAAGAGGGTGGGTAAATAGTGTGGGCAGACTTGATGGGCTATGGCCCTTATCTGCCGTCATCTTTCTATGTTTCTATGTTTCTATGCTTTGTTTACTTTGCTATTCAACATCTATTTGGCCCACCCAGAGTTGCCCACTCCCTCCTGCTACTGGATGCTCCCTCAAATCTCCCATCCCCTGAGTTACCCCAGTACCTTAGTGTGAAGAGACCAGGAGAAAGGCTCAGTCCCTTCAGCTCCATCGATCCAAAATGGTAGGCCTTCCCCTACTGGGTGAATCATGTGATGCACAGGGAGGGGCCTTAGGCATCTGAGCCAATCAGGGTTCTAGGTTCTTCCCTCTATATCCTGGGATACAGAGGGAGGAGCCTAAGGCCCTGATTGGCAGGAAGGAGTGAGCATCCCTCCTGCCTTTTGGGGGGGTAAGGGGGGTAGGGGATGGTTCAGGGGGTGGCGCCTCACTCAGGGGGTTATGGCAAGGCAGGAGGGAGTAGGCATCTCTCCTGCCAATTTTTGCTGTTGTTTGGGGGGGGGGTCGGCAAGACAGGAGAGAGTGGTCATCTGTCTTACCAATTTTCACTGGCACGGGGAGGGTCGTTCCCCAGTGCCGGTTCATCAGGGAGATGTCAGGAAGGGTCATCATTGATTTGTTAAACTCCACTCAGTATTTTATAGACCTCTATCATATCTCCCCTGAGCCATCTTTTCTCCAGGCTGAAGAGCCCTAGCCACTTTAGCCTTTTCCCATAGAGAAGTTGTCCCATCCTTTTTACCATTTGTGTTGTCCTGCTCTGCACATTTTTTCCCTTGGTGCTGTGAGGCTGGGTGGGTTCAGCACCGGGTTGTCAGTTAGAGAGAAAACTGTATAAGAATATCTAATTTAATCTAATCTATTTCTGCATTGCATATACCTAGGCAAGCTCAAGGCAACTTACAAATAGAAGAGAGAGGAATGGAGGGGAAGGAAAGAGAAAGGGGAGGAGAAAAGGGGGACTATTTGGGCAGGGGGAGATCTGAGAAGTTCAAGTGTCAAAGAGGTTGGTTTTCAGTTTTTTCCAGAATGTGGTGTAGATGGGTTCTGTTCTGGTCATTTCAGTGAGATCATTCCCAATTTTCACTGCTAGGAAGGTAAGCATGGAGTGAAAGATTCACTTGTATTGGAGATTCTTTGTTGAGGGAAAGTTTAGTAGTATCCTGTTAAGGATTTGTAGAAAGATTTACGGTCCACTAATCAGTTACATAATCAAATACGTGCCTGTTAGTTTCTAGGGAAGACCATAATATCTCATCCAGGTTCAGCTTTCTTGCCTATTTACACGACCAGACCAAGGCTAATGAGAAATGCTTTTATTATGAACAGAGAAAAATATAATTCACAAGCCAGCAGCAATATCTAAATATTGTTCACAAAATATCCGATTACATATATGAAACTCAGTACATAATTATCACAACACACTTGCTAGATAATTAAGTAAAACTAATTCTTACACACACTAAACAATTCCTTATAATAACAATTTCTGATTAGCAGCAATCTATTACAGTTATCACCAAAAGTAGCTTTACAAGCCTTATCCTATATCACAATCGGATGCACTTATCTAACCCCAGCTGATAAGATAATAAGTTCCTTATCTCACCATCCAATTAGGCCTTGGCACAAAATCAAGTGAAATGGAAGATATTTCTCCTCAGCTTAGCAGATATAGAAATCCTTTGGTTACATGAACAAGTGCTCGTCCACCACTGGTGCAGCTATAATTTATTGGCAGCAAAGGTTTCCTTTATGTGATGGAATTCAGATCTGTTTAAGGTCTGATTCACTCTCTCAGACAGAGAGTCACACAAGGTAACTGTTCAGGTCTTAATTATTATAAAAGAGGTGCGTGGAGAATACCTGTGTTGAGATGTAAGTTCACCCACAACTTAACACAGACTAATTATAATTAGCACCTTTTCACTTGGATCTTGTCAGATGACTTCTTCGGACCAATCTAAAAACAGAACTTAGATGAATAGCCCTTCTGTGTAAAGTTTCATACAGGCTAGGAGACACAGGCACCCTTCGATAGATAAGCACAGCATAGGAGTATAACTCCCCTGAGATTCACACAGTCTGAGCATGAAGGCATAGTTGGATGTCCTTGGTACATACCCAGAATGCATCAGGCAGAAACAGCAAAGATGTGTTCTTCTTTCTCTTCTTGCAAGGTTCATGCTGGAAAGATTTCTTGCAGACAATGGATCAGGCTTAAATGATGGTTCAGGCTTGATGATGTCATAGAGGCCTAACCTTCAGGTGCAAATAAGGAAACACCCCTACAGGTTCTGTTGGAGATAGATAATACCTTTGAAAAGAGTTGGATGAGTGGAGCTGCTGAGTTTCTGTGAATTATTTGGTATAAGATGCATGAAGTTTAAAATTTTATTTGTGATGGGATGGGTAACCAGTGTAGTTGCCTGATGAAGGCTGATATTGAGTCGTATTTTTTCAGGTTGAAAATTAGTCTTACAGCTGTGTTTTGTATGAGTTGCATTTTATGGATCAGTGCACTGTTGAGTCCCATGTAGGCGGAGTTATAGTAGTCCAGCTGTTGTAGGGTCATCGATTGCACAATCAGATTAAAGTGATATTGATGAAAGTATGGTCTGATGAGTCTTAGTTGCTTCATGGTGAAGAGGGACTTTTTCAGAATATTAGAAATTTGAGCTTCCATGGTTACTTTCAAGAATGGAGCCTAGGATCTTGGAGGTTTTATCGACAGTGAGGGTGTGGCCTTAACGAAGACTGATGCTTATCAGTGCTGTCTGTTGGGCTGTGTAGAAATATAAGATTTTATTTTTGGTTTGGTTTAGTTTTAGCTTGTTGATTGTTGCCCAATTTTGGATTTTTTCTTTTATTTTTTATATATGCAAATTTTACAATTACTAATATCAAATGATACCAAAGAAAAAGGATTATTTCACAAAGTTTAGCAGTAATTATACATATAATACAAAATTCCTTTTCAAGCCCACAAAGTTGGAGAGCTATGAAGAAGTTAAACAGGCTGAGGGAAGGTGGAGAGCCTTGAGGCACCCCACAGAAGGCTTTCCAGGGGCTGGAGATCTCTTTATTCTTTTTGACAATGTATTCTCTGTTCTGTAGGAAGTCAGAGAACCATTTTAGCACTGTACCAGTTATACTGATTTCTGATATTTTTATTAGTAGAAGGTGATGATCCATGGAGTCAAAGGCAGCTGAAATGTCAAATTGCAGGAGTATTGCCTGACGTCCCGTACTGAGTAGTTTGGTTTTTGTGATTAGAGTCAGGATGAGAAGTTCAGTGCTGTGTTGTTGACGGAATCCGAATTGGGTTGGGTGGAGACATGAATGTTGTTCGATGTAGGTTGCAAGTTGTTTACTTACATGGGTCTCAATGATTTTTTTACAATAGGTATGCCAGCCATGGGTCTGTAGTTAGGACATGGAGAGATCTGCCTTTGTATTTTTTTGGTATGGGAGTAAAAGTAATTTTTCCCATTGTTTCTGGTAGTTGGCCTTGATTTAGGGAGGCACTTGAGAAAGTTGGTGATCCAGATGATAATTTGTTCAGGTGCGGTTGCAAGGAGATAGGTGGGGCAATTGTCTAGGAGACTGTGATGTGCTTACAGTTTAGTTAATAGTTTTGTAATATCTGAGATGGAAAAGCCGGAGAATGAAGTCCAGATTTGGTCTGCTTTACTAGGCTCTGTGGAATGCCTGTGGAATGCGTGTCAGAAAAATGATGTTTCGTGATAATCGATTTGGCTACATCAGATTTGACTGTCTTGATTTTATTTAGAAAGAAGTCTGCCAGTTCCTGTGCAGTGATGTTGTTGGGGTGACCTGTGCAGTCTTGGTTCGGTGGGGTAGTAAGTTGTCGCACCAGGAGGAATAAATTTTTTGTGTTTAATGTTTAGGTACCTAGTTTGGAGATGTAATAGTTTTTCTTGGCCTCTGATAAATTGTTTTTGTAATTATTTATTGCTTTGCGCCAAAGTATTCTGTGATCTTGCGTTCCACTTTTTCTCCATTTCCTTTCCAGTCGTCTCCATAGTTGCTTGTCTGTTCTCAGTAATTCAGTGAACCAGGGAGAAGTTTGATGTTGCTTAATTTTTCAGGAGCAGAGGAGGATAGCAATGTCTAGTGTGTTGGTTATGGTATGGTTCCAGTTTGCAAGCACTGATGTAGGGGAAATTAGGGATTTTGTTACTATGTTCCAGAAGAGGTTTGGCTGTGTCCTTTCTCATACTAATTTCTCTTCACTGGTGGCTTTGTCATTCCGGTTCTCCGTTGAGAGGTTTAGGTGGAAGTTTAGGAGGTAATGGTCGGTCCATGGTACAGGGGTCCATCTGATGTCTGTAGTGAGATTTGTGGGAGTGGTTGCAAGTATATTTAGGGTGTGAACTTTTTCGTGTGTGGGTCCCGAAGGCATTACAGTGATTTTGCAGTCGTCGTGTAGTGTTTTGAGCTTATGGACACTTTGTTCTCCATGGATTCAAGAGAGAGGTTGATATCTCCAAGTATAATCAGTTTGGTGTGTTGGCATGTCAGGTTAGTTATTCATTCTGTCATTTTGAGGATGGAGCTTGATTGAGAGTTAGGGGGTCTATAGATCAGTAGAACTCCAATGTTGTTGAGTGTGGAGTTGGACTTGTCTTCCAGTTTGCAGACGATATATTCTAGATCTGGGTAGCCAAGTCTAATTTGGTTTTGTATACTATTGTTTGGCTGCCACCTCGCTTGTGTTTTCTGGGGAATTGGAGTATGTTGTATCCTTGAGGGCAGAGGTACGGGAGTTCTGGGCCATCTGGGTCCTTTAGCCATGTTTCAGTGATGAAAAGTAGAGCCGGATTGTTAGATGTGATTAGATCATTTAAGAGAAATAATTTATTCACCACCGATGTAGCGTTGACGTATATGCATGGGATGGGGATGAAGGTTTTTCTATTTTTCAGTTCTGTTGTTAGTTTTACTGGTTGCAGATTGCTATGGGGCTTGAGAGGCTGTTTTTGTTGTCTTTTATTTTTGATGTTTTTATTCCAGATTAAAGGGATAGTGTTTTGGTTATTTCCTTGGCATTTTGTGGGGTTATTTGTTGGATCTAGGGGTCTTGAATTCTGTTGTTTGGGCTGCCAAGAGCGATGAGCAATGCTGCAGAAAGGTGTTCTGTGTATTGCTTGTGAGACTGGTAAGGCATAGTATCAGGAGAATTTGATTAAGTGGGGATTTCATATTGAGGTCTGTAAAGTGGAGAGAGTAGAGAATTTATAATACAGTATTGGGTTAGAATTAAAAAAAAAAAAAAATTAGGGTTTAAAAAAAATGTTTATTAAAGGAACATAACACAGAAGGAATATACAAGTAGTACAAAACAAGTATCATATGAGAAGATAGTACAATAACATTGAACAATACAAACTAAAGGTATCAGGGATACCTGTTGTTGTTTTTATGGGAGGGAGGGGGAGAGCTGTGAGAAAGAGAGTTGGCTGGAGTTTGAAGAGATATGGCAGCATGGTGGGTAAGGGGTTGAATGGATAAGTCTGAGGGGGTGGGTGGTATGAAGAGGCCAAATGGTTTAAGGTTGGTGCTGCAAGAGATGTCAGTATTTACAAGAGAAGACACATCTAACATACCGGAACTTGAACAAATCTTCAAAGGAGACCAAGCAGAGAAATTAGCATCCATGGAAGTAAGCCTTGAGGACATACACAGGCAGATAGAAAAATTAAAAACTGACAAATCGCCGGGCCTGGATGGAATTCACCCTAGAGTATTGAAAGAACTAAAGGAGGAAATAGCAGAACTACTACAGCATGATCCCGGAGGATTGGAAGATAGCCAATGTTATGCCCATCTTTAAAAAGGGATCGAGAGGTGACCCAGGGAACTACAGACCGGTAAGTCTGACCTCAGTTCCGGGGAAAATGGCGGAAGCGCTGATAAAAGATAGCATCGAGGAGCATCTAGAGAGGCATAAACTTATAGAAACAAGCCAACATGGCTTCTGCAAGGGAAGATCGTGCCTGACGAACTTATTGCACTTCTTCGAAGGAATTAACAAATGGATGGACAAAGGGGACATTGTATACTTAGACTTCCAAAAAGCCTTTTACAAGGTACCCTATAAACACCTGCTTCAGAAACTAAAGAACCAAGGGGTGGAAGGAGACGTACACAGATGGATCAGGAATTGATTGGTGGGCAGGAAGCAGAGGGTAGGAGTGAAAGGCCACTATTTGGACTGGAGGAAGGTCACGAGTGGTGTTCCGCAGGGGTCGGTGCTTGGACCACTGCTATTCAATGTATTTATAAATGATCTAGAAACGGGGACAAAGAGCAAAGTAATAAAATTCACAGATGACACCAAGCTATTTAATGGGACTAGGACTAAAGAGGACTGCGAAGATTTACAAAGGGACCTAAATAAACTAGGGGAGTAGGCGACGAGATGGCAGATGAAGTTCAATATAGAGAAATGCAAAGTCTTACACAGGAAACAGAAACCCGAGGAGTGCTGTTATTGAGTGAGAGTTCCCAAGAAAGGGACTTGGGGGTAATAGTGGACATGACAATGAAGCCGTCGGCACAATGTGCAGCGGCTACTAAGAAAGCAAATAGAATACTAGCAATAATCAAGAAGGGTATTACAAGCAGAACAAAAGAAGTTATCCTGCCGCTGTATTTGGCGATGGTACACCTGCATCTGGAGTACTGCGTCCAAAATTGGTCGCCGTACCTAAAGAAGGATATAGCAATACTTGAGAGGGTTCAGAAAAGAGCGACACATTTGATAAAAGGCATGGAAAACTTTTCATGAAAGATTAGAGAGACTGGGGCTTTTTTCGCTGGAGAAGCAGAGACTTAGAGGGGATATGATAGAGACTTATAAGATCACGAAGGACATAGAGAAAGTTGAGAGGGACAGATTCTTCAAACTTTTGACAACTACAAGAACAAGAGGGCATTCCAAAAAATTAAAAGGACAGATTCAGAACCAATGCTAGGAAGTTCTTCTTCACCCAACGGGTGGTAGACACCTGGAACACGCTTCCAGAGGGAGTGATAGGACAGGGTATGGTATTGGAGTTCAAGAAGACATTGGACAATTTTCTGAAGGAAAAGGGGATAGAAGGGTATAGATAGAGGGCTAGTATACAGGTACTGGACCTAATGGGCCACCGCGTGAGCGAACTGCTGGGCATGATGGACCTCAGGTCTGACCCAGCAGAGGCACGGCTTATGTACTTATGTTCTTAGATCATCTCCCAAGCTAACCCGACCTCCTTCCCTTGCAGCAGAAGGTAGGCCTTTTGCTGGGGCAGCTCCCAATAGCAGTGGAGCTGCCCTGAAGAGGCAAAAAGTTTAAAGTTGCCACTGCAGGGGATGTCGGAAGGTGGAGCTCATCTCATACACTGACCCAAATTTGTTGGGGCAGCTCCCAGTAGCAGTAGAGCTGCCCTGAAGAAGCAGAAAGTGTAGTATCCACTTCAGGGGATGGCAGAAGGTGGAGCTCAACTCCCATGCTGACCCAACTTCATTGGGGCAGCTCCCAGTAGCAGTGGAGCTGCCCTGAAGAGGCAGAAGGTTTTGTAGCTTCTGCAGGGGATGCTGGGAGGCGGAGCTCATCTCCCACGCCGATCCAACTTCGTTGGGGAAGTTTTTGTAGCTCAGAGCTGACAAGAAGAGGCAGTGGAGGAGCAGAGAAAAAAAAATTAAAGAACAGTTTTTTAGAGACCCTGGCAAGGTATGAGAGAGCTGAAAAAGATTTATTATTTTAAAATTGGTATCCTGTATCAAAGGCAGCACAGAGGCTGAAGGGATATAGGAACAGATGAACAAAACTCACCGTATTGGCAATGTTTCATTTAGACTGGTTTCAGTCAGTCTAAATGAGATGTTATTCTACAGCTAATGCACAGATGCTTTCAACCACTGCTTTACCATGCATGGAAGCAGTGACCAAAAGTGACATGCTAATGAGCTCATAAGTATTAATACAAGCTCATTAATAGATTCTATGCAATTTCCAGAACAACAAACCTTACAAAACCCCTTTTAAACTACTGACAACTCCCTGCCTTTAATTTATTGACAGTGCCTGATTGCTGATAGGCTCAGGCATTGACAGTAAAGTTAGGAAACACACCCCTAACCAAAAATCAAATATCCCTGGTAGACCAGCAGACCTCCCCGACAAAAAAAAATAAAAAAGAAACTACTGTATTTTTCGCTCCATAAGACACACTTTTTTTCACCCAAAAGTGGGTGGAAATCTCAGTGCAACTTATGGACTGAAGGTATAATTTTTGCACCCCCCGGCAACATTTTAAAATATCTCACCATCACCGCAGTACCTTTTAAAACACCCATCCATCCACCTATCCGCCCGCCATCGCTGACGCCACACATTTTAATACTGCCGCAGCCGACACCGTCGCCGTCATAGTACCCAGTGATCCAGCATGTATCCTTACTCACTAGTGGCACATAGGTCAGTAGCACAGATGTCAAGCACGAGTTTTCCATGCTCCTACTTGGGTCCGTGCCGCTTTCTGAATGGCAGGTGTCAGTTCTCATGGGACTCGGGAGCCATTTAGAAAATAGCATGGGGCCAGGCGTGAGCATGGAAAGCTTACGCCTGACATCTGCGCACACTGTGTGCCACTAGCGAGGGAGGGATACACGCTGAGCCAACAGGTATGGGAGAATGATTTAAAAGAACTGGGGGATGATTTAAAAGTACTGGGGAGGTATGGAGATGATTTTAAAAAGTACTGGGGGTATGAAAAATTGTTATTTAGCTGGGACAGATCCCTCCAGTCCCAGCCTACCATTAGACCACCAGAGTGGGGGTAGGGTATAGGACAAGGTGGTGGGACAGGGTACAGAGCCTTGCAGGGAGAGGGGCTGGCTGCATAGTCTGGTAGGGTAGGGAATGAAGGGGGCTGGGTGCAGAGCCTGTCAGGGAGGGGGGACAGAGTGCAGAGCCTGGCAAGGAGTGTGGGGTTGGATGCATAGCCGGTCAGGGAGTGAGGGGGGCTGGGTGCAGAGCCTGGTATATATTAGTACACAATTTGATTCAGAATGTTTTTCTAGTTTTCCACCTCTAAATCTAGGGTGCATCTTATGGTCAGGTGCGTCTTATAGTGTGAAAAAATATAGTATTCCTGGTGGTCCAATGGCCTGACCAGGTCAGGCCTCCCAGCATAACTCCCCTATCCAACAAGACTTCCAAATACCCTTGGTGGTCCAGTGTCTGGGATGAGCTGGGACCTCCAGTTTGACAACCCTCCCCCCCACCTGGCCATAAGGGCTGGGACCCCACCAGCCCCCTTCCCCACCCAAACCCCCATACCTTTTCCTAAAGTAGTATAACAGGAAGGATGCATATTCCATCTTACCTAGGGCCCACCTCTTTAAAATGATGGCCCTCTGTCCCTGCCCGATACACTGGAAGGGGCCTAAACACCATATAAGGAGAAAAACTGACAGTATGTGTACCTGAAAACAAGTTGTTGCAAGTTTATTTCTCATAGAATCTATTTATTTATTTAAAAGATTTCTTAACCGCCTATAACTAAGCAGTTTTACAAAAAGAAACATACAGCACATATTATACAAATAACAATAGGCCCTTCATATCAACCATATTTTACAGCACTCGACAGTGTATCAATACAGAAACATTCATAATCCATAAAAATAAAAAACATTTATTGAAATGCTTCTACAAATAATGTAGTTTTCAGAAGTTTCTTAAACTTCTGAAAATCTACAAAAGCTCTTAGTGGTCCAGTCATCTTATTCCACAGTGTTACTCCTAGGGGTCCTTTTATCAAGTTGCGCTAGTGGGGTTAGCGCGTCGGACATTTCATCACGCACTAACCCCCGCGGCCGGCTAAAAAACTAATGCCTGCTCAATGCAGGCGTTAGCGGCTAGCACAGCAGGTGGTTTAACGTGCGGTATTATGCACGTTAAACCCCTACCGCAGCTTGATAAAAGGACCCCCTAGTGTCCACAATATTACTCCTAGTTTCTGCACGCCACAGGTTTGATTAAAACTGTGCATTTTCATCATACCCAACATAACCTAAAAATTAAATATCATCCAAGCCAGAATATATGTTAATTTAAATAATGAAATGCCATATTTTACCTCCTAACAAATTAGCATCCACACACATGAACCTTAGTTGTTAAAAATTTAACTAAAAACCAGAGTACTTTTACAATGTCTGATTTTGTATCACATTTGGAATGACAGCAGATGTCATAACACAAATACCCACGTTATGAACAGGCATGGGGATCAAATTTGAGTGGATACCTGTAGTGACATGGCAAAATAAATCTACTGTAGTGGCTTTTAATTTTCAAAAGGGCGACTATGATAAAATGAGTAAATTGGTTAAAAAGAAGTTAAAAGGATCAGTTACAAAGGTTAGGACTATAAACGAGGTGTGGATGTTATTTAAAAATACCTTCGTGAAAGCCCAGACCAGATGTATTCCACATATTAACAAAGGTGGAAAGAAAAGGAAACAAGAGCTAGCATGGTTAAAAGGTGAAGTGAAAGAGGCTATTAGAGTAAAAAAACAAACAACATCCTTTAAAGAATAGAAAAAGGATCCAAAATGAAGAAAATAAGAACAGACATAAGCTCTGGCAAGTTAGATGCAAAGCATTAATAAAGAAAGCTAAGAAATATAGGTGGCTTGTGAGTTAGGTGCTGCTAATCGTGATTCTCCCAAAACATAGGTGCCTGAAATTTAGGCCTTTAAAACCCTCACCTACATTTCAGGTGCCTAAGTTTTTACATAGACTCTACTAGCCATGAGTCTGTAAATGGCGCCTAAGTGTGATTGACATGTGGCCGGGGCCTTTTTTTCAGGCACCATTTCTAGAATACAGCTCCCGAAAGCTGGAAATTTCTACTCTATTTTTGCCTAGCTTACAGAGTCAAAGATAGACCATCACTGTTCAGTTCACTGGCTGAGCTCAAATAAGCTAGTTGTTCTGCGGCAAGATCATACACAGAGAAGTTTAGGTGCTGAGCTATAACTGCTAGGCTAAAAATCTTTATTTTCCCTAAACAGATCCATAAAATCTGAAATCTGGTGAGTAGTCAACTCATGTCTGAAGTTACATCACAATGCATCAGCCATCCTCCACCACAAATTCTAGGTTAAGAATATTCAGATAAAATTAGATACAATTTATTATAGATAGGGAAAAAATTATTATAACAATACCATAGCTATACAGGAAAATACCATAACAACCCAGACATCATTTGTACCATGAGATTTTTCTGGGTGGGAAAAAACATTTTAGCAGATGGTTTGTGTGTAGAATGAGGAAAGTTTATAGGGGAGAAAAGCAGCAAATCGATATAGTGGTATGTGCAATTTCAGTAAGCAATTGAGCCCAAATTGCTTAAATGCAGGTTTGGCAGCCATTTCCTATTATTGCTCAAGTAGAAAAATGATATATCTTAAAACTGTAAAACACATTATATTTCAGACAAAGACTATTCTTTACAACAGTTAAAGCAGTAACTTATCAGCAATTAAGGGGGTGTTATTTTGGATGGAGGAACACATGACTAAATTTACTTTCTTCAGTTAAGCAAATCAAAGCCATATCTCGGTACAAATGGAATCATTTCAACTCATTACAAATGAAAATGAGTATTTGCTGAAACAAAATATATAAACCAATGGTCTGATTTACTGTCTCCTCACAGTTAACAATGAAATATGTAGAATATCTAGAATTCAATGAATTATATGATTTGAGGCAATATATTTTACAAGGAGATAATGCCAACTAAATTGTATTAACATGTTTGACTAGGTAACCAAGGGATTAAATCAGAGGAAGATATTGGATGTGGCTATACTTAAATTTTAGTAAAGGCATTTATTAGTGCTCTAGAAAAAAGACATATAAATAAGTTAAATTGCCTAAGGTTGTGTACTTATAGCAACAAACTGAGGAACTGGGTTTAAGTCACAGACTATTATAATGCACTGGAGGATTACCAGCAGATTGGCTCAAGTACCAATATTGGTTCCAGTCCAGTTCAATATCCTATAAGTTATATTGTGGAATGTCTGTTAGATTAATACTTAGACCTCCAACAGGATGGACATGCAAGAAGGAATGGAATAAAGGCCAATCTATGAAAACTTGAAAATTATTGAAACATTTGACAACTGATATTTAATTAATATAAGTATGGTGTCATTTGATTGAACTATCAAGTGATGGTTTATGGTTTAATTTTATTTAATATATTACCCTTCCTTGAACAATAACAGGGCAGTTCACATAATCAACAAAAACATACAATAGAAAAAGAAATATACCTCAAAAGAAAAATGTGTAGCAAAGAAAGAATTGTAGAGAGCATAAAGAAACCCCCCCCAAAAAAACCCTCAAACACTAAGGGCTCCTTTTACTAAGGTGCATTAGGGCTTTAACAAGCTACATTGCTGCGCGCGCTAGACCTTAATGCCAGCATTGAGCTGGCATTAGTTCTAGAAGCGTAGAGTGTCGTGTAGTGCGTGGTAATTTTCTGTGTGTTCTAAAAATGCTAGCGCACCTTAGTAAAAGGTATAGCACGCACAGCAATGTAGCACGTGCTATTCCGCACGTTAAAACCCTAGCACACTTTAGTAAAAGGAGTCCTAAGGGCCTCTTCTATCAAACTGCACTAGCAATTTTTAGTGCAGAGAGCCACGCTGGATGGCCCACGCTGCTCCTGACTCTCATAGAGTTCCTATGAGCGTCGGGAGCAGTGCGGGCCATTCAGCGCAGCTCTCTGTGCTAAAAACTGCTAGCGCAGCTTGACAGAAGAGGCCCTAAATTTAAAAATTATGCTATCTTCTTTTATTCTCTCTGGGGGTGGGGGGTGGGGGGAGACTTTGGGACAAGAATGTTAATGACCTCAGGTTCCGTTTTTCAACAAGAGTCCTAAGAACATTGGCTCTTGATTTTATGGGTAGTTGTCCATCCTTTTAATAGGAATTTCTTAAACTGGGCTCCTGGGGACTATGATAGCTTCTGGAGGTTGGCGGTGAGGTTTTGTATAATCTATGTCATAAAATGGATGATTGTATTTTGTCTTTCAGTAATTGTTTTTGTATTGCAATGTTCAAGTTATCAATAAAATTGTTGAAACATTAAAAAAAATAGGAAAAAAAATACATTAATTAAAAAAATGCACAAACAATAAAAAGGAACAGGGATGACCAAAGCAAATACCCCTCAAAGATGTGGGAAGGGACAATGTGATTCAGTAATGTTTATTGGAGTAGAACATATTTTCCTTGGATGAATATATGTACACATAGGGGGGGTGGGGGGGAGTTTTTCTGGAAATTTCACTAAATTATATGTTTATATTATATTTATGATACAATTTATTATAATATTTGAAAGAAGGTGGGTGGGACGGGATATAATTTTTATGTTGTTAGAATTATATGAGAATTACAAGTGTTATTGTTGTTACTAATGATATATTCCTATACGCTTGCTGTAAGTTTTCAAAATGAATAAAGAATTTAAAAAAAAAAGAACATATAAATAAGATTCTAAAAGAAAGGACCTGACATGGACCATATTTTGTAGTAAGAACTGGGCTGAAAACGCACTGTAGGTCAGTCTAGCAGCAAACCACATTCATCCAAAATAATTTTGAAAAAGACACAAAATAATAAATACATAAAGCGGAGAAAAGCAGACCTCATACACGGACAGCCGGGACTGCACTATACCCTGAGCCATCCGTATCATCACAGGTCTGAGAAAACTCCATGCAACAATAATATATCAATCTTTCATCAATTTAAATAAGCATATTTTTTAAACTTTTTTTCTCTTTCTTTTAAACTGAATGAGAAAATGGTTCACACTGCATGAAACTTTGCTGGGGAAAAGATGTCTCTAAATCCTAGAATAGATAGGAAACAGCATGGAAAACTTATCTTCAAGTCATCTCTCTCAGGTGATTTGTTATTAGTCTCTTCATAAATTCTATGCGATTAAATGCCCATATGAGCTTATATATATATATATATATAGGCCAGACGGCTCCAGTGAGAAAGCCGTGAAGCAGCCTGTGAGTATTACGGCCCGATGCTCCTCTGCAGCAAGGTATATATGGTTGCAATCGGTGTGGATTGGTTGGGAGAGAAGGATGGAGGGTCATCGGTAGTTCGGCTGCATTGCGGGTGCGGTGGCAGGTGCTCAAGAATTCTATTGCACGAAGGATGGGAGGGAGGGAAGGATAGAAAGATGCTGCAAAGGGAAAGCACAAGAGGATGGGGTGAGAGGGAAGGAAAGATATTGCACATGTGGGGGAAAGCAAAGAGGAAGAATTGGGGTGAAGGAGAGGAAGGGAGAGATGATCATGTACATGAAAAAAATAAGTCCTACCCGAAAGTAAGACCTAGTGCCTTTTTGGGGCCCCAAATGAATATAAGACACTGTCTTATTTTTGGGAAAACACGGTACTACTACTTATCATTTCTATAATGCTGCTAGATGTATACCTCACTGCACATTAAAACATTCAAGACAGTCCCTTCTCAGTAAAGCTTACAATCTAATCAAGCAGAGAAACTGGACAAGTAGGAGCTAAGGGAGTTTCTCAGGTATGGTTACTTTATAAACCAGTGGGGGGGTTAGGAGTTAAAAGCAACTCGATAAAGTGGGGGGTTTAGCCTGGATTTGAATACTACCAGAGATGGAGCTTGACACACTGACTCAGACAGTCTGTTCCAATTGTATCATGCAGCAAGAGAGAAGGAACAGTCTATAGTTGGCAGAAGAGAAGGGTACAGAGAAGAAAGGCTTGCCCAATGAACGGGGTTCCGGGGAGGAGTATTGGGAGAGATAAGAGAGGAGAGATATTGAGGAGCTACAGAGTGAATGTATTTGTACGTCAACAAGAGACTCTGGAGATTTTAAATAAAATGTGGTTTTATATCAAAGGGCTGCTAACCTTGATGTGTCCAAACTTGCTTCATAAGCACAACAAAAAGAGATCAAAACCTTGCTAAACAAAACAGATCTCAGTCTACCTGAAATGGAGGAAAAAACCTCAGAGGTCCAGAGATGAACAGCTGTAGAAGCACATTTAACACCCCATATATCAACTCAATATTTTTCAAAGACACAAAAGAAAAACCCCTCCATATGAGTAATACAACTCAGCATGTAATGAAATTGAGTAAATATAAATAATGAACCAGCATTTATCTTATGGGTGTGCTGGTTCATTATTTATATTTACTCAATTTTATTATATGCGTCGGCTTAAAAGCTCTCTCTGACATCACTTTCTCCCAGAAGTGACATCAGAAAAAGTGCCCAAGCCGACGTGGGCAGCAACTTTGTCACTGCTCACACCAAATTTTAAAAGTTACAGGGAAGGGATGCAGGTGTGCACATATGGCAGGGGGAGGAGTGGGAAAGGGGGGAAGAGGAGGAGGGTGCCGGAGCCCCAAGGAAGATCACGCCTGGGACGGTCCGTCTCCCTGCTGCCCCCTTACTATGCCACTGCTAAAACCCAAATGTTTTTGAGAGGTACCGTCTCAGATTTGCTAATTTAGTGTTGCAGTAGGCATATTTTGTCCTGGTATGACAGCTGCTGGCAGAAAAGAGTGAGTGAGTGTGTGCAGGTATGGATTGAAGTTAAAGCCACCAGGGCCCAAAGAGATCTGTCTATTCTCCCCACCCCCTTTGAATTGTTCTTCAGTCTTCAAGAGGATTTAGAAAGCAGAGCGGCTTACCTGTTGCTTTCTCCTCTGTTAGTTTTCTTATAGAGTCAGAATCATATAGAAACTTATTTGTAGAAGTTTTGAAACATATTTTTATTATTAGGGAGGGCCTATCATGCTTGTTTGCCTAGGGCCCACCAAAGGATTAATCATGCCCTGAGTGTCACCAGCTCTCTCTCTCTCATTACATTGTTCCCTACTTCCTCCCTTAATAATATATTTTTAACAATCTGAACAGAAAGTGTTCAAACTGGCAGAGGAATCCAAACAGAATGAAATTATTGCTTTTACACAATTGAAGTTAATCAACACTTCTTTCAACCTGGAAGTACAAGGCATGCTATACCTTATCCCTGAGAGAGCTGAGTCATGTGCAAGAGAACGAGGAAGAAAAGAAAGAATGCCAAAGCCAGAAATAGCAGAATTATAAAATAAAGGAACTGTGCCAGAGAAAGGAAAAAACACTTACAGTTTGGCATCTTCACAATGAATGTTACTGGCCTTAGCATGGCTAGTTAGCACTCTGGCAGCCTTTTCCTGCAATTAGGTCTCTGGGGGATGCAAAGCAGCTCAAGGAATCACAGGTCCCTGTGCCCAACCCTATTCCATGCCAGGTCCTCATTTTTAGTCATCAGAAGCATTATCCAGAAAATATCAAGGAAAGTCCATCTGTCAAGCCAAACAGCTCACCATGTCTGTGAGGTAGGCTTCACATAATTCCATCACTTAGTACAATAATAACAAAACAAAATACGATCTTTGCGGTTACAGTGCCTAAATAATGTAACTCCTTACCCTCATTTATTAAGGAAGAAAAATCATTAAGTAAATTGAAAGGCTTGTTAAAATGCTGGTTGTTCAAGGACGTCTTTGAGACCTAATTGTTGGATTCTCTTTTGACCCCGTTCATATTTCCTCTGTCTTAGATTCAGAGAAATTTTTTTTTTTTTTTTTTAAATCCTTTTAATTTTCTTTTTTAATCTTGATTACACTTTTAAAATTTTTTATCCTCCTTTTGTACTGACCTTTCATGTTGTTTTTACTATGCCTATTGTAGTTCTCCCCACTTCCCTTATGTATCAGTCTGCAAAGTTCATGTGTCTATTGTAGTTAATAACTAAGACCCTGTTTTTAATTGTAAATCGCTTTGAATTCACAATATTGCGGTACATCAAAATTTTAATAAAACTTGAAACTTTTACCAGTGTATATTGTACCACACCAACCCCACATCTTTAATCCCCTACCGTAAGGTCTTTCCAAGAACATCTCTATCCACGTATTCTCAGTGTCTTGGGTATTTATGTTCATTGAATGCTCATAACACAGTAGGCCATTATGTTTCAATCCTGAAATATAAACATCCCCTACTAGCCTGCAGCTACCTGTACAGAAACTCTAAAATGTAGAGACACTCGTGCTATTCTTATGACATTTCCCACCATGATCATGGATCTAACAACTACCATTCTTTATTAAAATAATTTAAATTCTGCATATCCTACAATTCTATGTGGATTACAAATTATTCAGGTACTCAAGCATTTTTCTCTAACTGTCCCGGCAATGGGAAATAAGTAACTGGCCCAGGGTCACAAGGAGCAGTGCAGGATTTGAACCCACAACCTCAACGTGCCAAGGCTATAGCTCTAACCACTGCACCATGCACTCCCACAACTTACCAGCAAGCTAGCCATCTGGAAAAGAGAGCTTAAGCTTTGGTCCAGCTGAAGAAGTGGTGATTGAAGAGTTGGAAGAGAAGGAAGATGAAACAAAAGCAGAGCTTGAGGCTTTTGGGACACCTCCACCTTCCTTTCCAACCATTCATTTCAGCTTCCTCTAACCCTCCAACTCATTCATACATTCCTGGCCATTTCACTGTGCCACTTAGAGAAAGGATGACAATGATCAGGGAGTAGTACTTATTTCACACAGCAAGAGGGTCCAGTAGCCCCCATCTCTTGCCCTTCATACAGCCAATGCATCATCCCTTTGGACATTAGGGTGGGGGTATGCAGCTCAGTCTGCAACACCAGGTGCTGCAGGAGACAGAGCACTGGCTGTTTTTTGTACAGGAGATGGCCCAAAAGCAGGAGACTCTGGACCACAGCTAAGTGTCATAGAAGAGTGCATACATGATGGAGTGTATTTTATGTTTAAGCATTCATTCAGATGTCCTCCTCCCATGCTCTTCAGGTGTTATCCCTCCCTTCCTTCTTATTACCTATCCTCCCTCCCTCATTTTTCACACTGTAAATACATTTGCAGTGATGCCTAGTCCTTTCTGCCGGACCCCCGACCTCTGAGACACTGGCATCCCAACCCCCTCAAACCCACCTGAACCCCCCCCAAGTACCTTATTAAGTTGGCCAGCCAGAGAGATGCTTACTTCCTCCATCCGGCAAGCCCACCTCCACTGACCGACAGACCTTCTCTTTACCAGTGCATCATGGGATGCACCGGGGAGGGACCTAAGGCCCTGATTGTCCTAGGCACTTAAGACCCCTCCCATTGGAGGAGCCTTAGGCACCTGGGCCAACCACAATCATAGGCCTCTCTCACAATGCATTCTGGGAAGCGCTGGGAGTGGCCTAACATTCCAATAGGTCAGATCCCTTAGGCCACTCCCATGTCCAGTTAGTGCTTATCTAAAACTGGCTATTGGGGGGCATTCTGGAGGTGGTTTGTTAAGTGCCAATATTCAACATTTAACTGACAAGCATCATCCCATAATATATGACTGCATAAAAGCCAGTCTT
The DNA here is from genome assembly GCF_902459505.1 of Geotrypetes seraphini. NCBI lineage: Eukaryota > Metazoa > Chordata > Amphibia > Gymnophiona > Dermophiidae > Geotrypetes > Geotrypetes seraphini. Next base: position 219,580,247 of record NC_047085.1, read on the forward strand.
ATCTTTATGCCCTATAGCAGTTAAGTGCTGAATATCGCACTTAACTGGCTAAGCTTTAGCCACAAACTAGGAAATTCCACAAACTAGGAAATTCAGTTCCCAAGTCCAAATATGGCCTGGCATTGAATATCAGGGCATAATGTCAGTAACAATTTGTGAAACAATGAGCGCTGTTGTATATATCATCCCCTTTGTTAATACAGAAACTAAACTAAAAAAGAACAACGTTTTGAAGAGAAACAGATTTGATAAGTTTTTAATGTTAAAAAGTAGAAATATTTTTTATTTTAAAAATTAAGGATGTACTAATACAAAAGCTAGAGAATTTTTCCACAATCCCCATCTTGAATTAAATCGGATGATTGGCATCTTAGCTCATTTAAACATAGAAAAATAGAGGTCAAGAAACAGTTATAGGTGACACCTTTTTATTGGCCTTATTTTATACCTTTGTGAATAGTTTTCAAGAGCTATTCTCCCTTTGTCAGGTCAATGCATCTCCTACAACTTGTTTGTTGACCTTTTTTGCACTGCAAGTAAACCACAGTACTTTATCCAAATAACACAGAAAAATCTGGCAAATGTTCCAGCACAGCAGAAATGAACCTTTGTAGATAATTCTTTGTACCTGCTTAATACCGTAAATTGTACGGGCTGAACAAGACAAAGCAAAAAGCGTTATGAAGGTACTAGAGGTTAAGGTCCCTTTCAAGAGAGATTATAATTTAAAAGGTCATAAGAGAAGATTAGAAGTCTGTGGGAATGCACAAGGAAGTTGAACAAACCTTTCTATACTACTTTCCAACAAGATGGCGGCCAGTTAGGTCACCGGCTTTGCTGTCTCCCCACTTTTATTTTTGTTTTGTTTTCTTTATATTTTCTTTGTTTATCTGATCTTCTGTTTATTGGGTTATTTTGACTTTGTTCTGGGGCCTCCATTCTTGGTCTTACATTGCTGAATTAAGTCACTGATCATTCCAATTTGACCAGCAGTCGAAGGGCCACTATCTGCTAAGTATTTCCATCATTTGGGATTTTGAAGACCTCAATCATTCGCTTGAATGTCTCTTTTCCAAGCTGAGAGAACTCCAACCTGTTGTTCATCTGATTCCTGGTGTAAGGGGAAGTGGCTTGATGAGACATCTGATGTGCTGGCGGTGATCGGCCGGTGCTGAGGTGGAGATCGTGGCTGGGTCCACCGAGAGAGGAGAGACACTTCACATAGAAGGATGAGGTGACCTGCGGAAATTTCAGCAGGAGATAGAGTGAGAGGTGCATCCGAGGTGGAACGACGCTTTGTATCGGAGGGGATAGCCTGTGGGGTGTCTAATGTGCTGGCAAAGACCTGTGAGGTTGGTAGTGGCGGTTGCCCGGCTGGTGATGGAAATGTGGCTTCATATATGATTCGTTCCAGCGATGGGCCGATTTCCTTGTTACTGTCAGCTGTTCAAGCGGGTAAACTGCCGCTACGGAATTGACTGCTGAATCCTTTTTCTCCTTTGGCTTGTCAACTATGCAGACTGCTTATATTAATGTCTGACTGGAATTTATTAATTCAATTTAATTTAAAAACTTAAAATTTGATTCATAATTTTATCCTTGTTTTTATCCTTACTGAATCCTTGTTGGATTGTACTTATCTTGTCTTTATCTCTATTTTTTATCTTTCTTATCTGAATATATTCAATGGAGTTCCTTTCAATATTGAATTGTTTTATTGTAAACCGCTTACATCAATAAAATACGAGAGCGGTTTATCAAATGTTCAATAAACAAACATACTTTAGAACAAATACATGTATATAACACAAAGAAGTTTAAAACGTTGTTTGCCAATAGATAGATAAGAAGAAAAAAAAGAAGAAACTTGAGGTAACACACATGAAATAGTGTTAAAATGTCCATCAAAAACATCTGGAGTTCATACATTTGGAAAGGTGATCTGGGAAATTATAGATGTCGGTGTCGGGCAAAATGGTAGAGACTATTGTAAAGAACAAAATGACAGAACATATACATAAGCATGGATTAATGAGAGAAAACCAACATGGGAAATCTTGCCTCACCAATCTACTTCATTTCCTTGAAGGGATGAATGAACATGTGGATAAAGGCGAGCCAGTTGATTATGGATTAATAACTGGTTGATAGAAAACAGAGTGGGTTTAAATGGTCAATATTCTCAATAGAGTAGGGTAAATAATGGGGTTTCCCAGGGATCTGTGCTGAGACTGCTGCTTTTTAACATATTCATCAATGATCTAGAGATGGGAATAACTAGTGAGATAATTAAATTTGCTGAAGACACAAAGTTGTTAAATCACAAGAGGATTGTAAAAAATTGCAAGAGGACTTTGTGAGCATCAAAATGGCAGACGTTTAATGTGAGCAAGTGCAAAGTGAAACTCTCAAACAAGAAAGGATGTCCTAAAAATATATACACCTAAATTACATCCCTAGTACTACAGACATGCATTCATCAAAAAATGGAGAAAAGACCTCAGTGTCTAATAGGGGTGCCAAACAATCGCTACCCATATAGACAAGCAACTCTCAAAATATCAACTTTGAGACAAGCAGACACATCATCCTTGGTCAAAAACTCCAAGATAAGTGAAAAAAATATCACACACTATCATAAACATTTGTATTATATATTAAAAAAAAATCAAACTTATCTTTGTAAATGTAGTATTCACAATAGTCTTCATAGTGGTACTGGGATGTAGAAGCAGGACCAAACCCACACAGAGGAGCATGAGCCAAAAACACAGCGGCTAAAAACTCCTCACGGCTGGCAATACACCTCCACAGTTTCCAACAGGATTCCCTGTTTCGCGACCAAGCTTCATCAGGGAATTGCTGCTGAAAAAAAGAAAAAAACTTGTTTATATTATAGAGCATAAGTTCCAATAAAAAACAAACAAACAAACAAGTGCAAAGTGATACATGTGGGAAAGAGGAACGCGAACTATAGCTATGTGAGGCTGGGTTCTGTGTTAGGAGTCGATGCCCAGGAAAAGGATCTAGGTGTCATTGTTGAGAATACGTTGAAACCCTCTGCTCAATGTGTGGTGATTGCTAAGAAAGCAAATAGAATGTTAGGAATTATAAGGAAAGGAATGGAAAACAAAGATGAAAATGTTATAATAACCTTGTATCACTGTAAGGTATGGCTACACCTCAAATACTGTGTGCAATTCCAGTCACCGTATCTCAAAAAAGATATAGCAGAATTAGAAAAGGTACAGAGAAGCTTTCCAAATCTTAGTGCAATCTCTAATTCTATCTCAACTAGACTACTATAATGTAACACTAGTTCTTTGCTCTAAAATATTGCTATGTCTACCACTATCTGAGATTCAGTCTTAGGGCTCCTTTCACGAAGGCGCATTAGGGCCTTAATGCGCAGAATAGCACGTGGTAAAATGCCATGCGCGGTAACCGCTACCACCTCCTCTTGAGTTTTTCAGCTAGCGCATACTATAGCATGCGCTAATCCGGTGCGTGTGCTAAAAATACTAGCGCACCTTCATAAAAGGAGCCCTTAATGTTTCTATACCAAGACAGGGAGTCAACCCTGCTACTTTCTTAATTCCCAATTAAATTTTCATCTCTGGAAATTGTTTCATAACAAGAAAAGTCCTCAACTGATTAGTGAGGTGGAGTGGAGAGGACAATCGCATACAGATGTAGGAAAGCGCTTGTGTTAGGTTACAGCAGTGAGACGGGCAACGCTTCAGAACGTAAGGTAACCATTGGAGGCAGTGCAGCTTGTGCATGTGTATGTAATCTCATGAACTCTCGCAACATTTGACACCTCTCCTGGTGGTGACTGCTTGATGTAAGATTGCCGTTCTGTCCGGCGCTGGAGGAGGTGAGAGCTGAAGGGGGTTGCGGAAACGATCACTGGACACTTAAGGCACAAGTTTTAAAATAGAGACCCAGCTTCCACTATTAGTCTACAGTCACAAACTTACTTAAATAATCCTTCTCAGGCCCTTAAGGGAAAAACCTTAAAAAAATATAATTTAAACAGGTTCCCTCTAACCACTTCTCATTTTTCTTTAATCAATCTCCTAAAACTTCATAAATCTAACCTTTTTTCTATCTGAAATTAACACAAAACAACTCTCGTTCATACCCGCTCAATCAGCAACATCTGCTTACTTTCAGAGACTAGTCCCAACTGCCAATGCCAGGCAACAGCAGCAACCAGAATATTTACCCTAGTTACCAAGGCAACCAGCAGGCAAGTATATGCCTATGTTATGTATCTCATAATTCTGCAGCAATTTACTTATAAGACCAAAGCCCTCTCAGCCTCAGAAAAATGTTTTTAACCTCATAGGGGTTACGTTAGATTGCTCCCCTGGTTCATCTTCTGGATTTCTAGTGGCATTCGGTACATAATATGCTCTATTCAAATGAGGCATAGATTCAGGGGGAAATTTAATAATTGCACTGAGATCGTTTTTAAATAACCATCCATGCATAATACCAGGGGATTTAGGAAAGTTCAGTACTCAGAGATTCAGTCTCCTGTTATAGCTTTCAAGTTTCTCTATTATCTGATGCAGAAATATCTTATTCTTAATTGCTGTTACTTTAAATTTCTGAAGGATTTTAATGTCCTCCATTATTTGGTGAAATTGGCTACCACATTTCACTTTCACACCATCCATTTGTTTTAAGTTGTTATAAATATGTATTTTTACCCTAAATCTGTAATTGATGATGTACATCGCCTAGAACCTTGAATAGGCGATTAATTAAATCTTATAATAAACTTGGAAACTTGGAAGCTCTTTGCGAGTTCTTCCACTTTAGCAGATAAAGTTTTTACCTCCATCATGGATGTAGTTATTGTGGAGTCCAAACGTTCCATATATGCTCCAGAGTCATTACTGTGGAGGTCTACAACCTTACTATGGGCTCTTCAGTTTTTCCAACAGAATGCTTTCACACTCAGAGCCCTAAACAATAATTTTTGTTGCTTGGGTGTCCATCAGAGGTGCTGGTGAAGCTGCTGGACACAGTGGCAGATTGGGATCCGGAGGTGATAATGACACATTTGGCCACATAGTAGAAGACACTCCCTCATTGACTGCTCAGTAGTGTACCAGTCTAACATTTGCTGAACCAGAGAAGTCGAGTTTGCAAGAGAAGAGCTCTGACAGTTCCTATTCTCTTAGTATGCAGCATCACAAAAGTAGGAAACATATATAGTAAAACAGAATGCAGCTCACCTTGTTTTATGATCCAAATCATCTTTAAAGTGAGAATTAAAATCACCCAACACATTTTTATTAAGTATAAATAGTTGTAAGATTATTTCTACTATATCCTATATCTCAACTGGAATTGTGGGTGGACAATATAAAAAATAAAAGCAAAATTTTAGTAGAAGCAACATTAAAACTAAACAACTAAACTAGGGACATCCATGTTTTCCAATGAAAGGGGGAATCTACCAATAAAGATACCCCTCCCCCCTATTCTACATCAAATAAATTTGAACTATGTTAAGACTCTTTAGGTTCTTTTTTTTAATTTCTAAACATAGGGATAAATTAAAGAAATGGTGGCAAAATTCAGCTATTGGAATGATACATGTTGAGTGTGAATTCAATAATGGCATTTCCTCATGGAACTGCTCATTGAATACTAGTTTCAGTCCTTATCTACATAGCTAACAATTGGCATAAGCATTTACACTAGCTCAAAGGCTGATGGGAATGCCCACACAGTTAGGGTCGTAAATGATGGTATTCTATGACATGCATGCCTAGCTTCTTGACACCTTCTGATCTGCCTATACCCCTCCAATGCATATGCCCCCCTTGAATATGTGAGCTCTGAGACTTATGTTCACAACTTATAGAATAATGACAACTACTGAAGTCAATTATAGCCACAATTTGGTTATTAACTCAAATTATGAGCCAATTATTGAAGCTGCATATGCAACTAATCTTATTCTATACATTGCATTTACAACTTTGGGCACTAAACATAAAGTTGGGCATCCAGCTTTACAGAGTTTGGAGGATAGAGTCTATTAAGCTCTGAATTTACAGAACTTCAGTTTTAAGACTGACTTTTCTGTGACCTTGAGACAGAAATAGCACCTCACTGTGTAAGTGTCCTTATTTTCCGTATTAATATTTTTTAGATACTTTTTCCTTTCTGACTCTGTCTGGTTCTATGCCCTGAATCTGAAAGAATTAAAGCTGGTTTTTCTCTGACATTAAGACATAAACATTGCTACTTATTTCTCTCTCTCTCTGCTTTGTGGATGCTTTTTTATTCTCAGTAAGGTAACTTTATAAAGCTATAACATTTCTGCTAATTTCTGGAAGAAAATGGTGCTAGATTGCTGGTGCTTTCAGTCTCCTGCTGAGCTTCTGACTTTATCAACTATAGGTTCTGGGAGAAGTCAAGTCAGAGTATGCTTGTTTGATTGCTTGTCAAAACATTTCAACTTGATTGGTCAAGTGACTCCTGCTTCTTCCTTCCCCCCCCCTTCCTAAAGTGGTTCTCCTTTATCTTATCCCATAGACCATAAAATTGTGCTAAAAATGAATGATCACATGTAAGGATTTGGTTTATTCCAGCCTCATAGTCATTTATTCTTTTAAAGAGATACAGACCAGAAATCCCCTTATTTGTTGCATTTTTACCATTAATTTTGAAATGAATGATTGTGCCTATTTGGTATTGGTTGGGAAAACTAGCATATGAGTTATGCAAGCAGAACCAGAAAGGATCTTGCTATTGAAAGCTAAAATCTCAGCCTCAAGAGGTGCGAAAGTCCAAGGAGGTTGATACCCAGTTTTAAAAAGAACAGATACTATTTTAGATTTCAAAGGGGCTTAAGATCCCATGGCTCTGTATGAAGACTCTCCATTCTATTAGCATTGCTGACAGGAAAGAATAACTGTTATCTTATTTAGATCATTCCAAAGATACCTCAAGTCTGTAGCTCTGGGAAGGCTCTTTCAGCTTATAGCTCTCCCCTTTGGGCTCAAAACAGCTCTGAAAAACTTTTTAAAGGTGATAGTAGTGATAATGGCCTTTTTACCCAAGCAGGAGACTAAGGGGGAAATTCTGTAAATGACACCTAAAAAGATAAGTGCCTATATTATAGGAGCCTATTGTGGGTCAATCCCATTTAGATACCCATTACAGAACATGCCTAATGGCGCTTAACTTAAAAATTAAGTGCCCATAAGATAGACCAGGGTTTTAAAGGCCTAAATTATAAGCAACAAAGTCCTTTAGAGAATCGTACCTAAATATATCTACTTTACTGCTATGCACAATGCAATATGTACCTATCGTTTGTAGACTCATGACTAAGAAGATAGACACATATCACCCAATTATTATTTTTTTAAATTATGACCTTATTAAAGTTCATAATTGAAACCAACTTACTAATTAAAGAAGGCACTTAACTTGGTGCCTATTTATTTAGGTCTGAATTCCCTAAAAGGTGCCATTATCGGTGGCTGCCTTAAAAAACGGTCAATAATCACATGTCAATCACGCAACAGCACCATTTAAAGAAGGCAGAGATAGGCGCCAGAAATGTAGGTCAGGGTTTTCAAGACCTACATTTTCGGCGCCTACCTTTGACGTGAATCATACCTCCAGAGGTGGTTACTGGCACCTGCTACTTCCAGTATTAGCCACACTTCCAGTGGCATTTAGGCACAATTCTGGTGCCATATTTTTAGGCAACTAAAAAAGACAGTGAAGACGACTTCGGGTGTCACAGTGCTTTATTCATTCAAATAGAGACTTGGAGAGGCATAATCGAAAGGAATGTCTAAGTCCTTTTTTGTCTAAGTCGCGAGTCGTCTAAAGTAAAAAACAGCTTAGGACACATTTTCGAAAAATACGTCCAATTTTTTTCCCTTTCGAAAATCGTCTAAGTATACGTCCTGCCGATCTGATCGTCCAAATCACTAAATCGTCCATCTTTATACCACATTTTCGTCCAACTTTTCATCAAAGTCAAAAACATCTAGGACAAGCTCTGTTGGATGTGAAAAGGGTCTGCAAAGTAATGGACTGACCCAGACATGGCACCTAAATATTGGAGTACCTTATAGGGCACTGCTGTGAACTTCACAAATAGGGTGCCATGTCATCAACTCACTACAGCTCCCATATAGGTCATAGTGAGCTCCCCAAACCACCTCCAGAATCCCCTAGACCCACTTATCTACCACCCTAATAGCCCTTATGGCTGCAGGAGCCACTTATATGCCAGTACAAAAGAGTTTTGGGGGTGTATAGGGGAGTGCACATGTTTTAGTATCAATGCAGTGATTACAGGGGCTTATGGGCATGGGGCCTCTTCTCTATGGGTCCCTAACCCACCTCCAAGATGACTTAAGCTGCCTCTGTGCAGGACAACTAGGCTTTCCTATGCCAGCCTGCCAGGTGATGATGTTCTAGAGGCTGAATTTTACATGTGTGATTATTTTTATGGGGTGGGGGGGTCATTGATTACTAAGTTAGTGTGTGGGGGTCTGTATTATGTGTTTTCAGTGCTTATCTGGTGACTTTAGGTGGGTTTTTCTGACTTAGACCATGTTTTAAATGGTCTATGTCACAACATCCAAGTTCTGTCTAGGCTCTGTTGTAAAACTTTCGGTATACATGCTGTACGACTAAGTCTAAGCTTGCCCTCGTCCTGCCCAAATCCTACCCTCGACACTCCTCCTGAAATGCCCCATTTAGCTATGGTCGTTCAGCGGCACTATGAAGGCCTAGGTCATTTAGAAATATGTCCAAAACCCGGTTTAATTATCGGCATTTGGACGTCTTTTGTTTATGATCGTCCAAGTGCCAACTTAGGCTGGTTTTTGGATGTTTTTTTCTTTCGATTATGAGCCCCTTGACACCTACGTGTTTTGGCCAAAGCGGCCAGCATCATGAGTCTTCTCTTAGAAGAAGTTGGGATCTCAGAAGAATCACACATAGTCTCCTTTTCAGAGGTGCATGTAATCCAGACCCCAAGAAGGCTGAGCCAGCAAGGTGTGGAAACAGTTTAGAATATCAGTTCAGAACCTTTCTTTCTTTTCTTTTACCTCTGGGCTCTTTGCTCCCTCTAGGAATAGAGAAAATAAATGCTGTAGTTTAACTGCTAAGTGTTTCTTTTCTCTACTCCAAATTTAATTTTATGATCTGGCATTTCACCTACCAGTATTTTTTAATTGATTTGTCATTGGGAAGGACTCCTGATGCAGGCCTTTTAGCCAAAACATAGTCCATGTCGAGTCAGACAATGTGACAGTGCCTGTTTCTGTATGGTTTCAATCACTGCTTGCTAATAAAGTGTGGTTCATTTGAAGACTAGGCTGACTTTGCTCTTATCCTTTGGAGAAACTGATTTTAAGCAAAGAGTATGATTTTTTACATAAATTCTGACATTCTATATACATTATTCAAGTGCCAGTTATGTTTAGAATACTAGCATATATGTATACATGGGTGCATATGAGAGGGTATTGAAAAGCATTTGGATTATGTCTCTAAATAAGACTGTGAGAATTAATAAAACATTTGTAGGTTTCCCTAGTGCATAATTCAAGTATGTTTTTCACATGATGGTGAAATTATTTATTTTGCCAAATAAATTCCACCTTGGGGGGAAGGTGGTGATGGAATACAATCTGGACTAGTATTAAGAGGTGTTATTTTACTGTTAACCCCAGTTTTCAGTTAATGGGTCCCACTGCATGAAAAGGAACATGAACTAAAATAGCATAAATTAGTGGAAAATAATCTGCCTTAATGGTAGTCCATGTTGACAACTGCATGCCTATCTGTTTTGACAATGAGCCCCCCCTCCCAAAAAAAAAAGTTATGAGTTAACTAAATAATGGGTAAAATAATGTGCTGTTTCAATACCATGCAAGCAAACTGACTTGGAAGCTGTTTATATTTTTTACACTGGGCTTAAATCTAGTTTTTGATCTTAAATTATAATATCTTTTTATTGCTGACAAGGACCTAATAAATTTGAGCTGCTAACTGAAGAATGAAGGATATGAAATATTCACATGGAAGTGTCAAGATCTATTTAACTACTCTCTGCATGCTGGATAGTCCTACTATAAAAAACAAAATGCACAATTTATCTTATCATAAAGTAGTTAAATTTTAAATATTCCACTGGCACAGTATATAATTTATTCACAGTTTCTTTAATGAAGCATAGTACAATTACAGAATGCTTCTGTAAAGAAATAGATTTTGCAAATATGAACGGTGCATATATTATGAGAACTATTAATTCTACTAATACACATATGTTATTACTTAACCATATATAGATCTTTCACATTAAATCTGACAAAACTAAGTGTCAAGATCTGAGAAAGGTGCAATTTGGCAGAAAATATAGCATGTAACAGGAGCAGCATAATGGACTAAAATATATTCAAATGCTGCATAATTAGGTTATTCCATTACTAATTTTATCAGAAAATGGTTCGTCTAAGTAAAAAGTGTCTCAGTGTTTTCTTAACGAAGCATATGTAATCAACAGGGGAATAGCTAATTCATGTTTGTCACCCATGCAGATTATTATAACAGCATTACATTACTGGTGCTTATTATACATAAAGATTTCTCAATGTTTTATGCTATATCAAAAATTATCCTGTGATGCAAAGAAACTCTTTACAGGAAAATATTACTGAAATATGGTAGCAAGCTTGTCTGGGTAATTGAAGGAAGAATAAAAAATAAGATATTTAATTTTCTATGTTCAAATGTTGAACTCTGAATTTTAATTTGATCAAATTTGTTTTGCCATTTTAAATTGAATAACTCGAATATAACCTGAATTACTACCAAATTCTCTGACAACAAAGATGCACCTACCTGCAAAGAAAAGCTACTTCACTTCCTGGTATATCTACACTGAAAATGCTGCAATTTAAATCACCTTATGTCCACTAAGTCTGTATTTGTAAGTCTGCATGTTATGTCTATACTGTAATTGCTGTAATCTAAACCCCTTTGTCCATGCTGTAAATGCTGTAAAGTGTCTCACTAAAATTTGTCTTACCCATACTATGAATGTACTCCTGTAACCCATTCTGGGTTCCTTTGGGAGGATGGGCTAAATAAATAAATAAATAAATCCCTGTGTCATTTCATATCATTTTAACCTGAAAAAAAAAAAAACAGACAAGAAAAAACTCAGAGATTTTGCCCCCCCCCCCCTCCAAATGAAGATCAGACTTGTCATGCACTCATTTTCTCAGTGGTCAATTACAGATGCAAAAGCTGGCCACTACAGAAACAAGATTGACTCATTTGAGCTTTGGTGCTTGAGAAGGATTATATTCGTGCAGTGGTCCGCCAGAAAAACTAACACATCGATTCTGGAAGAGATCAAACTGGTTGTGCCACTCGAAGTCAAATGATGAAGTTACGACTGTCTTATTTTGGTCATACTGTCATAAGAAAAAGATCATTGAAGAAGGATATTATGTTTAGGAAGATCGAAGGAACCAAGTGAAAAGGGTGACCTACAATCAGATGGCTAGACATGTTGAAAACAACCATTGGGATGATGCTGGAAGACCTTACCGGACTAGCACAAAACTGGTCTCTTTTTAGATCTGTAATTAATCAAGTCACTAGGACTCAAGCACGGGTTGATGGCACTTGACTAATTACCCAACCAACCCCCTTTATTAGTAGAGAACACTATTGCTTTGTAGTGCACACTAATACTCAGAAGTAGTCATTATCATCAATATGTACATTGTTAAAGAATAGTACTTCCTCCAAAAGTGCACTATTGAACAATACGAGGAACTGCTGAAAAGTACTCAGCCCAACTAAGAAGATAATGATGCGGAGCCATGAAACTTACAAGTTATCCCACACTTTTCTTGATACTTTTTGTTTCAACGAAATGAAATGAAACGAAACAAAAAGTGTCAAGAAAAAAGTGTGGAATATCTTGTTTCATGGCTCTGTATCATCCTCTTCTTGGTTGGACTGAGAACTTTTCAGTGGCCCATTGCATTGTGTTCCATTGCCAAGCAACAAAAAGAAAAACTATAGAAGATGAAAAATCCTATAAACAACTTGGGCGACTAAACAAAATGAACATTTTTGGCTTACACACCCCCTAGCACATGTGGAGGTACATTTTCCATATGACTTCTCAATCCGAGTTTGGATGTTTTGTGGAAGATGTACAAAAATTCAGTAGCAGACATGATCATTTCCTAAATTGCAAAATGTCTATCTTGGATATTTTTTTCCAAATTGGTCATTTTTTTCAGATATGCATCTATCTTTTTGAACCATTAAAAAAAAATATGTCCAAATGAAAAAAGCATTGGGATGTAAGAGGGAGCAGCATTTTTAGTAGACTGGCTACTCAGACATCTCAGAGAGCAGGGAGGCATCCAAGGGTGCATTGCAGTGAACTGCACATAAAAGGTCCCAATACACACCTCACCATATAACACCCTTATTATATTGTAAGCCCTACAAAACCCACCAAATATCTACTGTACCCAACTATACACCACACCAATAGCCCTTATGCCTGCAGGTGTCACCTATATGATACTATAGTAGAATTTGAGTGGATTTTGGAAGGCTCACACCTTTCACCACAAATGTAGTAGTTAGAATGGGATCTGGGTCCTCTTCTCTATGGTCCATTACACTGACCAGCAGGTTACTCAGGAGACCTGCTTGCTATTCTACTAGGATTGACCATAACATCTGAAGCTGACATAAGGCAGGTATGTACTGTTTCATTCATTTTTTTTTCTTTTTGGGTGGGGGAGTCAGAGGAGGTCAGTGACAATTGAGGGTATGTGGAGGATCACACTTACATCTCTCCAGTAGTTATCTGGTCAGTTTGGGAACCTTTTTGTCCCTTATTCATTGTTAAAACAGTTCTAGCTCCAAATGTCCAAACTGTGCCCTAGATGTATTCTAAAATGATTTATGGCAGAAAAACATCCAAAAATATTCACTAACAAGAAAGGATGTCCAAATACTATACTGTATATCCCAAAACAACATCCAATGTTATTCAGCACTACCTACAGTACCTAAAGAAAAAGGAGAAAAGACCTCAGTGTCTAATAGGGGTTCCAAAAAACTTCCCACATAGACAAGCCAGTCTCAAAATCACGACTTTGAGACCAGCAGACACATCCTTGGTCAAAAACTCCATGATAAGTGGAATTATATTATAAAATAACACAATCTTTCAATAGCATCACTTATCTGAAAATGTAGTATTCCAAATGTTCTTTGACGTAGTGCTGAGGCGTGAAAGCAGGAAAAACCCACACAGTAACATAGTAACATAGTAGATGATGACAGATAAAGACCCGAATGGTCCATCCAGTCTGCCCAACCTGATTCAATTTAAATTTTTTAATTTTTTCTTCTTAGCTATTTCTGGGCAAGAATCCAAAGCTTTACCCTGTGCTGTGCTTGGGTTCCAACTGCCGAAATCTCTGTTAAGACTTACTCTAGCCCATCTACACCCTCCCAGCCATTGAAGCCCTCCTCATCCCATCCTCCACCAAATGGCCATATACAGACACAGATCGTGCAAGTCTGCCCAGTACTGGCCTTAGTTCAATATTTAATCTTATTTTCTGATTCTAGATCCTTTGTGTTCATCCCATGCTTCTTTGAACTCAGTCACAGTTTTACTCTCCACCACCTCTCTCGGGAGCGCATTCCAGACATCCACCACCCTCTCCGTAAAGTAGAATTTCCTAACATTGCCTTTGAATCTACCACCCCTCAACCTCAAATTATGTCCTCTGGATTTACCATTTTCCTTTCTCTGAAAAAGATTTTGTTCTACGTTAATACCCTTCAAGTATTTGAACGTCTGAATCATATCTCCCCTGTCTCTCCTTTCCTCTAGGGTATACATATTCAAGGCTTCCAGTCTCTCCTCATACGTCTTCTGGCACAAGCCTCCTATCATTTTTGTCGCCCTCCTCTGGACCGCCTCAAGTCTTCTTACGTCCTTCGCCAGATACGGTCTCCAAAATTGAACACAATACTCCAAGTGGGGCCTCACCAATGACCTGTACAGGGGCATCAACACCTTCTTCCTTCTACTGGCTACGCCTCTCTTTATACAGCCCAGCATCCTTCTGGCAGCAGCCACTGCCTTGTCACACTGTTTTTTCACCTTTAGATCTTCGGACACTATCACCCCAAGGTCCCTCTCCCTGTCCGTGCGTATCAGCTTCTCTCCTCCCAGCATATACTGTTCCTTCCTATTATTAATCCCCAAATGCATTACACAGTGGAGCATATGCATACAGCACAGCCGCTAAACAGTCATCACCGCTGGCATAATATTTCCACAACATCCAACAGGGCTCCCTGTTTCTCAATCAAGCTTCTTCAGGGATTTGCTCTAAACAAAAAAAGAAAAAAATAAAAACAGTTTGCATACAAAAATAATCAAATTAAACACCAAACCAAATCTCAAACCGTAGCCCAGCTCACAGCGTCAGTTAACCCGTTTCCTCTCCTGTTATAAAATGGCCACCCGGCGTTCTGTCTGACTTAAAGCTCCTAACGTCACCACGTGCACATGATAACGTCTCATCATTTCAAATCTAATGAAATAAATCCTCAAAAACAAAAATCAAAAATCAAAAACAAGCTTTCCATCCCACACAACTATTCAATCCAATGGGTACACAGGTTTGCAGAAAAAAAGATCCAGCGCTGTTCTCTCCGCAGCAGCAGTTGTTTAAAGTCACCACCTCGGGCAGAAGGAAACACTCGCTCCAGAGCCCAGCATCGCAGATCTTCAAAATTATGGTGCTGATCCATGCAATGCTGCACCATCCAAGTCATAATCTCACCCTAGTCCCACCCACACCATGCCTCTAAGATGCCCCCTCGAGATTTAGATGAACTGTGAATAAACAGCATGGATATCCGTCTAAAAAATAGGTTTCAAAAATAGTAAATTGGAAGGGTTTGGCAAGAAAATCATTCATGTGCCTTAGCCAACTTTTTGGATCTTTTGCCTTCTTTGAAAATAAACCCCATAACCTTTATTTGGGGTGTGTTATCACTAGATTGTGGGTTGTAAGTAAGCAAACACCTCTTCATACATTTTTTACCTCAATATGCTTTTTTATCTCCAAAATATCTCTTCCCAACCTTTGACTGCACAAGTATCAAATCACTTCCAACTATACTTATCAGCAATTATACACCATCATTATTGATTCACTCAGTGTCTTCTCTCTCAGAGGTGATAAGTCTGTCCTTCAGAGGCCTACAGTAGCTTCCCACTGCTAACCCCGAATGATGTAGAAGAGTGCTACAACATAGTCCTCAAGCATAGTTCACAAGTCAGTCATCAAAAGTCTTTTTAGATTCAGATAGGGCTAGCTCAAAGAATCGTAGTACCTCGAGCCAACCTCCTTTGGCACTCTGCTCCCCCCCCCCCCCCCCACACACACACATAGTCAGCACTTCACTTCCTTCTATGTCCACTGATTACCCTCTTTTTTGGTTTAGTATTGTTACCTTACCACCCACCCCCATAGTCCAAGCAGTGATTGGCAGGCCCGGACCATCTCTCCGACATCAGAATTGACGTCAGGGGAAGGCTTGTGGGCTGGTGGCATGCAATTGCTGCACGCGCGTGGCCCTTTCTTTCCCAGAGTTGTGGCGGGGGATAATTAAATATGGGTGGCAGGGGGTAGTGGCAGTGGACTGGGAGGAAGGAGGAATCAGCGGCAGGTCGGCTTGGGGGCAGGCAGGCTTCGGCGTGGCATCAGGGAAGGGATGGAGGGAAGAAGGGGTGGGATAAAGGCAGGAAGGCAGTGATTGGCTGGTCAGGACCTGCTCTCCGACATCAGAATTGACGACAGGGAGAAGGCTTGTGAGTTGACAGCGTGCAATCGCTGCATGCGCCGGCCCTTCCCTTCCCGGAGTTGCAGTGGGGGATAATTAAATGTAGGTGGCAGGGGGCTGGCAGCGAACCGGGAGGGGGGGAGGAGGAATCAGATCAGCCTGCATTCCGCCAACAGGTGGTCTACGTGCCTCCTAGGGTACGTGTACTGCAGGCTGAGAAACCCTGGTCTAGTTGCTATGCAACCAGATGCTATGGAGTCTTTCACCGAAACCTGGTGAAATGGGTATTTCAGAGCAGAAGAGAGATTCTAAATGATTAATAGTAGCTGAAGATACAAATGATGGGACATAGGACCCTTGTTGTGCAGTAGGATTGCACACAAGGGTCATATCATTCCCAGGATGTAATACAAAACACTATCCGCAATAGCAACTGCATTGTAGCAAGTGCATTAGATATTGAACTTTTCCACCATCAACAGTATTCTTGCCCTTGAGCTACAGCAGGAACAGTGTTGAGGAAAGATGACAGGGGAGTATGGTTTGAGACTGCTGAATGGAGTGCCATGTTGATGTCACTTCTCATATATGTTTACATTTATACTGTATTGGTTTCACACAGTAGCATATCACTACAGTCAAAGGTGGTGCTCAGCCTGAGTCTGCAGTGGTGACCACATCATCTAAATATCTCAAAGGCATTAGATGCTCTAAGTGATTGCTTGCTTGTCCATGTGAGCCCGCTACCCCCGTATCCAAAGTTTTACATCTCTCCTCCCCACACCTCTCAGGTGATCAGCATGTAAGCTCCCCTCTCCTACCTCCACCCCACCAAGAATATCCCTATTTCTGTTAACACTGGGGAAACCTGGCACCATTGCTGCCCCCTACCTGGGTGCGTGGCCATGGGTCCGGATTTTTACTTCCTTAAAATCTGGTAATCCTAGTGTTAAGTGATAAAAAATTTGAATTTGCATGGGCATCTTGTTAAGTGCTTTTCTATAAAGATGCAAATGAAAAGAGGGTGTGGCCATGAGAGGGGTATGGGTGGGTCAGGGGAGTTCATTAGAGATGCACATAGTATTTTGGAATATGGAGGAACCATGTCTAATTGGTTCATAGATGAAAGCGCACAGGACAATCGCGCGCCGACAAACTCGCTAAGACAAATGCACTCAGGATGTCAGCCCGCCAGATTAAAAGGTAAGTTTAAAGCGATCCGAGGGGGGCTTGGGAGGAACCCCATCAGTTTACTTAGAACTTTATATTGTGACCATTTCACTGATTGTCCAGCATCTCTTTTTGTAAACCGCCTCGAACTATCATGGCTTTGGTGGTATATAAGAATAAAATTATTATTATTATGTGAAGTTCACAGCAGTGCCCTTTAAGGTGCTCCACTGCTCTGTGGACATGTCTATATGGCTAATCCATTACAAGGTTGGCACCTCCAACATCCAAATGCAGACCATTTGGATGCTTCCAACTTGGACTTTTGGGGTCAAAAATGGGGTATAACTTTGAATATTTTGGCAGCCTGGATGTCCCAGCAGCTTGGATGTCCAAGTAGATGATTTTCCAAAAAATATTTGGGAATGTCTAACAGTTCAGGTTTTGAAAATGGCCGTCATTATGCTTCTGATTTGGGACATGTAGCGGGAAATGTCCAAATCGGTCATAGACCTTTTTTTTTAAAAAAAAAAAAAATGGTCCTCCATGTTAGTTTAATTTACTTCCCAACTTAAGCTTTTGTCTACTATCAGAAATTTGGAAGTGAACAAACAGTGACACAATCAAACAGAAAAACTTAAACAGTGAAAATCAAACAAGTACAATTGGAGAAAGAACCACTTTTCTTTTTTTAGTTACATGGGTCTTGTCAAGAAGTATCTGACTGAATGTCCATAGAAAGGCTTATGTTACCATAATTAGCCAACAGCCAACTAATGGAGAAAGAACCAAAAAACTAATTGCTTCTATAATTATTTTTTTCTCGCTTGATCGAAAAATGTTCTGTTTATGCACAACTAGGGACTTGAGAGAAGTTTTAAATATGGGCAAAATCAAACAGAATTTATATTTCTTAACGAGAGCTCAGAGCATTTAGATGTTCTGATTGATTCAAATTATATTTGATTAGTTCTGATACATTCTTCAATGAATTGAAAAATGTGATTACATGCCTGAAATGATCTGTGCAAACAAAATGCATATGATCCTGCAATGATGTTACTGAAGCTTTTCCAAAACAAGAAATGCTTGAAGGGAGCAACATAAAATGAAAAATGTTATGTTTTACTTGATTCTAAGTGTTCAGTACAGTGAGGAGAGTTTTATGGTTTTACAAAGCTGCACAAATTGATTTTTAATTCAGTGATGTTAACCATACGATGTACTATTAGTTTATTGGAAAATGAGATAAATTATTTCTCATCTTTGTCATGTATCACTGATTCAGTCACAGTTCCAGCTGTGATCCCTTTGCTATTACTTCTCTCTTGTATGATTTATCATTCCGTTATCACATTTACACTTAATCACTCTTTGTTAATTTAACCCCTCATTTTTATCAATTCACTATCCTTCTAATCATTCCATATCATCTAACCTTTCTGCAATATTCTTGACCTTCCCATAAAACCTCTCTTCCCCCCCCCTCATGAATGATGTTATAAGAAAGCGAGGGGCCTTTTTAATAAACCATGTACATTGCACCCAGTCTACACTGCTTTAACGGCTAGTTAAGAGCTTTGTAGCATTTTTGCAGATGAAGAGGGGGCCTTAGGCTTATCGGGTCCGCCCATCCCTGCCCATCCCCGTTAAACCTAAGGCTTGATTTTCACAGGTTCTAGGAGCCTAAGCTAATCAGGCCTTAGGCTTATCGAAGATGGGCCAGAAAGGGGAGAGCCTGTCTCATTTCGATGAGGTGGGCCTGCTGGCTGGCTGCTGCTGGCTGGCTGGCTGGGGGGGAAGTTAGGAGGGTCTGCAGGGGTGATAGCACGGAGGGGGGGGGGGGGCCGGAGGAGGTGTCCTCTAGCAGGAGAGGTTCGGCACCCTCCTGCCGGCAATCAGGGGGCGTCAGGGTGCATCCTCCGGCAGGAGAGGTTGGACTCCCATCTGTTTACGATCACCGAGAGGGGACAGGTGGCCGTGACCGCTATACCTATCGCGGCAGGGAGATCCCTTGCCGCGATAAGTGTAGCGGCCAAGTCTACTCTAACCCGATTCTGTAACTTGTGGGCCTTAGTGTCTCATCCAAAACCTGGTCTAAAAGGAGTCTTTTTTTTCTCTCTTCTTTTCCCTGTCATTAAGAGCTGTCTGCTTCGGTTGCTCACAATACCCAGATCTAATTCAGCACACAACTGTCACTGGCCTTGAAACCACTGAACCTTATGGGCTGAATATGATCCAGTAAGTTTCAGTTTTACATTTTGTCCTTATTGTAGGCAGTTTTTGAATATAACTATATAAATGCTACATGAAAAATTAGGATCTTTCAATATTTTCATATTAGACTAGCTATCCTACTGGCACAATGTATGTTTCTTAATACACATCACAGAGCATTTTTTTTTAAATCTATTTCTTCAGCCATCTGATACACTTTACACACAATTGAAAACAGATACCCACTTTCTACACATTTCTTTAATAAATCTCTGCATAGATTTTATATGTTGTTCCACTTTAGAAAAAGTCCTATGACACCGGAGAAATTATGAAAAGGGTACATTTTTATTTAAAGTTACTGAGTGACAGCTTGAAAATGTAAAATAAAAATCCTACCCATCTCCTTTCTATAAACTTTACTTTTAAAAAATATCATTCTTAATAAATGCTAAATCCAAATAAAACTTTAATGATAACACTGTAAAATACATTTAATATTTTGATGGCAGGAATTATGTCTTCTATGAAAGCTCAATAAAGAATCTCTGATTCCTTCCCATAACAGAAAAACGACATCCAAGAATCAAACCACAGGAGAATTCATTCTGAAGATGCTAAAGCTCTTGCCCATCCTTTCTCAAGAGAGCATAAATAATAGGGATGGCCTGTCATTTGCAACAACACAGGCAATGTCAAAATGACATATCCCATGTCATTGTATGTCTTTACAAGGAGCTGCTGAAAAGTTCTTAGCCCAACCAAAAAGAGAATGATGTGCAGCCATGAAACTTGCAAGTTATTCCACTTTTCTTGACACTTTTTGTTCACCGAAATGAAAAGCATCAAGAAAAGTGTGGAATAACTTGTAAGTTTCATGGCTCCACATCATTCTCTTCCTGGTTGGGCTGAGAACTTTTCAGAGGCCCCCTTGTAAAACCCCCAAATGAGCAGAAAACAATAATGAACATTTGTGTTTCTCATTTGTTGAGAATAGTGCATACTTTATTAAAAGAGGGTACACTGGAGGGAATTCTCTATAGGGTATATATTAAATCCCTTAAACTTGGTCACCAGCTTACAAACTGCCTGATAATCACATTCAAACATCTGAAGCATAGCCAGGCATAAAACCTAAATGAAGAACAATTTAAATGAAAAACAAAAAATATAATTTCTCTTTGTGAAGAGCCTTTAAAAGCGGCACTCAAAATGGGAAACACTTTCTCATTGAGTAATAATCTCCGTCGCTAGCTTCCTCATCTAAATTAAATCAACATGATATTTGTATGAAATTTATATTGAGCCGTTGAGGAAGCTAGCAACTGAGATTATTAATCAATAAGAAAGTGTTTCCTGTTTGGAGTGCTGCTTCTATCTGAAGGTTCTTCACAAAGAGAGGAAAAAAAAATGCTTTTCATTAAATTGTTGTTCTTCATTTATGTTTTATGCCTGGCTATGCTTCAGAAGTTTCAAAGTTAGAGTACATCATCCTGACACCTATAAGGGAGTGATGAAAATTTCTCAGCCCAGCCCAGTCACTTCATGAAATCAGATAACACTCTTCAGCTACAGTGGCAAAATAAGGCTTGGACTTTAGGAAATTGGTTAGTTGATCTGAGAACTTTTCAGTACTCCCTCATAAGTACAAATTCTATGAAGGCATTTCTGCAAGGAACTGACTTTTTAGAATACTAGTTTAAGCAATGGCGTACCAAAGTGGGGCTGGGAGCAGCACCTCCTCGTATTGTACCTAAATATTAAAGACACCTTCAAGCCTGAGGGCTATTGAGTTGATGCACATTCAGGTACAGTAGGTATTACCCTGTCTCTGGAGGACTTACCAGTTAAAATAATAGAGTTGCGATGAAATATGAACCTGGATGCCCTGGATTAAAAGCCACTGCACTGACCACTAGGCTGTCCCTCTGCTCTCTAGAGGCATCTATATGGTCTTTTTTTTTCACAAAGGCTGCCAAAGAGATGTTCTTGCCCTGTTTTCTTGGCATACATAGTTTGGCTGTTTTATTTTGGAAAACAGCTGTTCATTTTGGACATTCTTATGTGTGTTTGAACTTGACTGTGAGATGGATTTTTTTTTTTTTTTAATTATGGGCAGGACGTCCAAATTCTGTCTTGGAAGTGCTTTTGTAAATGCCAATCCACATGATCTCTGCAGCTGATAAGACAATTTGTTCAACAGTGTGATGTATGCTGATATATGGTTACATCATCCATAACTTCAATTCATATCACAAATGATGCATTATCACATACACATTGCATCATTCCATGTTCTCCTTGAAACTCCAGTCATAGAATTATTCATAGATATAAACAAAGATACATTTTAATCATATTCAAGTTAAAATGAAATCCCTACCCTTTTTACTCACTTATTTTCCACCGTTCACTAGCAAAAGGTTGTATATTTTGACCTAATAGCATATCTTGAAAACTGGAGCCAATCAATAGTTTTTAGTATCATATTTGTTCTCAATGACCCATAATTAGCTTAGTTTCACTATATTTATTTCAGAAACATTATGACTGTATAACTATGTTGTTTAAGGAACAAGTGAGAATCGTTCCTGCTACCCAAATTTCAAGGTGTGTATGTGTGTGTGTAGAGGGGGAGGGGTTAGTGAAGGGTCAGGCATCACAAAACCTCCAGGTTTGTGTTGTTGTTGTTTTGGATGTTAGGATTTTGATCATGTCCCCTCTCAATCTCCTCTGTTCGAGGGAGAAGAGGCCCAATTTCTCTTATCTTTTGCTGTACGACAACCCCTCCAGCCCCTTAACCATCTTAGTCGCTCTTCTCTGGACCCTTTTGAGTAGTACTGTGTCCTTCTTCATGTACGGCGACCAGTTCTGGACACAGTACTCTAGGTGATGGCGTACCATGGCCCGGTACAGCAACATGATAACCTTCTCTAATCTGTTCGTGATCCCTTCTTGATCATTCCTAGCATTCTGTTTGCCCTTTTCGCTGCCACAGCGCATTGACTTGTCGATCAGAACTCCCAAGTCTCTTTCCTAGGAGGTCTCTCCAAGTACCGCCCCAGACATCCTGTATTCATGCATGAGATTTTTGTTACCGATATGCATCACTTTACACTTATCCACACTGAACCTCATCTGCCATGTTAATGCCCATTCCTAGAGCCTGATTATGTCACATTGCAGATCTTCGCAATCCCCCTGTGTCTTCACTACTCTGAATAACTTTGTATCGTCCGCAAATTTAATCACCTATGGGAAGGTCCTTAGGTACCTGGGCCAATCAGGGCCTTAGAGCCCTCCCTGGTACATCCCTTGATGAAGGGGAAGGCCCACCATTCTGTGGAGGTGGGCCTGCCAGCCAGAGGAAGTAAGCATCCCTCCAGCCAGCCAATGAAAAATAGGTACTAGTGGAGCTCATGGGGGGGAGGGGTTTGGGGGAGCATGTCTTCAGGGGTTGGGGTTTCTGGAGGGAAGGACTGGGCATCTCTCCTGCTGGGAGATGTATCGGGGTGGTGATGGCAGTAGGAATGGCCATCCCTCCTGCCAGGGGATGTATAGGGGTGGTGGTAGCAAGAGGAATTTGGCACTCCTCATGCTGTAGACATTTGAGGGTGGGGGTCTTTGGGGGTTCCATCAAGAGGAAGTGGGCATCCCTCCTGCTAGTCATCTTTGCAGGGGGGACTGATGGGTTCTATGCTGCAGCTGCTAAACTGATTACAGCAGGAAGATTCCCTTACCCCAATCAGCTCAGTGGCAACATGATTTTCTGGCACCTGTGACATGGATGCCAGTTACAGAATAGGGGTGGTTATGCATCTGTCCATTAGGATGCCTATGTGTGATTCTCAAATGCCACTTAGGCAGCTGCTAAGACTAGTCATCCTATACAGAATCCATATTATCCCCATCTAATATCTGTTCTGACCCCCTTGGCTATAGGATAAGCTGTATTATAGAAAAACATTGGTTTCATGCTGTATCTGTGTTATTTGAATGTTCTGATTTGTCCTTATTATATGCTGCATAAGTATTATGTCTTGTTTTTACTATGCATTATATCAGGGGTGTCCAATGTCGGTCCTCGAGGGCCGCAATCCAGTCGGGTTTTCAGGATTTCCCCAATGAATATGCATGAGATCTATTTGCATGCACTGCTTTCAATACATATTCATTGGGGAAATCCTGAAAACCCGACTGGATTGCGGCCCTCGAGGACCGACATTGGACACCCCTGCATTATATCTTTCTTATCTCGTTTGAATCTCAGTGCTGTTGATAAGTATATGTTTAAAACTATCTCATTGTAGTCCTATTATTTTTCAATTTACTGATTTTAACTTTACCTCATTCATTGTATATATATTGTGGCTGACACACTGCACATACTGATGAAACATTGCCAGTACTCAAGCCAGCTCCTATCTTAGGAGGTAAACCAGCTTACATTCCTTGGTTTAAAAAGCCTGCTAGTATCCTGAGCCCCAGTAGAAAAAAGGTTGGGGGGAGGGATATGAAAGAGAAAAGCTATGCTGAGCCAAAGCTCCAGAGTAGAAAATACAGTGTCCTGCTGGTACTATTGGGTGCCATTGACTCGTGCTTGAGTCATAGCAACTTGATGAATTGTGGATCTAAAAATAAATTGATTTTGTGTTAGTCTAGAAAGGTCCACCAGCATCATCCCCATGGTTGTTTTCAACGTGTCCAGCCATATGATGGCAGATCACCCTCTTCACCTGGTTCCTTCGATCTTCCAAAACATGATGTCCATCTCCAGTGATCTCTCTCTCTTCTGATGGTGTGACCAAAACAAGACAATCATAACTTTATCATTTGTGCTTTGAGTGACATAGCCGGTTTAATCTCTTCAAGAATCGATTTGTTCTTCTGGCATTCCACGGCACACCTATAATCCTTCTCCAGCATCAAAACTTGAATGAGTCAATCTTCTTTCTGTCTTAGGGGAGAAATACAATTTGTTAAAGGAGAGTAGGCAATAAAAGGGTCAACACATGAGGAGGGAGTATGTTCTTCCTTCGTATTGTAGTCTAATGGTTACTGCTCGTAGGCATCTTTAAAAAGGAAAGTTTTAAAGTTGGGTTTAAATTTATCTAATAGGATATCTTCCTGGAGATGCGAGGGTAGGGAACTCCAGGCTGTAGGTGCTGTAACTGAAATAATTTTTTTCCTAGTGGTGTTGTAGAATATATGGCGTGGGGAAGGGGTCACTAGAAGATGCTGATTGCCTGCTCGAAGAGTTCTAGTTGGACAATGAGGAATTAGTAGTCTGTCGATAAACCCGGGTGTATGTTTCTCAACCTTTTCTAAAACCAGCCTGAACTTTGGGTAGTTCTTACTCAATGTATGATTGGAGCCTTCGTTGTATTATTTTCTGCAATATTTTGCTAGTATGTGGAATTAATGCAATTATTCTGTAGTTATTAGAGTCCTTGGCATCACCAATCAGTTGGCCATGTATTTTCCTTCCAAATATGTTGGCACAGTTAAGTGAGGGCCATGATGACACCTTCTGAGCCTTTTATTAATTCAATTGGAATACCATTTATACCAGATGACTTATTTTTCAATAAAGCTTTAATCAATGCTATGACTTCTTCTTTTAAAATATCTGGTTCTTCTTTGGTTTCAGTTTCCAGTTCAATTTCCCCAGTGTTATTCTCTTTGCCTTGTTTGCATAAATTTTCCATATATTCTTTCCATCTCTTTTTAATGCTTTCTGGATCATCATTTCATTGGCACCTTTAAGCATCCTCAGTCGAGGTGGGAATT
Source organism: Geotrypetes seraphini (assembly GCF_902459505.1). Classification (NCBI taxonomy): domain Eukaryota; kingdom Metazoa; phylum Chordata; class Amphibia; order Gymnophiona; family Dermophiidae; genus Geotrypetes; species Geotrypetes seraphini. The sequence continues at coordinate 219,605,339 of NC_047085.1, forward strand.
TCAGCTACAATCTCTTAAGGTTTAGTTTAGTTTAGTTTAATCTCCTGAAAAGCTAGTCTGGGTTTTCCATTTACATGTTCTGATTCAATTTTCTGACAAATATTCTTGAGATATCGATATTTTGTCTTGTCAAATTTGACATTGAAACACTTGGTTCATTTATGGCAGTTTTGCTTGTCTTCTTTCTTCTGCTACTTTTCTGGTTTCTTCTGAGATTCAAGATGATTTCTTGGCTCTTTTTCTTCTGGAGTGTTTTTTTTAGCTTCATCACTAATTACAGATTTGATGTCATTCCATAACTGTTTGGGATTTCTATCTCCTGTATAAAACAAGGAAAAACTGTTGTTAAGTTTTATCCAATAGTCTGATGAAATGTTTTCAATGTCATATTTTGGGAGGTGTCTAATCTTGTGAAGATTCACCTTGATCTTGAATGTCAAAAGCTCATGGTTGCTTCTACAATCAGCTCCTTGAAGTCAAAACTGTAGATTTCTGTCTTTCTCCTATGCAAATGTAGTCAATTTGATTTCGATACATGCCATTTGGAGAGGTCCATGTGTACTGGTAATGTTTGTGGTGTTGGAAATGTTTATTCATGATTGACAGTTGGTTTATTTTGCAAAACTGTACTCTTACCAGCTTCATTTCTTTCTCCTATACTGTGCTTTCCAACCACTGCATCTTAAGATGTACTTCTTACTTTAGCATTGAAGGCCACCATAATGATCAGTAGATCTTGTTTTGGCATTTGATCTATTACATTTTGAAGTTGTTCATAGAACAATTCTACATCCTCATCTTCTGCGTCTGTTGTTGCAGCATATACTTGGATCAAGGTGACATTGATTGACTTTCCCTGCAGATGCATTGATATGACTCTATCACTGATAACATTGTCCTTTAGTACCGTCTTTGGAAACTTATTATTGAGGATGAATGCCACACCATTTTTCTTGTGTGTTTCATGACCAGAGTAGCAAATCCAATGCTTGTTTGATTGAAAATGGCCCTGTTCTGTCCATTTGACCTCATTGATCCCTATCAAATTGATTTTGTTTTATTCCATTTGATCTTTAACAATTTCTAGTTTTTCTTGATTCATGCTTCGTACGTTCCATGTTCTTAGTTTGAGAATATCTTTACAGCTTCTAATTTTCCTTTTCTGTCCAGCAACATCAGCATCAGAACATCCTTGTGGCTTTGATCCATAGCTTCATAAACACTGGGTATACTCTAGGAGATGGTCAGCTCTTCCCTACTAGTATGGTGAGTGCCTTCTGACCTAGGCAACCATCTTCCAGCACTATATGTTGATTCTTTATGTCTCATCATCACTTCTGTTTTTTTTGGCAGAATACAGAAGTAGATTGCCGGGCCTTTCTTCTGCACAGTATAAATTCAATGTTGTCACCATTTGTGGCATCAAGCACGATCATCTGTCTCCAATACTGCCCATCTGCTACTGCCCAGATGGGTGGTACATTGTTAGTTTGACATCGCTGAAACCTGTCCGTCTTGGGAGGCCCTGCTGGTAGTGAAACTACAGACGGCATAGCTTTCAGTTTCTCAGATGTGCACAAGCCCCAGTGGCACATCAAGCCCATGTACCAAGACTGTATGTATAAATATTTGGTCTCTACTATTATGCTGTTAGCAAAAATTATAAGTTTTATGCTGAATTATACCTGCTATGCACCACCTTGGGTGAATCCCAAAAAATAAATTGCTCTAGTCAGGATGATTTTGATGTGTCTTGCCAAGAGTATTAGATAGAGTACATCTGATATTGACAGAAAAGGAAATACAATGTTGTACGTTTCAGTGACAGCAAGGAACAATTGCCAAAATATCTTCTAGGAATTAGATTTACTGCTTTAGATTAGATTAATGTATAGTATATAAAATGCCTTCCAAAGTACAGCAATTTTCAAAAAGGCACGTGAAAGTGGCCTTATGGTTGAGAAATGTTTACTATAATAAGGTGATTTCACTCCAGCAAATTATGCTATCTTCTTAAGTACACATTCGTCTTGTTAACTGCCAGCTAGGCAAGAATATGCCAGTCATTTTCCCTCTAATGTTCTTAAACTTTATGCTGCAATTTTTAGTCGAATTTTCAGACAAGTTTGCCTTTGTTGTCAATGTTATCTATCAAGGATCTTGTCTCATGCTGTTTCCCAGTTGGACCACTATTTATGCTGTCTAACAGATGTTTAACCTGTCATCCTGTCCTATTTCTATCTGATCATCATGTAACATACTTAGCAGTTGCCAATTAATCTAGCAGTATTCAGTATTTATAGCTCATCAAAGAAATGCATAGGCTTTTGTACTATATTACTTTTTGGGGGAAGTAATATAGTAGCAACAAAAAAAATAAATTAGCTAATCCAGGCTGCTTATATTAGAAACACTTTAATTTAGTTAAAAATAAAATAAAGAGAACATGAAATTTTCCCTGGAAATAAAGACTAGGTATCCAATTATTACACTAGAAGTTCTTAGCATGTACAGTTTGCTGCAGTGGTTATCACTTGCTGCAGTGAACAGCCACAAATACCGACAAAAGCTTTAGGATCAATTTTCAGCCAGCCTTGTGACTGTATTAGTTTAAATTAATGCATATATTCAGTGCATTATATGTGAATTGTCGCTACAATGCTATTATTCACCTGGCACTTATTCTTCAATAGGCCTAATGTGAACAGATAAAATATCCAGATAGGGGGTTAGTTTATCAAAAAAGGTATTAACATATATGTATTAATTATGGGGCTCATTTTCAAAAAGCATAAAAATCCCCCCCCCCAGCATAAACCAGCACTTGGATGTCTTACTAGTCAAAACGTCCAAGTGAGCATGTTCAAAACTTACTTTTTAGAAATCTTTCTGGTTGTTTTGTCTCCAGTGCATCTAAATTGTAAGGGGACATGTTAGAGGCATGTTTTGGGTGGGTTTAGGGTGGGCTTAGTACTTGGACATTTTACAGCAATAATCAAACATTTTACAAAACACCCAGGGCACAATTTGGACATTTTGGGCTAGCTTTGTTTTTAAATGGTACCCAAACTGACCACATGACCACTGGAGGGATGAGCATATGACCCCCACATACTTCCCCAGTGGTCACTGACCTCTTTCCACCTCCTAACACCAAAATATCTGCTTGAAATAGTACATATCTGTCTCTGTGACAGCTGCAGATGCTATGGTCAGTCCTAGTAGAGTGGTAAACAGGTCTCTGGAGCTCTACAGCAGTTTGATAAAAGGAGCCCATAGTTAAGCAAAAACAGGATGATCATTTTTCATAGATTTAGAAAATGTTTTTTATTCTGCTCCCCATTCCTCTTCAATGAGATCGGATTATTTTTAATATCCAAATCTCTTATAAAATCACTTCAACTTACATCTATATTATCTTGCCTCTTATCCGAGCATTCAGCCATATTACTTCATATTGATACTTATTCTGCTCCTAATATACCACGTACCTAGAGATTTAACTCTGCTCTTTTGGAAGATTAATGGCTTTTGCAAAAAGCTTCCCTATGGACAGCTAAATTTTTCATATAAATGATACGGTGAACTTATCTTATACTATATGGGATACATTTAAAGCATACAATGTCAAAGAAGAAACCAGGAGAGAAACCTCAACACGCACAATCCAAGCCAACAGACAACAGTAGAGGTTCAAGAACAAGGGTGTGCAGTTTTATTCAACAAATCATAGTCTTGTGCGGTGGCTCGACACGCAAGTGTTTCGGCCAATACGGCCTGCTTCAGGAGTCTTTTTATTCACAGTCACAAAAACTCATAAAATTGAGAAACGGAAAATCGAATGCCAAATTACAAACACTATGGCCCTGATTCTACAAAGTGCGTCCCGATTTTAGGCAGCTGTAGGCGTCCTACAGCTGTTTAATCAGCCAATCGGAATGTACGTTTTTTAAAAAAATGCTCCCCAGGCAGGCTGCCTATATTGAAGGCGATTCTGGGAGCCTAAGGAGGCCCGCAAGATGCCTAAGCTCGCCTAAGGGCCTTAGGCGGGCCTTAGGCTAACCTAGGCGGCCCTAAGCATCTCCCTAGTAGAGGAAGAGACGCTTACAATGTAGGCCAACAAAATGCTGGTCTACATTGTAAGTAGACGCGGCCGCTATACTTATTGCTGCAAGGGATCTCTCTGCCCCTATAAGTATAGCGGGCCGTGGCCGCCTGTCCGATCGCTGGCAGGAGGGTGCCCAAACCCTCCTGCCAGAAGATGCCCCCCCCCGACACTACCGATCGCTGGCAGGAGGGTGCTCAATCCTTCCTGCCCGAAGACGCACCCTCCCCCCCGCACTAACAGCCCCCAAACCTCCACCCCACCAAAACTAACCTTTTCTTTTGGCCAGACGGGTCTTGCCCGTAAAGCCAGCAGGCCCACCTCGTCGAAATGAGGCGGGCCCGCCCCTTCCTGGCCCATCCTGCCGAAGCCTAAGGCCTGATTGGACCAGGCTCTAGAAGCCTGGACCAATCAGGCCTTAGGCATAGCGGGACCACCCATCCCCACTAAGTCTAATGTCTGATTGGCCCAGGCACCTAGGCCGGTTACAGAATCGGGGTTTAGTGTAGGCCCGATTCTGAATAGGACACCTCTCCCGGGTGTCCTATACAGAATCAGGGCCTTACTGCACACGCCGTATTGGCCGAAACACATGCGTGTCGAGCCACCGCACAAGACTATGATTTGTTGAATAAAATTGCACAACCTTGTTCTTGAACCTCCACTGTTGTCTGTTGGCATACATTTAAAGCATATCATAGAGGTAAAATCATTGCCTATACTGACAAATTGAATAGAGATTGTGATTTTGAGCTCAAGTCTCTAGATCTGGGATGTCAAAGTCCCTCCTCGAGGGCCGCAATCCAGTCTGGTTTTCAGGATTTCCCCAATGAATATGCATGAGATCTATTTGCATGCACTGCTTTCATTGTATGCTAATAGATTTCATACATATCCTGAAAACCCGACTGGATTGCGGCACTAGAGGAGGGACTTTGACACCCCTGATCTAGATGCTGATGTTAAACAGTTGGAGCAACAACTACATATTAAGCCTGATGCTAATTTCTGGAGACAATTACATAACATTAAATTTCAGTACAACACACTTTTGTCTGAACAAGCAGGGGGACTTTATTCTTAAAAAAGCAGTTTGTACATATATTATGAGCAAAGCAGTAAAGCTGGGAGACTTCTAGCAAACTATATTAAAAAAAAGAAAAACAAAAGAAAAGGACAGGCATAGTTCAAGCTATCAAAGACTCGGATTCCCTAACAACTAATCCCATTGAGATCATACTTTCTTTTATGCTTTCTTTTAGTTATATTCTTTTATTTGATATACTAGTGTTTAAGCCCGTTAGATTAACGGGTGCTAGAATAGATGTGCAGACTTAACAGTTAAACAAATTTACTGAAAACTTACTGTGTTGTCTGTCTCCTTGGCCGCTGTATGTCTGTCTATCTTTCTTTATTTCGGTCTGTCTCCTTGGCTGCTGTCTGTCTGTCTTTTATTCTGTGTGTCTCCTTGGCCACTGTATGTCTGTCTTTATTTGCTGTCTGTCTCCTTGGCCACTATATGTCTGTCTGTCTTTTTTTGCTGACTGTCTCCTTGGCCACTATATGTCTGTCTATCTTTCTTTATTTCGGTCTGTCTCCTTGGCCACTGTATGTCTGTCTTTATTTGCTGTCTGTCTCCTTGGCCACTGTATGTCTGTCTTTATTTGCTGTCTGTCTCCTTGGCCACTATATGTCTGTCTGTCTTTTTTTGCTGACTGTCTCCTTGGCCGCTGTATGTCTGTCTATCTTTCTTTATTTCGGTCTGTCTCCTTGGCTGCTGTCTGTCTGTCTTTTATTCTGTGTGTCTCCTTGGCCACTGTATGTCTGTCTTTATTTGCTGTCTGTCTCCTTGGCCACTATATGTCTGTCTGTCTTTTTTTGCTGACTGTCTCCTTGGCCACTATATGTCTGTCTATCTTTCTTTATTTCGGTCTGTCTCCTTGGCCACTGTATGTCTGTCTTTATTTGCTGTCTGTCTCCTTGGCCACTGTATGTCTGTCTTTATTTGCTGTCTGTCTCCTTGGCCACTATATGTCTGTCTGTCTTTTTTTGCTGACTGTCTCCTTGGCCGCTGTATGTCTGTCTATCTTTCTTTATTTCGGTCTGTCTCCTTGGCCACTGTATGTCTGTCTTTATTTGCTGTCTGTCTCCTTGGCCACTGTATGTCTGCCTTTATTTGCTGTCTGTCTCCTTGGCCACTATATGTCTGTCTGTCTTTTTTTGCTGACTGTCTCCTTGGCCGCTGTATGTCTGTCTATCTTTCTTTATTTCGGTCTGTCTCCTTGGCTGCTGTCTGTCTGTCTGTCTGTCTTTTATTCTGTGTGTCTCCTTGGCCACTGTATGTCTGTCTTTATTTGCTGTCTGTCTCCTTGGCCACTGTATGTCTATCTTTATTTGCTGTCTGTCTCCTTGGCCACTATATGTCTGTCTGTCTTTTTTTGCTGACTGTCTCCTTGGCCGCTGTATGTCTCTCTTTTTTTCTGTGTGTCTCTCTCTCCTTGTCCGCTGTCTGTTTTTTTTGTGTGTTTTTTCAATCTCTCTCCCTGGCTCCCTGTCTTTCTGTGTGTGTCTTTCACTGCCACCTTTTCTGTCAGTCTGTCAATGTCCCGTCTGTTTGGCTCCCTGTCCTTCTGTGTCTTCCACTGCCACCTTTTCTGTCAGTCTGTCAATGTCCTGTCTGTTTGGCTCCCTGTCCTTCTGTGTCTTCCACTGCCACCTTTTCTTTCAGTCTGTCAATGTCCTGTCTGTTTGGCTCCCTGTCCTTCTGTGTCTTCCACTGCCACCTTTTCTGTCAGTCTGTCAATGTCCTGTCTGTTTGGCTCCCTGTCCTTCTGTGTCTTTCACTGCCACTTTTTCTGTCAGTCCCGTCTGTTTGGCCCCTGTCCGTGTGTGTGGAGATGTCGATGGAGGTCTGTGATGTCAGGGGAATATTGAGGATGTAAATTATCTTAGGGGGTATATAAATTATTGCGCGCCTTCTTCCACCTATCTTTATTTTTTTAAATCAAGCAGCAAACAGCAACAGGCACAAAATAACCGCTGCTGGGAGAAGTAAACCGCCATTCATAGAAAATGGAACATGCGCGCCTCACGCGTCGTAAGCGCCTTGCACGCAAATGCTTGAGCACACTTTACCAACTTTCTGCTACCCTGTATAATTTCTCTGCCGGCCACGGAGCAACAGACACACGGAGCCACAAACATTGAAGTGCGCATGTGCGCTAAGGGTATTATTATTATTGATTTGATGAGCTGTTTGTGAACTGCAGTTACGATATTAATCTGGATTCATGACACTATATTAATGTTTACTTGTTTAAGATTTGTGATTTATGTAAACCTACATTAGCATCTTTTAAATATGAATTTTAAGACCTTTTATATGTCATTTAACGTGTTTTAAGATTATGTATGTACACTTTGTTAACCATTTAGTTGTAAACGGTATAGAAATTTTAAAAAATAAATAAATAAAAATTGTTCAGCTACTTCAGCTATATTGCCTCCCTCAGATCAATCTGTGTCTGACTTAATTGGCGATGGAGAATCTGCTTTCAATCATTTTGTACTTGAGTTTGCCAAAAATCCACTTTGATTTTGCCTATCTTCATGGAAGGCATCTTTATATACTGTATATTTTGAAGACTGGAAAACAACTCTATAAAGATTAGTACTCATTTTAGGCTGATGATGACAGGAGCTTATGCTTCAATCCTCCATCTTGATTGGGCTCCGTAGCACTCCCCTACAGTAACCACTATTGATAACTTCCCTCCTAAGGGGCTACTGTTATGTGCTATTAAAAACAATTTAGCTGTAAATAACACATTTTAACAGTAATCCACATTGAGAACTGCTGTAGAGCTTTTGACAGTGGTTCAGCAAGGTAAATGCTCCCTAGAAAATGACATGGCGACATAATTTAGCCCCATCCTCATGGATAACTGTGAAAACCATCCCATGTCATTCTTTAGGAGAAAGAAATGTCCATTTTCAAAGCTGCCAGACATCTTTTATTTTTGAAAATGACCTGGGTATAAGTTTTGGTCCTTAGGATGTCTATCCTTTTTGGCCATTTTCAAAAATAAAGACGTCCCCATGAAAAAATCCACAAAAGCAAGTTTTGTAGATGTACCCAACTACCTTGTCTGATCACAGCAGAGGAACCCCCACCAGCTGAGCCATTTTCAAAGATTCCTGCCAGCTCAGCTGATGGGGGATTCCCCCTGCCAGGATCAGCTGAGCCACAGAGCCCTACTCCCCCTCCCCATGACATTTCTGGACTCCCTCCACAAAACCCAACACACACACCACCCACCCCACACACATCACCCAAAACCTCTGTACCTTCTGCTGCAAAATCGGCAGGAGGGAAGCTGAAAATGTGCTGAAAATGATGGGCCTTCCCTTTTTCAATGCATCTTGGGATGCAGTGTATGTGTGTGTGTGTGTGTGGGGGGGGGCTTACGCAGGTTTTGGGATGTTTTAAAATTTTGATTATGCTCCTTTTAGTCCAGCAATTTTCTACTTTTTTGTTCCATATTTTCCAAAAATCACTGGAATAAGTGTATACCCCTCAATGGAGACTGTCCCAACTTTGTTTATCGGGCTGAGAACTTTTCAGTTGCCCCTTGTAGGTTCAGCCTCAATTTTACAATCCCTCTATTTTGTCCTACATAAATTATTATGGACTCCTACCAAGCAACATAGTTCTCAACCTCAATCATCTGATTTATGTTGGAGATGCCATTTTGTAAAGGTACTTTCCAAAATCTAATTTTTGATTGTCCTGCTCTATCATCTTTTTGGATTGAGGTTTGGGACATTATTTGCTCCATCCTACTGATTAACACCATACTTCAATATTCTAATGTAATTTCACATTCTGTGGAAATATTTTCATCACTTATTGTGACTCAATCTAAATTATTTGATATAATGATGGTGGTGGCTATCAAAATTGTTTTGTTTCCTTGGAAGAAAGATACCCAGCTCTCTATATGTTATTGGTGGAATATGTTAACTAATATTGCACAGTGTGTATTTCATATATCAGAGCGATGATACTGGGTTTCTAATTATCATCAGATCTGGGATCCTTTTATTTCCTATTGTCCAGGTTAAATTTGCTACAAGATCTTTGTTGGATTCCCATATGATGCATTACTTATATCAAAGTTTATTTTTTATCAGTTATGTATACATGTCATTGACTCTGCTAATCTCCAATTTAATAGTTCATTCTTGGATCTGTTTTCTAATATTGATATGGTATACAAAAGGCTATATTAGAGAACCAACTACTCTCCTGCCACCTATTAGGCCATGCCTGCGTGCACTAGGCTTCTCCCAAAAATGCCCCAAAACCAGAGCCTGCAGCAGCATCTATAAAAAGGGAAAATCCACCAAAGAAACCTCTTCCTACTGCCACAAACAAACTCTGTTAAAACTCTAAAAACTGATACCACAACCGAAGATCCTTGAGTAATATCGGCACAAAAATACTTGTTCACTAAACCCCAGGAAAGAATTGACAAATGGTGAGAGAAACCCAATCCATAGGAATTACTTGGGAAGTAAAATTAAAATGACCCACCAAGGATAAATTTCCCGCAGAGTTAATTTCCACCTCCCAAACACGCTCAAAATAGCCTCCCACAAAGCCATCACTTTATATAAGGTCAAGTGAAGCTCCATGCAAATAGAATCCAATTCTACTCCCCAGCAAATCAAAGAAGTAGAAGATCCTTCAGATTTCTCTACTGCCAATGGAACACCCATCTTTGTTTTCTGCTCTAGGTCCTAGCATGTCTAACACCAGCTCTGCCCTTGTATAGCTGATAGGAATTAGAAGCCAAACAAAACTGTTTTGGGGGAAAAAAAGTAGTTTTAGACAAAACCAAAACTGGCTGAGAACTTTGGGCTGAAATCAAAACTGCAGCTGGAACTCATCACCTTACTTTGACTGAATTAAAAACTGAAACTGCTCGAAAACTCAAGTTTGGCTGTGTGAATGTAAACCAATGAGGGCTGCTAGGGATTGTCAGAACTTGCAGTCTATATCCCTCAGCTAAACCCACAGTATCCAAGCCAGAATATAATTTAAATAATGAAAGACCATATTTTGTCTCCAAGATAATAAAAACTGAAACTAAAAGCTTTTACAGTGGCTGATTTGCTTTGGAAGCCCTCTGTTTTGGCAGAGAGCTGATAACATTGGGGAAGCATTCCATGAGCTGGGAGCGGGTGGGTAGAATGGGTTTAGTGAAGGGGAGGCTATGGGATAACAAAATAAAACATAATGGGAGGTGTGGAAAGAAAGGAGGATATATATTTTAGAAGAAGGCATTTGACGAGAAGTAAATAAAGGTAAAAAGTTATAGGAGAAGCAGGGAGGTAAGAGTGGAAGATGAAGATTAGTTGATGTGGAGAATGAAGGGGTCAGAGAGGATGGAATTGGGAGAAAGGGGGCAGAGAAAAGTGGGAAAGAATATTGAAGGGTTTGGGCCAGAAGGGAATTTTATTTTATCGGTCGGTGGTGAGGGCAATGGAAAGCTGAGGGGAGAAAAGTGTCCTGCCCTGCCCTAGGGGAAGTTGAGAGGAAGGGCAGGAATGGGAGCAGTCACAGCTTGCGGAAAAGAGAGGGTTGGTGGAGGACAAGAAGGTTATTTAAATTATGGAGGTATGGAGATATGGGGTTCAGTGTGTTAAAGTTGGGGACTCTTGCGCGATACCACCATGAGTTGGAGCATGGCCTTGCAGTATAGCAGGTGGTGAATATGGGGTGTAAAGAGTTAAAATTGTGTGGGTCAAAAAAGAGCTCCTAATGCAGTACCAATTAGCTGTGGAGAAAGCGAGATGGTACTGTAATGTTACAGTGTTATGTTAATATTACTGTTGTTAAAGAGTGTTTGTCGCATAAAGCTGCGGCCAATGTTTTTGCCACTGTTCATGTAGATTGAAGTTTAAGTTTTTGGGGGGATGAATGATGTAAGCAAGAGTGAATGGAATTGTGAGTGCCAATGTTAAGGACCTTTTACCTAGATTTGGTTTGTTTCATGCTTTCTGTTCATTAATTTGTGAGGAATGGTTACCACAGTGGGCTGACAACACACTCCCTTGGAATTCAGATGAACTACTGACGAACGGCAAAGAAAACCATCTAGAAAACAGGTTTTAAAAAATGGCGATTTGGATGTTTTGGCAAATAAAACACCCAAGTGCCACTTTTTGACATTTTTATCTTTTGAAAATGAGCTCCTTTGTAACTGCCATGATTCTCAGGATATGGGTTGTCATCTCTTTCTCCAAAATTGTTAAAGCACTGTGTTTATTAAAGAGAATATATGAAATGGATCAAAGTATTACAAAAATTGAGAAAAATACCAAATAAACAGAAAAAAAAAAGGAAAGCAGTTACCCTGTGCACATTGCTACTAGGCAGCAGGGAGGGGAAGAATTATGTGTAACAAGTGCTGATGTCTGAAAGCTGGCCAATGTGACCCAGATTGAAACCTTTAATGCTTGCTAATAACCTGAGATGGCAGTTCTATAAGTGGACGCAATGGCGTACCAAGGGGGAGGGGAGGAGCGGTACGCCCTGGGTGCCAGTCATGAGAGGGGTGTTCCCGGCCTGGGAGTCATGGTCCGGGAACTTCTCTTCTCACGGCCTGGTGCCAAGGCTCTGGATATTCCTCGTGGCCCAGCATGTTCCCAGCCTTCTCTCCCTTTACCTTCCGTGAAGCTAAAAAAACTGTCGGCCTCGGCAGTGATTCAGCTACGTCGCCCGCGGCGCCCCTTCCTGCTTTCCACATCTGCCAATGATGCAACTTCCTGTTTCTGCCTGGGTGGATTGCAGAGGCAGGGGGTGTCAAAAAACAATGGGCCCCAGGTGTCACATACCCTAGGTACGCCTCTGAGTGGACGCCTCATTTTAGTTACTCCAGAGCAGTGCAGGAAGTTCTTATTCTATTACAGCATCTGGGCACATAGAATCCACTATACCCCAGCATCAGCGTGCTCTACATTTAGGCAGCCACAGACCTGGTGTCAGTGGTGTAGCAAGGGTGACATGCACCCTGGGTGGTGGCTCCCCTCTCCTGCTGCCTTTCCTGCTCCCCCCTGCCAGGCACCCATATGCCCCCTTCCCAGGTACCTTTTTAACTTTGGTGCGAGCAGCGACAAAGTTGCTTCCTGCATTGGCTTGGGCGCGCTCTGCCTGATGTCACTTCCTCCCGGAAGTAACGTTGGAGAGAGTGCCGATTTGCCAAAGCCGACATGGGCAGCTGCTTGCGCAAAAGTTAAAAAGGTACAGGGAAGGGGCACAGGCGCATGCA